>NC_051180.1:16222472-16522472 GCF_013339695.2 Rhipicephalus sanguineus
TGCATTCAAGCAGCCATCGCTCGCGAACGCCTCGAGATGGGCACGAGATCATTGCTCCACGTCTCGCTGCGCAGAAATCCGAGGAGCCGAGGCCGCGCGCCGGAGACACGAGAAAAAACAACGAAAAGAGCGAGAAGCTGTCTCGGTTTACGCGCAGGGTGGGCCATGCGATGAAAAATGCTCCCAGTCATCGACGAGGAATTCCTTCCCACGCATGTTCCATATACTGTACAGACGCCGTTGAGCAAACATGCACAGCGGGCCAATACTAACGTCTCGAAGCGCCCGGGGCGCATCACACGAGGCGAAAGCCTCAAGCGGTGCTTGTCTGTAGCTGCACTATATCTCTAAGATAGTATGGAAAAGGTGAGCTGTTCCCAGCAAGGTGCCTGAGACAATGATGCGATAAGTGGAGAGGAGATCAGCAAAGCTCGTGGAACTGACCACATACACACGCACACATATAGTGTGCGTGTGTATGTATATATGTGGTTCGCTCCATCCCATACACAGGAACACACACACGGACATTATATGTGTGCGTGTGAGTGTTCCTGTGTTCCTCGCCTTGCCTGTCAAATCTGTCACCATAGCTTATCCAAAATACGTAGGTGGGCCGGGCTGCGATGGCAGCGCTCGCTTCGTCCGCTACCGGAATATAGGCACGAAGACATGCTGGTTGATCGCATTGTATATACCTGCACGTCCCGGAATCGCACACTTGCTTACGTATACGAGCATATTTATGACTTCTTCCGTGATATATGAATCATCCATGAAATCGAGATTCGCCGTAGAGGTCACGTACGTGACATGATAAACGATGTCGTGTAAATCACGAGTGGCCATGCCACTGTACGATATGTACTGCGCACTGTTCTCCGTAACTTACTATCTCTGATGGAAAAACTCCATTAAAAGCAGTAAAAAAAAGGAGAGGACAATGGCTTTCTCTTTTGTCCACTTTTAACGTTATTTTACCGTACGTGTATGTATGACACGTTTACATATACGCACATGAAGCCGTACATATGTGTGCAACAAGCGCAGTCCCTTTCACGTACTATCCTATTGTGATTGATTGATTGGTTGATTGATTGATTGATTGATTGATTGATTGGATTGATTGATTGATTGATTGATTGATGACTGATTCGATTGATGGATTGATGATTGAAGTTGGATGATTGATTGATTCCATTCATTCATGCATTATTCATTCATTCAATTCATTCATTCATTCATTGAGTGAGTGAGTGATGGAGTGAGTGAGTGGAGTGAGTGAGGAGGGAGTGAGTGTATTGAGTGAGTGGAGTGAGTGAGTGATTGAGTGAGTGAAGTGAGTGAGTGAGTGAGTGAGTGAGTGAGTGAGTGAGTGAGTGAGTGAGTGAGTGAGTGAGTGAGTATACATGTATGCATATACCAACTGTAGTAACTTAGCACCTAAGGTGTCGCGTTACGAAGCTCGAGGGCGCGGGTTCGATTCTCATTTTGATGGAGCGAAATGCAAGGAACACCCGCCCGTGTGCTTAAGTTTTGGGCGCAAGTTAAAGAATCCCGGATGGTCGAAATTAATGTGGAGTCCTCCGCTATGACTTGCCTCATAATCATGTCGTGGTTTGGGCACGTGAAAAAAAAAAACAACTAATTATGAATGGCTGATAAGGTCCAGCGTTCCCCTCCACATTGTCCTTTCGATTATCGTAATGGCCAGATTTATCCTGTTTACTCTGCCCGATATGTTCCGCAAAGAATACGCTGTGTGGGGCGACACGCGCACACGCAACGGCAACGCAACACGAGAGAGTGATCACCGCAATTTCTGACAACCCTGGTTGAAGATCGTAGCAGCTGGATAACGCGTTGAATAACGGCGATTGCGTATACCAGAGCTCCCTTCATAGCGCCTCTTCAGCAAGAAAAAAGGGGCGGAGGGGAAGGGGAGTAGAATAAGTAATAGCAAGGCCATCGGACGTCCTGTCACTCTGCACACTACTTCCGCTTTCCTGTTTAGCAAAAAGCTACGCGGAACAGCGCGTGTGTGCCACTATTGCCGTACGCAGGTGCAACGCTTCGCCCTTTCCTTTTATCCGCCATCCTCTCCCCTTTTTCAATCTGTTTCGGTGGGGTTTGAACCTCGGCAACCTTGAGAACAAGTAAATCGGTGCAACCTCGCGCATGCATGCGGCGAGGTAAAAAGAAAGAAAAGAGAAATAGGAAAGAGATAAAAGGTAAAGTTCGTGACACTAGGCAAGGAAAGAAATGAAAGGAAAAATCAGTCTTTCCCAAATAGATGGAAGATAAGTAAAATGAAGCTTAGGAAATAACGTCGTACGAATGTCCTTCCCCGGAGTGATATAGGAAAGAGAGAGAGACAGACAGAGAGGGAGAGAGCAAACAGGGACGACGCTGTAGCGTTCCTCATTCTTTCCTTTCTTCGTGAAGAGGGCATGCGTTCACCGTGTGCACAAAGTGGATTTTGCCGGCGACAGTGGAAAGTGAGACCTGCCTGCTCAGAGCCTTTCAAAGACCTCACCCCCCCCCCTCCCAACCCCGCCCGCGGGTAATGCTACCCATCAGTACAGCCTTCCTGCTAGCTTTTTTTTAGGTGCCCCGTCCCCCTCTTATACTTCCTTCCCCTTCCTTGTAGTACGTGATCGCGTTTTCTGCTTACCATTGAGAGCGTGTGGAATAGGGAGCGAACAATGGTGGTGCCGTGTTTGCCACTATACTGACCGCGCACGGTAAATCAAGGCGTTTTGTTCATTGGTATTCAGGGGCGAACCCGAAGAAGCCTCACTGAATCAAGCTTAACCAGTATCAGTTCGTAACAGCGCGCTAAACGCCCTGCAGGAAAATTCATAAGGTTCGTTGCACAGGCATCTTTTGACGACGTCTTGAGCTAATTTCAACGAGCGGAGATACGATGAAATGAGACGGTGTGGGAAATGTGTCTTCTCGCTTATTTCTTTTATCCTGTTTGCTCCGTTACAAGATACCGACTTCAGAAGAGAGCGCCCATGATTGCGCACTTTATCGCCTAAGCTAATCGTTCATCAAAGAATGGGCGTTAATTTTTAATTGTGTTCTGCGACCAATGACCCGCATGGCTATACCTCGTCGAATGAAATTCTGAACGCTCAGTATTGCGCACAGGGTACATAGCTATACCACCAATTGAACCGCACTGCACACAGCAATCTACCAGCGGCAGTGTAACCGAACAATTGTTATTACATTTTAATATTGCCAACTCCCGGCTAATGACCTGGATAGTGCGCGACAGCTCTTCATCATTAATACAGTATCATCATTCTAAATGTACACAACGACTGATTACGGCTGATGTTCTGCACAACAGTTATCACCGCTCACATAATGACTCCTGAACACGTAATTGTAAGCGCTGCTGGCACATTTTGCAAGTACCTCTTTCTTTTTTTATCACCACTACGAATGTTTGATACAGAGTGGACACCAACCGCGGGAAACACCAAATTCCTGATATTTGCCAAGGTACGCGCAAGTTTAGACCAATGCTAGTTGAAGCCCGGCATAGCATTCGTTAACATCTCGACAAAGAGGCCGCTTCCTGAAGTTCTGAAATTTCTTGTCAGTCTGTCTTACTTCCCACGAGTATTCCCAACAAGGGGCGAGCGTGATGTGGCCACCGAACAAGTCGAGGACGTAAACTGAGGCACGCAGATCTCGCCCTTGCAAGAAAGCAAAATTTGATGAAAGATGAAGTGGAGCCTACAAGTACATAGTTCCACGAGATGAGCACAGATGAGATCAGACGCTTCTCTCCCGCTTTCTTTCTCGCCCTTGCAAGAAACGACAAGGCAAGCAGGGAGCTTTGCCGCAGGGCGAGCACCAGCGGCAAAAGACAGCCGGTGTCGGGCGGGCAGCGGTGCAGGGAGGGGAGGCGTGCGACCTTTCACCCCGGACCGTGGGAACAGCACCTGCAGCAGCTCGCTGCCGCCGCCGTTTTTCCACCATTCAGGGCCAATAGCGCGCGCAGTCTCCTTCGTGCCTGCGTGAGCGCGTCTATTTTTCGAGAGGACGCGTATACTCGCGCATCTGTACACACAACGTCTTTGCGCAGCGCCAGTGGCTCCCGCTATCGAGCGAAACCACCGCCACCGGGTCGCACGATAAGTTGCCCCTCACCTCCCCGCTTCATTTTACAAAACACCTCCTCCCCATCCTTCACGAGAAAGCGCTCTTTTTACACCCGAAAACACGCTCGTTGAGAATTAAAGGGAGTCCTCCGGTGCCTCCTGGACCGTCTACCTTTCAGCTAGCGGCGGCAGCTGATATCCCACACTGTTTGTACCTGCGAGCCAGGTGGCGCCTCGGGTGTTGTCGCTGGTGACGATTAATAGGCGGTGAATCGAGGCTTACAGCACGGCAGAGCTATGACGTTGGTCGACACCACACGCAACAGAGCGCACTACTGGGAGAGAAGGCGCACATTTAGTGTAAGCTTTAGCACGCAATATCCGAGCAATTCAGTTGCGTCCCAGCAGCTAGCCGATGTGAAATGCGCTCTGCAAACCGTCATTTTGTATGTGACAAGCTTCCCGATGCGCAGTTCGATAGCCCATTGCCTTTTTCCGTCGCCTGTCCAAATGAAAGCTAAGCACGCCTATGACGTATTTCACAGTACGGTTTGAAGCACCACGCGGCACGAAGCACCACGCGATTCCTCTTATAATATATACCCATCACTGACGCACAAAGGTTCCACGATATTGCACCGGTTGCACTGACAGAATCCATCGTAATTCACTTGCAGCGCGCGCGCAAGAAGTTGTGGAAGGCAACGATGACGAAGCACAGCTCGCACGCAGTCGCCGGGCAAGTATTTGTTCTATCAGTTCTATCACCGGATCCCGGCTTTCTGCGGTTGCCGTGTGGCGGCGCCACCACAACTGAAAGTTGCGAATAACGTCGGCGAAAAATAGCAAGTTCACCTGGCTCAGATTATCAGTGGCCGGCGCTGCTTTCTAATAGTGAGCATGCGTATCGCTTGCCAGCATTCAGGTCGGCGAGACGTGCGAAGTGCAGCAACGAGCGCCGTGGCAGCTCCGCGGGACATGCCAAAACTTGCATCGCAGTGCCTGCTCATCGACCAGGTAACTCAAATGTCTTGTAATGGTTTCTGTTCGAAACACTTTGCGCCAATATGCTGTATCGCAGTTTTCTGACTGAATTTTGAATGCATGGGGTCCTTCGCAATGGAAAGTTGGGCGAGTTGTTTTTGACTCATGACGTGAAAAGGCACGAAAAAGACGACCGCACAGAATAAAAACACAAGACGACGCTTTCCATTTTGTGTCGTCTTTTTCGCGCCTCTTTCGCGTCATGGGTCCTTTACGGTCGTTCGCTTTTAGCTATATACTGCCATGATTCAGCAACATGGTTTATCTTTTGTTCAGAAGGAGCAGCGGGTGTGTAAGCTCTGGAGGCAGCCTCAACGTGGGCGCATCTGGGAGATGGCGTTAAAGCTGGCCGCAGGTGTAACGCTCAGTGAATTGCGTAAGCGGCGCGCATATCACTGTCTTCTGCAAGCCACGAGTGAATGGCCAATTACCCGGACGAACCACTAAACAGTCTACATTCAGGAAAGAATCTTAGCGGAACCATCTACGACCAGGTAGTTAGACAACACATAATTTGGGATGCGGCGTGACTTTTGTGTGAATCGACGTTGCCTCTCAAGGACCGATAGAGCACGGTATACGCTCCGAATATGCTAATAGCGGTGTCGCCCTATCTGTTATCGTACAGCAGCAAACAAAGTGGAGACTCTTTTCGATCAGTGAACTCTCGGGAGAAAAAACTTTGAATGGAACGAAATCGTATCTCGCAGAGAACAATGCCTGGCTCGTCGGGATGGTGCTGCTAACTCGGCCACAAAATGTGTCTGTGTGTAGGGGGTGGGGGTATTAGAGATGAAGCGAGGGTAACGAGAGAGGAGGAGGGCCCCGCGACCTCCGCTTGGTGCCGGGCCGAGTAGTCGTCGAACACACGGGATAACAGCCGGGAGGGCCCGCTCCTAATGAGGGTTAATAGACTACAAACCGGTCGACAGCGAAGACCGACGAGGCGTGTAGTGGATGCACCGTCCATGCTGCTTCGTCTGCACGCCGGTTGCGCAGACGCTGACTCGACCGAGCTCTCTCGCCTCCTCTACCGTCTCGCTGCGCAAGCAGCACTTTCCCCCTTGTAGTGCAGTGGTAACTGCGCTAGCTCATTTTGCACGCGCTACAATGAATACAGTGCTGCGACAGCAAAATAGCGATGGCTGATGCAGATAAGCAGTGGTCTTTTTTGAAGTGCTGTGGAAGTGCTTAGTTATGGAGCAGTATAGCATGTGTGCTGCACAACACTATTTCCCTGACATCAGTATGCAGCAAACAATGGTTTATTGCTAAAGTCTTGTGTGTTTTATCTTAATCATGCACATAGGTCGGCAAAAAAATTGGACCTCACTCATACTCACTCAACAAATATATTTTGCTCTGAGGGTTCATTCGGACTCACTCACCAAAATTTTCCTCAACTGGACTCACTCGGACTCAGAACCCCTGAACTTTTTCTCAACTCACTCAGACTCAAACTCACCAACATATTACTCAGCCGGACTCACTCAGACTCAGTTGCACGGGGGCTGGTTAGAATATTCTATGAATGTCAAGGTGATAGCCTAGTTGGACCTTCCGTTGGCGGCAGCTGCCTCTCTCTCCACCAATCCTGCATTCCCAGAACACCTGCGTCGCATTACGGCCGCATAGTGCTCTCGTCGGGCCGCTGCCGCAGTTCATCCATAGCCACTTCCTTCCGACAGCGGCATTTCGCGATGCTCTAGCCTCTTCCGCCGTGGCGTACTTTCTGGGTCTTGCCCGGCCGCGACTAGGGCCTGGTCACGTGATATTCGCACCGCAAAGACGTAGCGTACAGTCGAACGCCATGTGAATGTTATCGCGCGAGCGTCGACGAACTACAACAGTGCCACGTCTCAGAATCCTCTTTCGAGGAGAGGGAGGTCTCAGGCAGTCTTCACTCGCTCCTTTTGCTGTTCCTTAAGCCGCGATCACTCCCGTATAAGGAAGGCGCACTTTCATTTTTTCGTTTTTTATGACGATGCGATATTTAATTTTGACCAGCTTAGCTAGTCGCTTAATGAGGCAGTGCCAAGCACCAGCTTTACCAGATCCTTCCTATCAATTTCGCTATAGGCCCCTGGGACGCTAGTCCGGTCGACGCTCGCGCGATAACCTTCAGACCGCGCTCGACTATACGCGCAGCTCGCGTCATACTTTCTGTAACTCACAACGCGACCCTGAAACATAGAGACCTAAAGGCTTTCATCATAAAGAGCATTCAGAAGGGGGAGCGATACACATGCATTCCCCATGCTCTACCACGATATTCTTCAACAAACTGATCGGACTCGACAGCAACAACGGTGAAAGGGGCAATTGATGTAGCCGCCGCTCCTGCTGCACTGAACTCGACGGGACGTGATCAAAGATGTCCAGGCACTGGGACCTATCACGGTCAGCCGTGTAAGAACGGTTTCCTATAAGGCGAAACACAGTGCTTGACTATAGCTGTGGCGTCTGTGATCGAAATAAACAAACGTTTCCGCATATCG
The DNA here is from genome assembly GCF_013339695.2 of Rhipicephalus sanguineus. Classification (NCBI taxonomy): domain Eukaryota; kingdom Metazoa; phylum Arthropoda; class Arachnida; order Ixodida; family Ixodidae; genus Rhipicephalus; species Rhipicephalus sanguineus. The sequence goes on from NC_051180.1 coordinate 16,230,136, forward strand.
CGTTTCTTACTTTTAACTCTCACGATCAGGGCCCGTAAACAAGTCCCTGCGGTATTTCATTATGTTCAGCATCCTAAATCGAGTTTTGTGCCTATAGCTTCATCGGTTCCACCTAGTTTAAACCAACCGGACTGCCCTCATTGTACTCCTGAGAAACAACCACTCTCAATTGCGGAATCTCTCAAAGGTCACGCGTCTTCTACTTCTTTTTTTTATATATATAATATATTCTACTCAATGGACAAGTCAATGACGTTCGAGTACGCGTGATTGTTGAACTTACGCTGAACAACTACATCGTCGATATCCGCGGGCACGATGCACATGCGTGTAAAAGCCACCTCATCTAAGAGACAATCAATCGGGTCAGAGTGTTTCGCAGAAATTTCCACCAGATTTCAACAGCCCTACTAGCAGTCACCTTACCGATGCGAAGTTCAACGGATCAGGTTGCTTCGACGCTGTATGGTGCTCGCCTATTTAAACCTTATATTTGCACTTGCAGCGTGTACCGTCCATACGAAATAGAGCCAGCCTACTAAACAACCTGCACTGTAGCTGTTGCGGCTAGACGGAAAGTAGCAGGGAAAAAAAAATAAAATCAAGATAAAGAAGGCAAGAGAACAGCCCCCCCCCCCCCCCGGAAAAAAAGTGGGCGTGTCCAGTTTCCAACCATCGCGTACGGGTAGTTTCGTGAAGCCATTTTTCAGAAAACAGAACATGCAGTGCTCCATGGCTACGAAAAAAAAAAAAAAAAAAAACTTAAGACACAGTGAGAATAGAGTGGGAAAAAGTAAAAGACAGAAGGGGGAAATAGAAAAGAGAGTATATGGGCGAAAAAAAAAGAAAGAAAAGATTGAAACGAGAATAAACGCTATAATTAAGGACTCTGTCTCACGTTTCCACTAACCTTACAATAACGCCAACCTCACCCCCCGAGGCACAGCGAAACCATTGGCGTTTCCTTCACGAGGAAGGTTATAGCAGCTTCTTATTCGTACTTTCTAGGCATTCACGTGTTTTCACGGAGAGAACTGTATTTCTTGCCCCATTAGTGAAGGGAAAAAGTGGTCATTCTACCACTCTGGGAGTAAAGGGGACACACACACACACGATTCGGATTGGCTTTGTCCATTATACACTGACTATAAAGCTGAAAATCAGACTAGTTTGTCTTGCGCATATATCGGTAATTCACAGCACATTACAGATAAAAGCGTGTTCTAATTCCTCATGGTTGGTTGGTTCGTGGGATTTAACTTCCCGAAGCGACTCAGTCATTGTGGGACGCCGCAGTGGAGGGCTCCGGTTAATTTCGGCCATCTGGTGGTCTTTAACGTCCACTGACATCGCACAATATACACAGGCCTATCGCATTTCACCTCCATCGAAATGCGACCGCCGCGGCAATTCTCAAACCCGGCCTCATCGCAACTTTAATTACGTCTACTGACTTCACTACTATCATTTAGCTCCTTGACTTCGGAATGGCTCACGATGTGCGCGAATTCTCGTGGTCTATATATGTTTTGCGCAGAAAGAAAGTATAATACGAACTTTGGTGTGCGCGTTTTCTTTTTTCTTTCTTAAAAATCTTTTTGCCGAGAACGTGCATTTACGTTATCCGTGGTGACATTGTGCGCTAGGCTGTCACCCAAACCAAACCACTTCTCTTCGTTTCCAAACCGACTAGACTAGCGTATACAATAGTGCCACATTTACTTACGATGTAAGCATCAGGAACTTTCTTGCTTAAAGGTTTCCCAAAGTAAATAACAGAGAAACGCGAACCATCATTGAGCATGAATATATGAGACGATGTTTTGTTCTATACCTGGAGTATTAAGAATCCCGCTTCTGTTCATCAACGCACTGGCTGTGTGAGAAGCAGCACGATACACACCACAAGAATAGTTCTGTGAGGAGAACAGGGTGAAAAAAGAACTAAAAAAGCGGAACTAAATTTGGCCAGAGCCAGAGGTACGTGTAACAATACACGGGCCAGCGAGTCATCCCCGCGTTCGAGCTTTCCGTGACAACGGTGCAACGTTGACAGATAAATCGTTGAAAGTAATAACAGCAAATACAAAATGAAACCACCGCGATGGATGGTACAACGAAGAAAAGATAATTAAAGCAGAAACTCGGCAAGAGGAGAGGGCTAAAAATGCCAGCCCACTGCCAAGTCGAGACGAAAAAGAATCGATACGAAAAGATGAAAGCTTGAACGAGCACAACCCTGCGGGGTGCGAGAAAGGTGGCCTCTGCGCAGGAGACGGGTGCCGAACTTGGTTCCAGGAAACGAGGGAAGTGGATGGCAATGAGCAGGTAACAACAGGTGGGGAAGCGGTCTTCGTCTCCCCAAGTGGAGCAGCCAACGCCTCTGTCGAAACAAGAAAGAAAAGATGTAGAAGACTACGTGGCAGCGGTGCCTATCGACCACACTGTACCTTGTTGCTTGAGCCAAATAAAGTACACAATCATAGCTACAGATCCAGAAAATGACTAGTGATAGCGACGGGAATACATAACAAGAGATGGGAAGCGCGGCCGAGGACGATAAATGGTTAGATGGAGCGTCGAAATTAAGAAATAAGGAGGCATAGAATGGACTCAGCTCTTACGGGGACAGGGTTAGTTAGAGATTATTGGGAGATTCCTTTGTTCTGCAGTGGACATAGGCCTACGACGATGACGATGATGATGATCAAACCACATGGTCCGGAACACAGAAACAAGAATTTAATCGTGTAGGACGTGAAGCAGGAGTCAAGCTGTATACAGAGAGGAGTGAAATCCTCAACGTAGTCTCAGCACTGCAATGGCTGAGGAAAGAAAGAAAGAAAGAAAGAAAGAAAGAAAGAAAGAAAGAAAGAAAGAAAGAAAGAAAGAAAGAAAGAAAGAAAGAAAGAAAGAAAGAAAGAAAGGACCGATGGAACTAATGGAACAAAGAAATGTGCCAGGGATGACGCAGCGGAGTACGTACAGCCTCTTTTTACCACCGCGTGCTATTGTGTATCGCTCGCCACGGGGCGAGAAGCGCACGGCCGCGACACCTCCTCGCATCTGCCTCCTTCTTGTGGGTGCCATAAGCGGAGCGGGCCAAGCCGTCGCTTGTTTTAAGGGGCCTATCTATCTCGACGTGATAGATGGCAGCTCGGACGAGCCTTAATGGAACACGACGGCGGCGTTCCGAGTCACGGCCGCCTGAAGCCTCGTCTCGAGCGAAGGTTTTTCGGGCATCGTGGCGCGCGCATGTTGTTGCCGGGGCGCGCCTGCGACCCGAACAAGCGCGGCTGCCAGTTGTGCCATTGGAGGGACGGGCGAACATAAAGGCAGCAAGGCGAAAGGGCGACCGCAATTTGTTTTCGTTCTGGCTGCAACGTCTCGCCTCCCTCTGCGCCGAGGAAAGGGCTCCCGCTGGCGGTTCACCGCTTGCGCGTCGGGAACAATACGCCACCCGTTGTGGGACGCCGGTGGTTTCTCCAGTAATTGAAATAACCGCGTTTTTGCTTGCGTCCCACTTGTGTGTTTCTGAACAGACGAAGCTTTCCTGCGTGGCACTAGCGTACTCTTATTATACAACGAAACGAAGACATCGATTGAAGCGCGTCGATCACAGTTGATGGATGTGCTGCGCCTGTGCAGTTTCCCCCCTGTCTGTTTCGGTTTTCCAGTACGGCTTTTTAAGCACGATTAATCGGAGATGTAACAATCGACATTAACCAACTATTGAAGAAAACGATTGGAATGTGGTCGAAGTGTGTACGAAGCCCTGATGTGTTGAGGGCAGTGTAGGTGGCTGCGTAGAACCCGTAAAGGTAATAAATGGTCTTCTAGAATCCAAGGTGGGGCGACCACCCGCAACACCAATGGGCACGGCTCGGACAACCACTCAACGCCAAGAATGGAGAGCAATCTAGGCGTCCCATAGGGCAGGCAGCCCAGAGACATCAGCCTGGTGAGTGCTGTACATGAAAATGCTGCAAGAAAATAATCAAGGTAAAATGAATAATGAAAAAACTTGCGCAGCTTGCACTGAGTCGCGCAAGGCTCGGTCACAGCACAGCTGGTGGGCACGTTTCAGCACCCCTTGTTAACCGTCTGTGAATGCTTGGACGGTCAGTGAGCGCGTGTCGGTTCATGATGATGATAATTCTCTATCTACGACATTCGGCAAACCTCGACCATAACAGCTCTGCGGTAAAGGATAAGAAGACGCAGTCACACTGATCAAGAAAGAAGCAATTCCTGTCACAACGAACAATGAGACGAACGACACTAGACAGTTATAGTTTAGCGTTAGCGTGATAGCGGAGGTTAAGGGAATAGCGTTACCGTGCCGCAAACGTTGGTTGCGGAAAGCGTGTTTTAGTTTAGCGGGATAGCGTTTACGTGCCCAAGCCGGGATGGTGGCGCCACCTAGCGAAGGGTGAATGCGTTAAAAAAAAGTGAAAAGAACAAAACCGAGAATGCTCGCCTGTATCCCCGCACGTAGCAATATTACTCCTTTTTTAGTGAAAATAAAAGTAAATAAATATGAACTAAGCACCAAAAGCTAAAATTTTCATGTTGCAGACTTGTTTACACCGATCTTCTAGATAGGCCTAGGGACGTTCGAAATGGGAAGCGATCTCAAAAACTATGCTAAGTTATCCGTAATACCGTGTCGTCGAAGCTACCTGAAGGCAAGCGAAGCCATTTTGCACAGTCGTTTGCTACGAAAGAAGTGGATCCGTCCACATCAACGCTAAATTCAGTTCGAAGCGGGCGTCGAAAACCGCCGCCATGTTTTACGTACACTACGTTAACCACGCAAACACGCTAACGCTAAATCTGAAAAATAGCGTGCGTACGGTAAACGCTACGGGTCGTTTACGGCACTGCGCATGCGCACTTCGATCCCGCTATTCCGGTAAGCCCGCTATTCCGTTAAACCCGCTAAACTATAACTGTCTACTGACGAAAGCGCGTTTCCGTGCGGGTGAGTGGTTACCAAACCGCTGGCGTCAGCAACCTTCATCGATAGATACGCAGCCTTAATCGGAGTGGCACGATCGATAGAACTCATGAGTGCGAAGGGTGTGGGGAAAGTGGATACTGTTAGGAAAAGAGGGGCAGGTGTTATCTTATGCAGCCCATGAGAAATCCAGCTCAGCGCCTCAGGAAAGGGAGTAAGGGAATAAATGAATTGGAGATAGAGTAAATAGGAGATTTAATAGCGAATTGCAAAGCTTTAACTGAAGTTTCTTTTCGGGGCTTTCAAAGCGCGTAGCATAGTGCGCAGCCACTCAGAACGGCCTTCAAGAAACCGCAGAAGCACACGTTGTACAGCGCCTCAATCTGGCGTTGAGTTCCTCGCGAGGCGTTCGCGCCACTTCAGTCTCACTTAAGAGGCGAAGAAAGAAAGAAGTTACGAAGCCTGCACTATATTAGAGAGTGAGGGAAGCCATGAAGAGTCAGATTCGTTCGCGCCTGCAGACAGATTGGAGGAAGGCCGACCGATGAGAGAGGTCGTGAAGCCACCACCAACTAGTCGCAGGAAAAAAAAAGTACACGATAAAAGCTGAGCAGCGTTAAACCACACAAAGTTCAGCAAGCAAACAAGCAGACCGTGTTGCGAGCGAGGCGGCCGCCGCCAGGAGCAAAGGGATCCTCAATTCGGAACTTCCTTATTAGCGGTCAACAAGGCGCTGCTTGCGCGAGGATAGCGCGCGCGAAACCAAGCCAACAACAAAGGCCTCAAAGCCGCCCGCGCACGCGTGTACAGCTTCACTGCCGACAGGGCCTGGCAGAGCCTCTCTCCCTCATGCACACAACGAGCCGGAGGACAAGGGCCAGCTAGAGCAATCCCGGCGTTTGTCGTTTGCGCGTGGAGTTCACAGGGTAAGGGGGCACTGCGTGCTATCGTGTGGCGACAGCAACCCCCTACACGATCAGCGGCAATCAGAGGCGGCATGACGCTGATTGGATCAAGCTGAAGGCGAATTCACCCTCTTTATTTATACACTTGGCGAGTCTAGGACAGCGGCTTTTCCAAATGTGCGGAGTACTCGGGACCATCCAAAGGACAGCGAGTCATCAGTTCCTGCGCGTTTTCGAGGGTGGCGTTGATGCGAGTATGGGAGAGAGACTCGCCGACCACGAGGTCCGCGGCCTCTACCAACAGCTACACGCACGGCCGTGTCATAGAAAAGAAGGCATGACTGTCATAGAAAAGAAGGCATCGCACGCAAAAGACAGGCCGCCACTTGGCGACAATAAAGATTGATATCCATTCCTTGCTGTCCGGGTGTTCGAACGAAGGCGGCAAGGCTCGTTCTGTCGCGAAGTATCTCAAGTGCCGGTGTTCTGCAGGCAGGTGCACAACCGGTGGCAGGCGATGGGCTCCGCATTTACAGCAAACAATGGCGCGTCGCGAGCCGATCAACCAGACATGTAATTTAGCAAATCACCAAAAGAGGGTCCACGCAGCGATCGAATTTTCAGCGAATTTTCACGTCGATTGAAATTCCAGGCCTGTGAGGCTCATTGGCGTAGCCAGGGGAGGGGGATGGGGTGAGGCGCAAACACCACCCTCACTCCCAAAATTATTCAGTTTTGCATGCGCATAAGTACACGCGCACGCACAAACGTGCGCACGAACATGCATAAAGAAATGGTGGTTGAACCCCTACCCCCCCCCCCCCCCAAAAAAAAAAAAAAACATTCTGGCTGCGCTCCTGGTGAGGATGCTTTGATTTACCGAGTCGCGCAGAGCGTTTCGCCTACTCAGTCTGGCGCCGTTCTGTTAAGTTATAAACAGAAGCGCAATTTAGTAGTGAATGAAGTATCGCTACCACGTACCCTTTCTTTTTCGCTAAATCAATATATATATTTTTTGAATGCGAAGCATTTCTTAGCGAACCTCAGCACTTTGAGCGTTTCTTTCTATCTATCTGTCTGTCTGTCTGTCTGTCATCTATCTATCTATCTATCTATCTATCTATCTATCTATCTATCTATCTATCTATCTATCTATCTATCTATCTATCTATCTATCTATCTATCTATCTATCTATCTATCTATCTATCTATCTATCTATCTATCTATCTATCTATCTATCTATCTATCTATCTATCTATCTATCTATCTATCTATCCGCCTACGTCTATGTGCCCTCATGATCGCCTCCTTAACTTGGTGTAGACCAAAATTGGCATGGGAGGGTAAGATGATTTGACGAATATGACTGTCGGGTCATAACATGAATAATGTGAAAATCCGTCGCGTACGTCGTTGAATCCTTTCCTCCAGACGCGTGTGGCACACACCCGTTTACCACGGGCCACAGTGCACGGGTATGCGCCACAGGTGATTGACAGTCTACATCTACCCAGGTACGGCAAGAACAGACATTGGTAATTTAAGTGCGAGAGCGTTAAAAAAAAACCGACATCGGCAGCGTTCACCCGACGAATGGAGATAATAGAAATTAGGATCCCAGCAGGAATCGAACCCAAGCATTTTGCGTGGCGATCAGGTATTCTACCAAAGAGCCACGCCAGGGCTATAAACTGGTTTGAAAAAACAGCCTATGCAGGCGTAATGTTGGTGCAACGTCTATTGTGGTTGTGGTGCTGGCTATCTAATTTTACAAGAAAGCAATTAAACACTACATATGCACTTCTACGATACAGGCGTCATGTCAGATTAACGTCTGTGGTTCTAGTGTTGGCTCCGCTTTTATAGCATACTAATAATATTGCCTTTAGATTCCCATGATTCAGCAAGCTATATTGAACCTCGACCACGGAGGAATGCATTAACGAAAGTTACGTATGATATTCACATGATTGCACCATAAGGTGCTTTTTGTTTCGATAATACTGACGTATATACTCTCAGGTGAGGGCTGACGTTACGCCGCACCATAAATTACCCTTTAAACGCCAGTGTTGTCGACGTGCCTGGTAAGCGCACTATGTGCACACAGCTACTACACTTACAAGAGCACGTCGATCCACCTTGTAACACTTGGCTCAAAGCCATAAAATACAGCATAAAAGTACTCGCCGACTGCTTCGCATTAAACCGATTCCCACAACGCGTGGGATCTGCCGAATTTTTTTTTTTTTCCGAGGCGGTTTCTGAGAATGGTCACCGTTGCATTCGTCGTAATATCTCGCTGGGAGTAGGCATAAATTGTGATTCCATCGCGCCCTCGGCAAGTACACTTGTCCTGTTTCGAGGGTGCTGCGATCGGCGATAGCAGAGACAGTACCGCCCGTGTCGTCGTACCTCCCTCTGTCCTCATCTTTTTTGTGCGGTCAAAATGTCAAACAATCAAAGGAGATACAGTGACGCGCATCACAGAGAATTCGAAAACCATATATTGCACCCTCGAATGTTATTGCGGTATGCCGAAAACTGTCATTAATCATCGAATGCTGTGACAGGCCGCACACTTAATGAAGCTTGCCGTGTGGCAGGTACCATTTAGCATCAGCCGTTACACCTTACAGAGAGAGAGAAGGTGCTTACGAAGTGACAGTATAGTGCGCTGGAGAACAAGGCGGGTATGGAAACCGCGAACTACCGAAATAACTTGGAGCTGAAAACATGATAACAACGATAACAGGATGTAGGTTGACATAGGAAGTACATTAAGCAAGATAAAATGAATTTGTAAGTATTGGGCAGGCAGAAAGACTCCTCAAGAAGCTACACCCAACCTTGGCTACAAAGCTGTGCAGAATACACTACTGCGCAGTCGTTCCAACCTACATCAGAGGTGTCAGATGACGTAATTGGGCAGTTAAGGCGGGGTCAGCATTAAGTGCTTTAATTTACTCTTCTTCATCTTATTTCGAGGTGAATAACTAATTACTAAAAGGACATTACTGTCTACATGTTTTGGTGAAGTTGTCTGTATGTATAGGTGTACGCGGGACATGAAAGAGACCGTTACAGAACCCATACATACAAAGCCGTTATAAACAATTCCTCACCTGCAATACATCCCAGAAGTATGTCAATGTCATATTGCGCAGTTTGGGTAGCTCCTAAGAGGTCGCAGTTTTGCAAAACGAGGCAGAGTTCAGTTCACTGCGAGCACGCTCTTCTTACCGAACGGGCATTACCTTGAGAAGTGTCTCAACGCCGTCGCAGCTTCAGAGCCAGCCTGTCGCCGTCACAAATACGAACACGGACACTTTCACGGCGACGTCAGCGTGTACACGTATATATTAGGCACTTATCGCCGAACAGCGAGCTGTGTTGTGCGACTCCGTCGGCGATCGTGTCAGCGCTGGAGATGAAGAAACAAAGCAGCGGCAGAGCATCGGTGAGCGCGCTTCGCGATTCGTGCAAAACAAAGAGATCGACACCCCATTCCACCTGTTAGCGGACTGGCGCGCAGCACTGTGCACTCAGGGCTCTGGCTACGCGCGCGGACTCGCCGCCAAGTTTTTGACATCTGCTGCGGTCGTACATGACGTGTTTATGGTGGAACATGCACCGCGGCGGCAGCGATTTTTCTTTTTGCTCTCTCTCTCTCTCTGTGCGTGCGAGCTTTCGTTATATATTGCTCTTTATTTTCGTTCTTTTTAGTTCTCTCGCGCCGCGTCTCATTGAACTGAAGCGCACGAGGCTCCGTTTCAGTTTGATGGAAAAAAAAATAAATAAAAAGAAAAGCATGCCTGTGACCTCACAACGCGCCGAGCACATGTGTGTAGAACTCGCGATTAGACTAACAGATATCTTTTCACGTTTTTTCGTAATAATGAATTGTTATCGTCGTATACGTCGACGGTACGTGAAACTATGCTTCACTATGTTGTTAATTATTTTGTTTAAACATAAGACAATGTGAAATTAAGGAAACGAATGAAATGCAGTAGCGCGTGAAACTACTCGAGATCGCTTTGTTTTAATAACTCACAGGGTCCCTTACACATTTGCCTAGGACGACTCGAAGGCGAAAGCCACCTTCTGTTTTTCTTTCTCAGTCGCCGGTGTATCGATCCTCCCCTGTGCACCCCTCCAAAAGCTTTCTGCGCCTTACCTGGTTTTGCCCTGCCTCCGTGATCGGCCCACCTTTGACCTAGCGAAGATGTCATGTGATAACTTCATCATGCGAAATCACGTTATGTGACGTCATCACGTGATGATGATTTTTCTCATCGCTCGTGTTGACGCCGCCGATGCCTTAATGTTCTATTTGAAGTTCTCCACGGTTCCGACCACGCTGAATAAAAGTCGGGCGGTATTTTTCGCCGCGGCAATGGTTTAGTACGAAGTGAGAAGCCAACAATTCGCGCGGGATCATCATCGTGCAGTGCACGCACAATAGCCCATTTCGTTCTTTCGTTGTCACTGTAGAGATAAAGAGCGCCAAGGTCATTTCTCCACGTGGCGGAAGATCTTGGCGATTAATTTTATCGCGCAATGATAACCGACCGACGAGGCAGCTGCTCACGAACATTAGCAGCTGAATTTCGCCACTGTCAGTTCACGGCGCTATTGCGCGCAGCTTTATTTTAACGCACATTTTATAAGCACCCACAGTGCTGGAATGTGGTACTATAGGAACCAATTAGCAACCGTTTTTACACCCTCTCCGCTTTTAATGAACTAGCGCTTACGACAAAGCCCACTTTCTGTACCGATGATTTACTTCACTTTTTTGTGCGACTAAACGTATAGACCAGTTGGTCACGTCACGTAGGGTCCCTTGAACAGGGAATGTCGCTGGAGCCAGCGACATTCCCTATGCAAGGATTTTTTGTCAAAAAGCACACGCACACACACACACACACACGCACGAGAGTTTCTTCTGGCTATTGTCATAAAATTAGTAAACAACTTCAACAGTACTGCGATGGAAAATGAAAATAAATATTTGTGCTGTTTCCTATCGCAGTGTTTTTAAAGCAGCATTTAAAGTTTTTATTATGATAGATAGATAGATAGATAGATAGATAGATAGATAGATAGATAGATAGATAGATAGATAGATAGATAGATAGATAGATAGATAGATAGATAGATAGATAGATAGATAGATAGATAGATAGATAGATAGATAGATAGATAGATAGATAGATAGATAGATAGATAGATAGATAGATAGATAGATAGATAGATAGATAGATAGATAGATAGATAGATAGATAGATAGAATAATGATTTAGGCAGAAGTTGGGAAGATGCTAATTCCTGCCAACAATCGCCGCTAGTGTAGAACCTCCACAGTATCTATATATATGAAACGACATTAGAGACTGTACAGATAAATATTTGCGTTCTTAAAATCATGATGTTCCAAGCGGTCATGATAAATGGAAGGGCGCGATAATACGGTACACAAGGAACATACGGAGCGAATGGAAGGAACTTCCATTTATCATGAACCAACACCAACTCGCCCAACTTTTTACCTTACTGAGTTCCAAGCGTGATCTACTGGTTAACGGTGTATCCTGCAGTGAGAAAGACTGATAGATATGCGCCTGTTTATGACGAGCACTCTCAATATAAACAATCGTGAAGAAATCTCGTTATGATCAAAACCACAGAAGCGAATTTCTCTGCATGAAGAGACAGGAGGCCTCTGAGCCTGAGAAGTTCAGTTTAGATGCATTGACATGGCTTAGAGCCTGTGTATATATCTTCGAAGCCGAGTAGATGACTCGCGTTCATGTCACTGAAACCGCCATGTTGAAGTACCAGCATTGTGGGACGCGAGGTTTGTTATGTTACGTTAATGTTATTAGTAGATAGCGTGCAGGTTTTTTTCATTATAAATGTACTGAGGCCAATGACAATCCGGCCGCATCGCTGTCACATTGAAGCAGGTTAACCATAACGTGATTATGCTGCCTTGATTTCTTCTTGGCGGCCATATTGAACTACCTGTACTTTAACAAGCGACGTCCATGACGTCGCGTGCAAGCTATCAATAGATATACACGAAAATGTGTAGAGCGGCCAATCATGACCCAGATTCATATACTTCGTCAGTTAGCGTGATGGCCTTGATCTGAAAATTTCTCACTTGCACTGCGATTCAGTGTTGCCGTGAGCAGAGTGCCTCGTGCTACACGTGTAGTCTAACTGCCCTTGGCTAAAAGCAGGCCCATTAAAAAAAAGAGGGGGTGGGGGTGGGAGAGGGAACTGGAGCACTATTCATCAGCATCGCATACAGCCACCCATAAACGTGAACAGCTCGTGTCAGAGGCAGATATTATGTTATATTTAGGCCAACAGACACGGTTGTTGCCCCGAATAGGACACAAGTCTGAATGAATCAAAACACGACACGAGGCAACACACACACAAACGTGCGCGCGTGCGCACACACACGCAGAGAGAGGAAGCGAGAAGAGACAAGGAAAAGCTGTGCACGTATGTTTTACAAGCTTCCTCTCATCATATCAACTAAACGAACTAGGGAAGTTAATCTGTGCGTGTGTTGCTTCAGCAGAATATAAAGCAAAGCAGCATGCAGCACGAGCATCATTACGTTATTCTATTAACTATTAGAATAAGCTCTGAAGCGATGCTTCCCATGGTCGAAAGCGTACGAAAAGTTTCCGATGATGCAGTCGCAACGGTCACGAATTGAAACCGCTACATCAGCGACAACTAATCACTACTAATCACTGTGGCGAGTTTGGCTTTACTCTTGCATCGAGGCATCCATGTGTTTGAGGAGGCTTGGGTTTTGCTCGTCTTAGTTCCCTGCAGCGCATAAATTCGCTTCTGGTAAAGAAAACGCGGTCTTACCACCGATTGTGATTTTGTATGATTTTGAAGGAAAACGTGGAACAAAGATTCAGTTACAGATGCGTCCTTCTGCGAATGTGATGATAGGATTACAAAATATCATAAAGAACTGAGGCGTATTCACGGATTATACGCACGGCAAACATCGATGTGCAAGGAGGCGATGCACACAGCCGCTGCGCGGATCGTCGTGTATACTGGGTCTGTCTTGCACAATTATGTCGGAAGTTGAAGCGTGGAGAAATGGGGGCTCAGGCCCATTCCGCCCTCCGCTCTCGAAGCCCCTTGCCAGTGCACTCGATCTGATTGAGAAAATCATGTACTGTCTAACGCGCTGCAACGATTGGCCGCTTTCTGTGAAGATGCAATACTATAGAAAGCCGTCCCCATAGCGCTCGTCGGTCAACAAGGCCACAGGTGAAGAAACTTCGGTACTTCGTCAAGACGACGGCCCTGTGCGAACGCCTTTGACTAACTCGCGCAGTCTTGCACGCTTGTGCGACTTCGCCGCACATTTCCTTGCTTCCAGTAGCGTATCCAGAAATTTTTTTCGGGAGCTGGGGAGGGGGATTCAACCATATTATATGTATGCTCCGTGCGTGCGTTTGTACGTGTGCGTGTATATATACACATACAAAATGGAAAAAAATTGGGGGAGAATTTGAACACCCCCCTCCCCCCTGGCTACGCCAGTGCTTCCTTCCCCTCTTCCATCTTTCTATTCCCTTTTTCACACACTCAATGTAGAGGATACGACGCCTTTCTGGTTAAGCTCGCTGCCTTCAGCCTTTAGGTTTCCTCCTTTCCAGTGGGAACTTCGTCAGCCGTAGGATGAAAGCTACATAGTACGTCGAAGATTGTATCCGCATTAAGAGCTCACGATAGCTGCTTCGCGGCTTCACCGGTATTCCCAAGACGACAAGAGCTATCCAGTCATTTAAAAAACGCTCTGCAGATGCCCGGTTTCCGGGCTTGTTCGCAACTTGTTGAACACGTGTTGGCACAGATCTGGTCGTGTGCCAAGGGCGTCGACGTGGATTGCTGCGCCGAGTGACGGTGAATGTTTTCCTCATGTATAGCGTTTCCAGCGTTAAATAGTTTAAGGCCTCCGCACACCGTCAGTGCCGGCGATCGCCAGAAAATTCTCTTCCAATGTCTGGCTTGCGGAAACACTTAACGTGCTTCAGGCATAGGTCGGCGAACTCACTCATGAGTCGACTCACTCAGACTCACTCAGACTCATATCGAGACGCGAGTCTGAGCCTGAGTGAGTCCGGGTGAGTAAAGTTTTTGTGAGTCTGAGTCCGAGTGAGTTCGGTTGGGAAAAACTTTGGTGAGTCTGAGTCCGGGTGAGTCCGGTTGAGGAAAATTTTGCTGAGTGTGAGTCCGAGTGAGCCCTAAGGGCAAAATATATTGCATGAGTTAGTCTGAGTGAGCTCCACATTTTTTGCCGACCTATGGTCTTATCTACTCAAGTTCAGCATCACTATCATCCTTATGTCGGCTAACGTTTATACTCACGTATACTTCCACATAATTCAACGCACTACCATTCATACGTCAGCTCAATATTTATTGATCAGAGGCATGAGTTGAGGAGGGAGAAGGGGAGGAGGTGCCTTGACCTCCCCCCGCGAACCTTTTCACGGGAAGTTACTGATCAAAATATCATGTGCGAGTCATCTCTTTCAATAAAAAGGTCCTTATTGAACTGCAAACTCAGATAACTCGTCTTTGAAGGTACGAGATCAGAATGCGCTAAGTAGCGCACCGAGTATGCGAGATAGTAGCGTTAAAGAGCATTGACATTATGGTCGAAAGAGGCTAATTATAGGCTAGCGGACTCATGAGTCGACTCACTCAGACTCACTCAGACTCAGATCGAGCCGTGAGTCTGAGTCTGAGTGAGTCTGGGCGAAATACATTTTGGTGAGTCTGACTCCGAGTGAGTCCGGTTGAGAAAAATTATAGTGAGTCTGAGTCCGAGTGAGTCCGGATGAGGAAACGTTTGGTGAGTTTGAGTCCGAGTGAGCCCTAAGGGTAAGATATGTTTCGTGAGTGAGTCTGAGTGAGTTCCACATTTTTTGCCGACCTATGGCTTCAGGGAATGAACGACACACCTGTATTTTTTTTTCTTGGTCGTAGAGCGAGATTATAACAGTGAGTCTGCAAAGGTTTACGCGAGACCGCTCATTACGTTATAGAAGCGAACACGCATTCGAATGCAAGTATTCAACAAATCAGAGCTGAAAAGCAGTCTACGGGCACACCGGAGAAAAAGGCTTAAATACAAAGCTTCTGTGAGATTAAACATGTCACCTTGACAAAAAATTGAGATCACGTGACCGACTAACGACGTAGAGCTAAAGAAAGATCACGCCGCCACTCTCAGCTCCCTAGGATAGCTTAATTTCTTTAGTAAGTCACGACTTTCAACCGAAAAACATTCCAGAATTGTACAATATAATTTTTACCTTGGTAGTTCTCTCACGCTGTTTGGCTAATTTGCCAGCGCACCATGTTGTACAGTGAGGTTTCGAATCCCACGTAATCAACCAGAATGGGTTCAATTTTCGTCTCCCCAAGTTACCGCCGTCTTTTTCTTCCATTTAGAGAGCTAGCTAGGTTCCTAACCGTTTCTTGCTCTGAATAAGCCAATTTTTCGAACAATTATTTCTTTAGGCCTGCAGATAGCGTAGGCAACAGCAAAAACAGCAAGCATCAACAGTGATGGAAATACGTCGCCCGCGTTGGTTATTACCACCTTTCGGTTGGTTTTAGAACGTCGACCTCAAAGGCAAGTGATGCGTATCGGACAACAAAGGGGAAGGGGACTAAAAAAGGAGGGAAGAAATTCGCACTTAGCACAAATTACACGGCATTACGCGGCACAAAAGTAGACAGGGCGGACGCCCATCTCGATGAGCAAAAATGCCGCTTTAGCACCGGGAATTTGGTCCTTTAGAGCGCTTGAATAACTGAGGCGACCTTTCTGACGCTAACGTTTTGCGATAAACTACGTTTTTAATGCGGGTGGAGTACTTAGGAAGAAATCGTTCGACATTCGTTCAATTTGTTCGACGCAGACGTGCACACCGCAATATAAACACGCCCATCGGCACGCCGCGCCGAGGTTGGGCTCGATTCGAGTGACAGGCACCTGTATACAATCGTCAAAGCGAGCAACGATCGTTAAGCGATCGCAGAACCCGATGACAAATCGCCGTATTTTGTTGAGAGCCTCTTGCAGACCAATCTCGCAGAACACCTGAAGCGCATCCTGTGCACGCGTCCGACCTCTGCGGTGAACCCGTATTAGGTGACTGCGACACAAGAGGCACAAATTCGTTCTCGCCGAAGTCAGCGTTAGCTCGATTAGGATAAAAATAGGTTCATTATCTCCACCATGTCGAGCCTGTACTGCATGATGGATTCGACGGGCACAGCTGGCCATTGCATACCTCACTCACGTACGTCCAGCAGCGCCCCTCATCTAGGAGGCCATACAAGAAACATGGACAAGCGCAGCAAGGGAAATAGGACCAAGACGGCAAGAAGAAAGGACAGAGCTGACCGGCTCGGCTGTACCTTCATTTCCCTTGTTCCTCTGTGTCAGCTTACGAATGACAAACCGACTTGACCAATCCTCAACACTATAGTTGGATAAGGATTAGACCTAGTAAAATTTATGAAAGTATCGGTATTTGTAGATGTTTTACGTTGACCGCCGCATCAACTTTTCAGTGTTATACAAACAAAAGTACACACTAGAAATGCAGATATGCTGTTAAAAATCGTAGCCCATGCATTAACCCTTGCTCTTCCTCTTGCCCTGTGCGCTTGGCGTTTCGTGCGCAATTTTAATTGGTGTTTGCCGCCCGTTTGTTCCATTCTTCATTTTGTGTGTTTTGCCCAATTTCTGTGGCACATACATCTTTACTCGATAACAAACGCAATGCCCTCATGTACAGCTACGCTGTAACTGCCAATGGAGTTCAGGAGTTAAGGAAGTTTACGTCATCAATCCCAGAAGAGCAGCGCGAAAGTACGAACACATGCCTTTGTGCCGCGGAGAAACAGCGTGCGCGCCAGATGCGCTTCCCAGTGTCGACGCTCGAGCTCTCCCGCAAGACCATGCAACATCCAATGTGTCGCCAAGCTCGTACCATGGCCTCCGAGATTACCGATGCAAGACGCAACCCCCCCCCCCTTTTTTTTTTCTTTCTCCCAGTAATGTTGACGATGTCGGAAGCCATGGGTCTGGGACGCTCGCCTTGCGTCATGAGGCTGTAGGTGTCGAGCCAGGCGCCTACGAATCGCCATCTTCTTCGGTAAGGGCGTCTCAATCGGAAATTACGCAAGCGTGACGACGGCGTCGCGGTGTGCTTTCCCCTTGGGCAGCCACGGTAAGCCGTCGAGCGTGACGCGACGTCAGCTCGCGCGGCGCAACGCCGGCGAAGGCGGAGGACTACATGGAGATGCTGGCGCCATGTCGACGACCTTACGGAGCAGGCAGAGAGCAAGTGGCGCGCGGCACTGGAGCAAGTTTTCTTTTTTTTCTTCAATTCAAATGTTCGTTGCTTATTATTCACCTGCTGCATGTTCATCCTTATGCAGCCGTGCTTAAGCGTTGAACGAACTACGAGTATGTACTTGAGGCCACTGTGCTGAGCTATGAATTAAGCATTAGGAATGAAGGGGTATGAACTTCGACGAGGGAACCACAGTCCTCAGTGCAGGCTGATCGAGGGACGATCTTAACAGACCTCTTGCCAAAAGGGTGTTACAGAGAAATAGTCGGTTTCTTTCCCCGCACTATAGCTGCGAGAGAGGCGCGTAAGCGGATGCAATTAATGTGTTTCTCGCAATTATTCCCGTGTTCGAAAAACGAAAACAAGAAACAAAAACATTCTGCTGGTAAACTTAAATAATGCGCCCGTATTTTAAGCGCTATAGACAGTTGGATAATAACAAAAGAGCCGAGAAGCAGCTAAGGACTACCCAGCGTGCAGTCCGGGAACGGGAACGAAAAGGTACCAAGAGACGGGTAGCACGGCCGAGGACGGCAGATCGAAGAAACTAAGAAATTTGGAGGTGTGATATGCAGAACGGAGGACTAGGTGGGTTAGAGATCATTAGGAGCCGCTTTCGTTCTGCAGCGGCTATGAGATAGGATGATGGTGATTCTGCTGCTGATGATCATCTGTACATGTACTGTGTTTTCATGCCACAGCAGCACGCTACATCCCGGACCAGGCTTCAACGGAGATTCATGTTGGAGGCGCTGCAGTGGTGCAAGAAGAAAAGACATGTCCGGGTGATGCATTGCTACATTCCGGGAGAGATACAATGGACAGAGCTCGTCTCGTGCGTCTTGAACCTGACCGCGTTCTGAAGACCTGTACATAGATTGTGCACGTTACAAAAAGTGAAATGACTGATGTGACGTTTTTTGTCCTCTCCCCCTCGGAGGATGTTGAAAATAAAGAAGTGGGGCAGGGGAGAGGCGCGAGGGACAGTAAGGAAAAGAGGAGAACGAAGAGGGGATTCGGAGCTAGCCTTCATGAAGTAAAGACGTGTTCCTGATCTACGACCACGGGTCCTCGTTATTTACAAACCTCATGAGATAGAGAGAGCATCAAATCAAAGGTTCACTAGAAAGTCATATATCGGTACAACAGGCACCGGGAGGCCATTGAAGATACGAATGGCAGTGGCGAGTGCAACAAGGCCTCTAACTATTAAACGGCTACGGCTACAAGGCGTGAGGTTTACAGTGGCCTACGGAAGTAATAATTAATTCTTACAACTCAGTTTAACCATCGCGATATTCACAATGATTTCTGGCATAGAAATGCACGCTACCGGAAAACGAGGGCGTTCATCTCCTCATTGTTCGGCCACATAAACGTCACTTCAGGCATGGCTAAAATGGGGGATAAAAGACATACGACCAGGATTTATTATACCTGTCGGTAAATATATAGTAATGAAGTCAGGAAACAAATGGAGAATCCCTGGACTCAGCAACACAGTGTTCATACTAGCTGGGCTGCGCTTGTCAACGACCCCATAGAGAGAGAGATAAGACAAAGAAAAGGCAGTAATGATAATCCTGTTGCACCTGATTTGCTACAATACACGGCGGAGGAGGAAGAGGCGTGCTGGAAAAAACTAAGGACGGAGAGAACAAGCTATGCGTGCGCGCACATGGCAGCGTGCGTCACGCATTCACAGACGGTCAAAACGCTCGGTATATGGAGTAGACAGAGTTGGTGATTTTGTTAAGTAGCCGTGGACCATAGTGATCTTCAACCGGAGTAACTTGTAGGTTTTGACCATGTAAGCCAAATGGCGCCAGATGTGGCACGCAAATCTCTATTCGGCTCTCTAGAAGTGCGCAGCTGTGGTAAAGATGAGCGGGAAAGAGAGAAGACAGCCTAGGCAACAGGCTAGGACGTTAACCAGAAAAGCGTCCGGTTGGCCACCCTGCGCTAGGGAAAAGGGAATTGGCAGAGAGCGGAGGGAAGGAAAGACGCGGTGAATTCGCGCGCCTACTGCATCACTCAGTCGGGGGCGAAAATGTTTGAGGCCCGTGTATCTAGATTTATGTGCGCTTTAAAGAACACTAGGTGATCGAAATTTCCGGAGCCCTCCGCTACGGCGTCTCTCATAATCATATCGTGGTTTTGGGACTTTAAACCCCAGATATTATTATTGCACCACTCAGTCAATCTCCCAGTGATGGTGGTGTTGCGCCCTCTGAGCTCCAGTTCGCGGGTCCTGTTCCGGCGAACTCATCACTTCTAACCACGGCGCATTTTACAAACATATTAGAAACAAGCACCGCGGCTCCGGATGAGTCCGTTGGCGCTGGAATCCATACAGCTCGTTTCGGAAAGAGCGACTATCTATCATCGTATTCAACACGTAACCTTGACGGGCCAGCGAGGAACGTGGTCCAAAACTCGCACACGTGGGTGACAACAGAAGCAAAAAAAAAAAATTAAATTAAATTTAAAAAAAAACGAGGGTTAGAGCTTGAGGGAGGAAGAGCGGGCGCCACGTCGCGTCACACGCGGTACCACCCGGTTGCACGCCGGCGCGGACCCGCCTTGATTGGCGCCCAAGGTCTCCCTGCACTCGCCTGACGTCTTTCGGGCCCGTGCAGTCCCGTATATTTGCCGTCACTCCCCGCCTCGTCTATGCGGCACCTTCACCAACGAAAGTTGCCCCTACCATATCGCGTCACGGACGCAGGCTGTCTACCACCGAATGAGCTGATTATCCGGGCGCTTCAGTTTACTACGCTTTACTTACGAGATGAAACTGCAACCAAAACTGTACCCACCGTAATAAACGATAAACCAGAAGAATGGTCATCGCATGACGTGCCTTACTGCGCACGCGCGATAGCACTGTAGACATCCACGCGCAGTTGCCGTATTAATAATAATTGTTGGTGTTTAACGTCCCAGAACCACGATATGATTATGAGGGACGCCGTAGTGGAGGGCTCCGGAAATTTCGACCACCTGGGGTTCTTTAATGTGCACCTAAATCTAAGTGAGGCTCAAGCATTTTCCCTTCCATGGAAAATGTGGCCGGCGCGGCAGGGATTCGATCCCGCGTCTTTCGGGGCAGTTACCGTACGCTTCGTGCATGTACAAACGTTCGCATCGAAATCACCAAAGTGGTCTAGTGGTTATAGTGCTCGCGTGCTGAACCGAAGGTTGCGGGATCGAATCCCGGCTTTGGTGGCTGCATTTCCATGGAGTTGAAATGCTAGAGGCCCGTGTACTTAGGTTTAAAGAAGCCCAAGCGGGTGAAATTTCCGGAGACCCCACTTAGGAGCCTCGTATAATCGTATCGTGGTTTTGGGACGTAAAACTCCCCAGATTATCATTCGCATCAAACGAGTGAACCTTGCATCTGGCGTACATATAAAGATCAGAATTTTATGTGTGCACTGCATAGACATCAGGGAGCACCGAAAGCGTAGTCATATAGTATACTGTTAATTCCGTAAATTGCGGTCAGCATTTTTCTTTTCGCGAATTAATTACAGAAAAAATTATTCTTACTACAATTTAACGAACGTAAGTATGCAACTTCTCTCCTATGGCTGAAATTAAAAAAAAAAAAAGAAGGGGGTTGTGGTTGGCGACTCTTAATGTTACGGTTAGTCTCATACCGGGTACTGTACACCAGAAAAAACGAACGCCCACGTGCTTGTTTACAACTGAATTCCAGTTAAACACGCTTATCAGTTCCGATTAATTTTATAACTTCCTCTAACGTTTCCATTCAATGAAAAACAGCCCACCTGTTGCCAACGCGCCTGTTAAGCGATAATAGAAACACTGGTACCCACGAGGAAGCAACACCTGGTCTCTGTCCGTGCACAGTGCCGGATAGAAGCGACCACAACGGTTATTTAGATCTTGCGACGGGAACGGAAACTCGACACACGTGTATAGGTCACCACTGTTCACGGCACAGTACTTGGCAAGGGCGTGTCTGTCTGATTAATGAGGGCAGCTTGACTCGGCATATTGTACAAACAATACGTCCCTGTTGTTAACTTTCTCGTATACAGCGGAAATATGGTTGTTTGTCGAGTTTCATTGTAAGCTTTGTACTCGTTCATATCTGTTAGACACTATATATTGCACTAGCCCTTGCTGCTGCCGTTGTGTTTTTGAGGCCGTGCCGTGGTTTTCGGTAGTTCTTGCTTGTTTTCGAGCCGTAGCGGTTCAAGCAATAATAATTGTTGGGGTTTAACGCCGCAAACCTACGATATAATTATGAGGGACGCCGTAGTGGAGGGCTATACGGATATTTCGACCACCTGGGGTTCTTTATTTTTTTATTTCAGATACTGCCGGCTGCCTTTTGGGAGCCATGGCAGGAGTGGGTACACCACGTTACAATATTACACATTGCATCGTTTCAGTCGACAAACGGATAAAAAAAAGAAAATATATATACGTCAGAACAAAAGCACATATGACCAACGATAAAAATACATGCGGCCGAATCTGAATTCAAGACGCGAACATGAAGAACAAGTCCAACCGCATTTGCAATAATACACTGAGGTAGGACACAGGAACATTTAGGCGCACGTTAAAGAACCCCAGGTGGTCGAAACTTCCGGAGCCCTCCTCTACGG
Source organism: Rhipicephalus sanguineus (assembly GCF_013339695.2). NCBI lineage: Eukaryota > Metazoa > Arthropoda > Arachnida > Ixodida > Ixodidae > Rhipicephalus > Rhipicephalus sanguineus. Next base: position 16,252,080 of record NC_051180.1, read on the forward strand.
CGTCTCTCATAATGATATCGTGGTTTTGGGACGTTAAACCCCAGATATTATTATTATTATTATTATTATTATTATTATTATTATTATTATTATTATTATTATTATTATTATCAGGAACAATAACACGTGTAGGAGCGAGTTATTGAAGACCCGAAAAACGTATAAGAAATATTGAACAAGAGTTCAGAACATGAGTGAAACGGTCAACAAAACAAAATCAAAGAATGTGAAGCGAAGGACAGCTTCCGCCCACAGAAGCATACCGCGAAAGAAATAGTTACCCGCATGCATTTCTAACTGTAAAAAGAGAAATAATGAAAATAGCTACGTAAAACATCGCAGATAATCTTGCACGGCATTTCTGAACGCATGAACTGACGATAGGCCGACTATATCACATGGAAGCAACGTTCGATTCTGCTATCGTTCGAGGAAAAAACGAAATTGATATGCGTTCATTTTTACTCGTGCCCTTACAATCGTTTTACTGTGCTTCCATCTCGTTGGCCTTATACTGCATGTAACCATTGAAGCCCATTCTAATGTTAACGTTTACAATATTGTAAAGCATTTGCAGTCGGTTCAGTTTCCTGCGTGATTCTAGAGTTGGAAGTTCGCTTAAATGTCTAAGGTTAGTAATGGACACATGCCTGCCGTAAGCGTTGAAGATCAATCTTAGTGCTTTATTTTACAGCGAAAGCTGTTATGAGATCATTTCACCGGCCGTTTTTGGCGCCGTAGTTGTCCGCCGCCGCCGCCGCCGCCGCCGGTGTCCGTAACCAGTATCGCTCGAAATAAGAAAAAAAACTAAATAAGAAAAAAATTCCAGGATGGAACGAGGTTCGAACCTGGGTCCTCTGCGTGGGAGCCCAGTATTCAACCTCTGAGCCATGCCGGTGCTTGAAACTGCTTTGCTAAAAGGTCCTATACAGGCTTCATGTCGGGAAGGAACCACATTAGCGTATGCAATATAGCGTGGTAGATGAGTAAAATAAGCACCAAGCGTAGCACAACGCGAATTCTGTAACCAGGCGTCACACAATGCGAATTGCGCAACGAGTAGGTTGTTGAATGCTTCCAGCCCATTACAAAGGGCTCTGCAATATTTCTTCATCGTCATCAGGCACAACATCAACAAAGTGCGCATAATGTCTTACATGCGTTTAGCAGGTACCAACGCTCTCCGTAGAATCACGAAAAATGGCACAGTGCCTGCTGCCCTACTTCTCAAAAATTACAATGATTTATAGCGTAGTGGGTTCCTCGCAAGCGCACTTGTATTGTTTGCCAAGGAAGCACATAAGCGCATGATCCACTTCCTCGGGGTCTCAGTAAAATTACAATGATTTATAGCGTTGTGGGTTCCTCGCAAGTGCACTTGTATTGGTTGCCAAGGAAGCCCATAAGCGCATGATTCATTTCCTCGAGGTCTCAGTAAAGTTCTTCGCCCCCCCCCCCCGTCTCTCTCCCACGTCAACGTATGTTATACAGCATGACGGGAGAGGGAAATAGCAACCGGGCGTCACCCAATGCAAATTATATAACTGGTTGGCCGTTTAGAGATTCCAACCCAGGGCTGAGGCATAATTCTTCATCGTCATCAGTCGTCGCGTCAACAAAGTGCACATAATGCCTTACAGACGTGTAGTTGGTGCCTCGCTTCTCCGCAGAATGACGAATAATGGCTTATTAGGTGCTTCCCAATTTCACAAAAAATTGTGATTTATGGCGTAGTGGGTACCTTTCTAGTGTACTTGTATTGTAGCCCCAAGAGAGCTTAAAACGGGCTCTAGAAACGCCGCTCTTCCAGCTTTCGCTGTGACTGTGCTGCGGTTTCAGCGCAGGCCTGGCGTTTTTTTTTAACGCGTTCAATGGAATCGGTATCACATTTAGTGTGCGGGTCCAAAACTACGTCCGCATATTCTCATAACGGTCTAACTAATGTCGTGTAGGCCACAAGCTTAGTTTTTAGGAGTGAGATTTTAGGAGTGCGATGCATCATGCGATTTCTTAGCATGTAAAGTTTTCCAAAAGCCTTGGAAACTATGTATTGCACATGACTACTGCAGCTTAGCGTAGAACTGATATACAATCCCAAGTATTTAAATTGATCTACCGAAGCTAGTGGAACATTACTGATGCTATAGGTGTGGACTAGCGGCTCCTTTTTGCGTGTAACTCTCATCTGAACACACTTGGAAACGTTTAGTTAGGCGCATCTGCCATGTTGAGCACCAGTTGCTAACAGCTGCTAAGAAGTTGTTTAGTATTTGTTGATATTTCTCTGACTGAATGTGCATGTATGCAACGCAGTCGTCTGCAAATAAACGACAACATACTGGTGAGTTAATCTGTAAATCATTAATATAGATTAAAGAGAGTAACGGGCCGAGCACCCAACCCTGGGGAATAACGCCTGAAAGAACAGATGCAAAATCCGAGTCCGAGTTGCCTATGTGAACAAACACCTATACATCGCTTAAAGGGGTACTGACACAAAATTTCGCGACCGAGATAGCCTGCTGGATCGATTCCCGTGTACGTGCGTGTACCATCTGCAAAATATTGACAGCGAATAAAGCTTGGAAAGCATTTTATATGAATTTTGAAGTTCGCGAGCGCGATCCAGCATTATAGGCCGCACCTAGTGCATTGACACCCTCGGAGGTGACCCGAGGTGACCCCCCTACTTCCCCTACGTAACCGTTGCAGCCGGTACAAGTTACGATGACGTCGTAGCCGCCATTTCTGTTTTGACGCGCTTCCCGACGAATCGCTCGTCGCCAGCGGGTCAAACCTGAAGTGATTCGCCACGTCGAAAATTCCTTCGATCCCCGCCACAAGAAAATCGTCGCCATCAGACGACGATGAGCCCGACGACGGCAGACCGCGCGGAAATGCGTCATTGTTCTGTGTGCTCACGTGACCGAGCGTTTCACTCGCTAGGTGGTGATAGTTGCACCCGGCGGCTTGCCGTTTTTGGAGTTCTGTCAAACCGAAACTGAGGTTGTGTCGGTAATGAGGAGCTTGTAATTAATTATCTGTCGCGCGCTGCAGCAAACGATGTGCCGTGTTATGACTAACAGGCCCCCAGCAACACATTGCAGCAAGAAAACTCGGGGCGAAAATTTTTGTGTCAGGACTCCTTTAAGATACGAGTCGAGCCACTGTACTATCTTAGGGTTGTCAAAAAGTCATCGGATCTTTAACATTAAATGTCGGTGTGACACACGGTCGAAGGCTTTTTCAAAATCAAGAAAAATCATGTCAATCTGTCCGCCCTTGTCAAGCATTACCATCATAGATCATTTACAGTGTGAATGAGTTGCGTCGTGGTGGACAACCACCTGGTTCACCTAAAGCTAAGCACACGGGCCTCTTGCATTTTGCATCCATCGAAATGCGGCCGCCTCGGCCGGGATTCGATCCCGCGACCTTCGGGTCAGCAGTCAAGCACCACAACCAGCTGTCGAGCAACAAATCGCGGAGGGTTCGTTAATATCTGTTAGACACTGTATCCTGGGCAATAGTGCTTGCTGCCTTTGTGTTTCTGAGGGCATGTCTCATACTCACATAATGGTTTTCGAGCGTGAAACCCTAATTTCAGAATTTCTAGCTTGTGTTCGAGCCGTATAGTGGGGCTACAAAGCTGCGGTTATACAACGGTTTTCTCCAGTGTATCTGCTGCTATAGCTCATGTAAAATTTCGTCATGTACGATGTGATAAAAAAAATGAACATCAAACAAAATCCAAACTCCGCCTGCTGCACACGTTTCAAGCGCAGAAGGTCGTGCAGAATATGAGCCATTATGGCGTCTAGACATCCGATACCAAGAGCGGGATGAGTTCACCCTTTTTTTTCTTTTTTTTTTCACTTCACTTTGAACTGCGTAAAACAACGTAAGACCTCATGTAAACGTCATATTTCAACTCTGACTTTTGATAAATTGATATTTAATGTCGAGACTCTCACACACGGACGCTGCTAGCGCGCGTCGCGCCACGCCACGTGCTGAATTTGTCTTCTTGGTATAGTCTATATATATATATATATATATATATATATATATATATATATATATATATATATATATATATATATATATATATATATATATATATATATAGAAATGAGGTCACCGAATCGCAAACTACAGGTGAATACGACGCAGGGTGTCATTGAAATCGCAGTCGCGACACGCGGGACACGTTCAGCTGAAACACAAACATCTGCGACGTGCATGACACAAACGATCGCTGAGCCAGTTCTCGCTCTCTTTCCCGTCGGCACACGAAATTAATGCGACGCAGTGCGGGCGGAACAAATAAACAGCATTTGGCGATCGTTTGTTGACGAAAATAAAACACCCCCATTTCCAATAACACGAAAATACAACTGTTGCAGGAAAAGAAAAGCTTATACAATAAAAGGGATATTGGCCTGCTTCTATTCTTATTTTTGTGCGAGGTTCTGCAGCGCTGTGGCCATGTGCTTGTTTCCTTTTTTTTTTTTCCCTCTGCCACGCGTAGTCTTGGGCGTTTCTAAACAAACTTCTGTTTTAAAATGAACTCGTGACGAATGACATTTTCGTAGTTAATGAGTGGTACCGTGTTTATCGCTACTTAGTGCAATTCTGTAGTGTAGAAACAAAGAAGAATACCAATGCCCGGGAGGTGGCATTTACACCTGGTTAATCCAGGGTGACGCAGTTAATAGGCATTATAGTTAGGGACAGCTATACACATCGTTTGGCGTAACGATGCGTCGTTATACTTATGTAGCGCTTCGTGTACACGAGCAGTGGCTCTTGCAACGAAATCATTCCGTATAATGCACACATATTCTTGGGTGGGCTCGGGTCTAGAAGTTCTCACGATATGTCCCCGTCTGACATGAACTGTGTCAGCCATGTGCCTTCATCAAATATAAACCAAAGCGTCTTCCCGATTACAATCGCTTCAGTTGTGTTTCGCTTCTTGGAACTAGCGCAACAGTTCCTTCGTCTTCTAAGTTCCAACCGTCGTGAAGGTAGTGCAGGTTTGTCGAGCTTGTAGGTTGCATTGAATATTCAGTTGGCACCGATTCTTCCCCGACTGTTTCAAGGGCACTTGCGACACAGCCGAGCTTTGTTTTGGTCTCGAGAGCCAAGAGCCGAAGGGCGTAGCGGCAAAAATTAATTGGGGGCGCTCACGATGACGTGCTCCCTGGAAGGGCGACTCGTTAACGAGCCACGGCAGTCGTTTTCGTTTCGCGCTCTATAAAAAGTGTGCGCTGACGGGGGGCTCAACGCACGTAAGTGCGCGTGGAGCAAGGCAGGCAGGTGAACGCGTCTCTCAGGTGGTGGCAGTGAGCGTCGGTGAGAGAGACGGCGACAATCGAGCCCGTTCAAGGCCGTCGGTGCGCTCGCCGCGTCGGCAGCTGTCGCTGACCCGGTGGCCTTGAATGCTGCCAGCGACCGCTGCCACTGGTGAAGAGAAAGCGCTCAGAGGTGCGCGCTCGGAACCGTTTTGTCTGAACTACCTGGACACGCGTGCCTTCTTCACGCGACGCTGTGGGATCTCCTCCGCGTGGTCGCAACTCGAGAGGGTATGTGGCAGCCAGCGCGAACCGTGACAAGCGATACGATTAGCGTTGAACCGGCGGTTGAAGTCGCAATAATGCAAAATGGCCGAATGTTGTGTAAACATCAAAGAGGCCTGTATTTTAGTGCATCCAAGTGCACTGGAGAATTACGCTGCTTGAATGATGACCATTATTGGCGCACCTTTGAAACGAGACGGCAACAAGTGGACACCTGTAGCGAATCTGTTATAATCAGATTTGTTTTTTAACCTATTGCAGTTCAGCATCGTGGTTGACTTTTCATTATTTAGTTTCCTTTCATTTTTCTACAAGCCTCGGTTTGCATGATGTTCTGTCACCAACGCCAGTGTGGACTCCGGTGCTCGGCGCCCCCGTTTTGGTGACGTCCTGCTACATAGGCCCGTTTTAATGCAGATAAAACAGTATGCTGCTTGTGGGAACTTCCGCTTTCCACTGCGAAAGTAGGCACAAAGCAAAAACTGCCACCGTAAGGGCGAGTGTGTGATTGGTTAGTAGATTTGCTACATGGAAACTAGCCTCTGCTATATAGCAACTAAGACGCGTACATATAACCCCCTGAAGCTGGCCAAGCTTCAAATGTTGTGTTAAAACTGCCCATCAACCGTACGTTAGAGCAAGGATGCGACGCGTCACGAGGGAATTTTACACACAGCGCCACTACGCCCTGTGGCGCATCAGCTCACGTTAAACACTCAATAGAGCCCATTTAATGGCGCTGTGAAAGGACGACGGTTGTTGAGGATGGGGGCAATGGCGGAAGACACGTCAAAGTGGCATCCCTCGCATTGCGAAACTGTTCTCTTACCTGCCCGTTTCATACAACGGGCGAGAACTTACCTGTACATATAAAGACATAGAGGTCGACATAAGTCTGCCAAAGACCATGCATGCAGGGGAACGAGAAAATGGTGATTGATGACGATGAAGGAGATGCATACTGGAACTGCACGACGTCGCGGAATTCATAAAACAGGGCGTTCTGTACGGGAAATGGAGAAATGAATGCAAAAGCTCACTGCAATAAGTGTTCAGTCACACTGCGAGAAGTTTAGAGCCAGAGAATACGAAGCGGATTAATTAACTATGGCTGCGAGTCAAGCCGATACCCACGCCGGGGAAAACTAGGGTGCGCGCATTTATCTTGAAGGCAGTTACGTAAGCTAGTGCTCGAAATTACCGTCACAGCATCGACGCAGATCCCTGGGTCTTTTGATTTTTCCTAACGCCTACGTGTTTCCTTAGCGTCTCCTTCGAACTGCGCAATAGGATTTGCGGTCGTCTTTGGCAGTCGCCAACGTCCTCCACATTGAAAAAAAAAGAAAACAAAACAAAACGCTTCGAAGAAGCAGGGATGAGGGGGAGATGAAAGAGTATATAGAAAATGTCCTTTCCACCACTTTCATATCTTCCTGGGACGTGGTCTTACGGCCGCTTCATCGAACGCGGGCCAAAATCGGTGACGGTGGCAGCGTATTCCCTTTGGCCATCTCCTTCCGACATTGACCCAGATTCCGCAACGGTGCAAGAGAGAAAGACGCCGAGGTCGGGGAAGAAGAGAAAGCGAGTGCGGAACGGGACGGTATAGAAGAAAGTATTTATAAAAAAGAACGAGTGAAAGAAAGGAGGCACGTCAATAGCTGCGGCAAGCGGGGCCCGCACTGTCCATGGCATGCGTATACATGCATATAGGGGTGCGCGAAGGGCTCCGTGCCACGCAAGTCTCGCCAAGGAGGCGAGTATTAAGCGGGGCGGAACCTGTTTTCCCTGCCAACCTCGTGCGTGTAGTCCCCTCGTCCAGCGGGCGGCCGTGAAAACGTCGGATTCCTTCGCTATCACGGAGGCCAAACCTGCGGAGCGCTCGCGTTGCAGTCGTCTGATGAGGCTGACGGTGACCAGGCGAGAAAAGGAATTGCGACGACGGCAACCCGATCTGTTGCGTGGATTTCACGCTTATTATGCGGCTTACAGTTCTGTTGTGCTTCTTTCTTTGATTTAAAATTTTCCTGGTCCATTGACTCGTATTACAAATAGGTTGCCTGTACACGAAAGGCTTTAAAAAAAAAAAAACAAAAAAACATCGAACTTTCGAGATAGCCTACGATATCACTGCTGAGTTTTGCACACGATCTAGACAAATCCTCCCTAGATCAAACCTTGTTATTTGTTCTATGCGGCGAGTGCCCATTCGTACTTTTTTTGTGTGTTTTTATTAAGTCGAGAATTCCTCCTTGCGTGACGTGTTTACGTAACAAGGGGGTAAACAGGAACTTTTCCCGAACAGGGGGGGGGGGGGGTACCAAGCATATTTCGTATATGTTTGTATGTGTGCGTATACCTACATTACGAAGTTACGAAGTTATGAAGTGTAGCACCACCGAGTACGATTGATACGAACTCATCTTGCGAACTCACATGAACGCTGACACTCATTTATGAAATATTACTTTGCCATTAATTCCCAATTTTTAAAATGTATACACACGCCTCCGTAAAAAAGAAAGCAGGCGTTGACAATCGCGTGGCGGAACCGAGACGCTACTAAGTACATTATACCACGCTCTGGCAACACCAACGTCCACCAGTAATACACTCTGGCGAAGAAAGCCTGTCGGAGCGCAGTGTTTACACTGCATACCGTGCACATTGAGGGCCTGCACGCTCCTCTGCCGCCAGCGGTACTCCCCCAGAAGAAACCCAGCGTGATTGAACGAGTGAACATAGCGTAGTCGACCCTCCCTGCTTATGAATACAAACGTGCCCTTGCCGACGGACGGCACCCATACCCATAGAACCGCAAGGCACAGAACCGCCACACTACAGGGCAGTATACACGGTGCAAGCGATAGCCACACGGGTATCTTCTCGAAGGAACCGCTTGCTGGGAGAAAAGAATGAAGAAAGCAATGGCGAGTGTACGAAGCGGTGCCGTTCGCATTCCCGCGCGTGCGAGTGAGTTAACGGCACACTCACCCCACTCGAGATGCTGTAGGAAGAGGAGGAGGGGCCCTTCTTACGTAACGCGCCCACGCTACATTCGAGCGAGCATATAATAACTTGCTCCGTGGCCCACTATACATGAGGCATATGGTGCAAAGCGAGGCGAGGAAAGACTCAATGCATGCGTCGCCCTCGTCTTGAGAGGCGTTCCCTGCTAAGGCGACGACGCTGGATGAGTGGATGCTGCTCAGCTTTCGCGGCACGTCGCACTCGGCCGGCGGCTTCGTTGCCAACGCGTGCAAGGGCGCAAAATTCGTATACGGGACGCGAGACCGAATGTCGACCGAGAAGCCTGCAAAACCACCGCCGTGTAGAGGTGTGTGGTGTATGTGCGCCCTGCGCGCGTTTCTCTCGTGTGTGGGCGAACCTGAACGGATCGCCCTCGGCTCGCGTTATTTATCACTCTCGTGCCTGAGTCATCCAAAGGCACGCGGAAGACGAAAGCGCGCTCTCGATTGCGCCCGCTGCAGGCAAACGCATTAAACAAACAGAAGACTGCAAGCACGGGCTAGAGAAACGAAAGAACGATGACGTATAGCCTGTATTCCACATTGCTCAACTCGATGCAGCGTTGTGGACGACGCAAGTTAGATGAAAGCTACGTTCTTCTTCGCAGTTCGTTGTATAATGGATATGTACCGGTGAGGTAGCTTAGGGGCCATGGCGTTGCGCTGACAAGCCCCAGGGCACGGGTTCGATTTCCAGCCACGGCGGCCGTATTTCGATGTGGGCGAAGTGACAAAACGCCCATGTACTTAGATTTATGTGCAGGTTAAAAGAACCCAGGTGGTAAAACTTACTGCGTAGTCCCTTACTATACGGTGTACTTAATAATCATTCATATCGTTGTTTTGGCGCGCAACACCCGAGAAGTAATTTCAATATATATGCCGCCAGCGGCGACGACTTCTGCTAAAGGCGACGAACTCCATTCTAACATTTTCGTGCTTTTTTTTTCAGGCTACTTATACACGTTACCATTTCAATCGGCTTTAAACAGTTTCGCGCCTTTACTATATACATCGAAATAATATTCCGGTCATAGAAGGCATCGATATTACGTTACGAAGCTTTTCGCACCGTTTTCAGCAAAATATACGTAGTATATACTGCAGTGCATGTAACTACCTCCCGAACCCCGAGCATATACACCTGCTCGATTGAGTTTTGTCCATTTTCTAGACGCCTGCTTCACACACACGTAGCAGAGAATATGCAACACCACTGTTTTCATATATTATCTGGGTTATGCGTGTTCGTTGTTTTATATTATATTACTTCTCCGCTCCTCGTGCGTGAAATGAAGTGACCGTACAGGCGTAAGAGCCTCGCTATTATGAAGGCGCACGCGTGCATGCCTTTCGAGGCCTCACAAATTACGGCGCTCAGACTTAAGTTCCTGCGCGTTTAAGCGCGGTGATTTGCTAGGCCTCGCGATTGCATAACAGAGCGCGTTTAAAAGAAAAGGAATAACACAAGCGATCAAAAAAGATGGGTCACGAAAGATACCAAGAAAAAGTATCGTCGCGAATTAGCCGGCAAGATGTCGCAATTTAAAGAGATTTCTGTTCGTTGAGAATAATAATTAAAAAAAAGCACTACATGCCTTGCAAACAGTTAAAAAGGTATTTGGTCAGCAGAAAAAAAAGCGATTCACTGAAAAATTGGTCCCGCAACTATAATTCGCGGCAGTTCCATTTGTTTCAGTTCGCGAGATTTCACAGCCAAAAATTGTTTTAACAAGGACTGTTGGGCCGAAAGCATTGCTTACTGTTTTCCGTAGAGAAGGCCGGGACATATGTTATTTTATCGTATTTGCAATGAACCACTGGACTTGTCCGGGGGGGGGGGGGGGGGGGGGGGGAAGGGTTCAACCTGACCCCTGATTTTTTAAAATTTTGCATGTGTATATGTACACGCACACATGCAAACAAACGCACGAACATACATAACAAATGGAGGCTAACCGCCCCCCCCCCCCCCTCCGAAAAAAACAAGAGCTTCTGGCTACGCCATTGCAATGAACAGCAGCTATCTGCCACCAGTACCGACGAGCGCCAGAAAAGCAAGGGCAACGCGTAAATGCACCGTGTGAAATGAGGCTGACACGCAAGCGATGTGCGCAGTGCAAGCGCATCAACGAGGCTGTATACTAAGAATGACTTAGGGGAGCATCGCTTTGCTAAAACAAAACAAAAGTAGATAAACGAACAATATAGAGGCACTGCACGTGTAGTATACGAGTCGGCTTGCTAGCAGGCATAACGAACGCTGCTTGCAGTGTGATACAATGCCCGAGTGCACGCATGAGCGAACTGACAGCGTAATTTCCGCGGCGGTCGCGCGCGATCACAAAGAGGCGCGCTGCACAAACCGGTCATTAGCGTCACGGGGCTGCCGCTGAAGTAACGAACAACAACGGCGACGAGATAAGAGTGCAGCGAGACGAGGCTGCTGGGACAGGTGTGCGTCAGTGCGAGCACACTCCCCACGCAGCAGCAGCCCGTATATCTTTCTACGAATCGGCAGCAGCACAGCAATCAGCTTGAAAACATGGGGCTGATGGGACAGGCGAAGGTGAAAAGGTTCAATGTGAAAACGAGAAACTGGTTACCCTTCTGATTACAGCGACAACTTTGCCCCAAAATACCCAGTCCGGACTTCTATCGTTCTTTTTTACGGGGAAGCAAAATAAAATTAATAATAGTAATAACCAGAGTCTCTTGAAGCGGTCGGCGCATCACTCGAGTGTGGAGAAGTATAACAGAAACAAGAGTCAAGTCGAGACCAGACGCATAGGTATGCTTGCTCTCTATTGAGCACTTGTCGTGCTTACAAGCTGTTGGTTCGAGTTCGAGAATGGGAGATAGTATACAGGGGAATAAAAGAACAGAAGAGAGAAGATCAGCGATATTAGCCAGCTTGCGGAGCTGGCGTCCGCGCGTTTCACGTTTATGCATGGTATATAGCAAAACAAGCGCCTCGTGAACACAGATATCCCCTTCTCCTTCCCCTATTTATTACCGCTAATCAAGGTGTTAAATTACAGTCGTAAGAAATAAAAAAAAAAAACTTGCCCAACGGCGTGCATGCCAACCTTCAACAAGACTGCTCCCCCTGTAGTTTGTTGTAATTGCGTTGTTTGCGCTCGCTAGCTCGCTCATTCGTGTCACTCTGCGGGTGATGTCACTGCTTCTGCGTGACGTCACGCTGTTCGGCTTGCCCGCATGTAGCACATTTCGCGCAGACGTTACTTAGTGAGCGCGGTGGAGCAGGCTTTAAGTGGGAAAGGAAAGCAAACAGGCGAGAAAGACAATTATCTCGACTCATGCACAACGACACGATGGCGCAAGGGCGCTTCCCCAAGGCAAAGGCGACCGCAATAATCGGCGCGGAAGAAGGCAGTCAAGTGTATATATATATATATATATATATATATATATATATATATATATATATATATATATATATATATATATATATGTACTCCTCGTGCAAGGATGTTTTATGGCGGTTTCTTTCTGGGACGCCCACTCTTGCAAAAAGCCCGAGGCGAGTCGATGTGGACGCACCAACTCGACAACCGGCCGGCTCTAATCAGCTAGGCGTGAAAGGAGGTGACCGCACATAAAACACCGACGACGCGCACTCCTATGTGTGGCTCAGCGGATATAGCATGGCAAGGGCGCGGGTTCGATTCCCTGCCATGACGGCAAGAAATCCCTGGTATATTTAGGTTTGAGTGTTCGTTAAAGAAGCTCTGGTGGTCAAAGTTATTCAAGGGTAACCCAGTGCGGTACGCCTTCATCATACTCTTAAGAAAAAGTACTAAAATGCTAGTAATAGAGCTAGTTACTACCTCCTATATACGAACATTTACTAGCTTTTTACAACCTATTTAGTAGCACGGGGATCCATTCAACGAAATGCATTGAGGTTGTGTTAGTAAGTTTACTAGCTCGCTTTGGCCGTTGTATATTATGCTTTGCAGAGGCAATTTTATATAAAATAGACATAGCATATAGTTTCTTCATTATAGTTCATTAAAATTTGTGTTGTGCCCCTGGTACACATAATCATATAGAATATTTATGCCTATAAAAATTTAGGCCCATAAATAAATATACAAGGGGCTCACCGGTGCCCCGAGGCTCTTGGAATCGCTCGTGCTCATTGCGCAGTAAACTTGCTATTATGTGTGTGCGCTGCTCTCATTCATGACATTCTGGGCACAACTATCCGCAGCTGTATCGTAATGCCGTCGGTCGTTAAGTTGACCGTTGTGTAAAATAGGCGAATCATGCGGCAAAATTAACGCGTTAATCCTGGTTATTACCTTTTCGTGCGGCCTATTAGTAACTGTTACTACCTTTATCGGGTAGTAAAATTGCTATCACTGTGGTTCCTGTAGTTTACTACCTTATGTTGCGGCGAACAGACATCTGCAAATGCAAGATTTTCTTTACGACAGCAGCAATTCCCCATGGTCATTGCATCAATATCACGCACTAAGTTGATTAATGCAATTTTAAACCAATGATGATGCAACAATGCAACCAGTTTTCTATGGAAGCATTTAGAAATGTGTAACTCCCGACAATTTAAATGCTGTGCTTCAGTTGCTCCATCGGCATCCACCGACGGTAAGGCTTCTAAACGTCACATTTTAAGTGATATAGGTAATATACAAATGGACAGTTTTCTTTTTTTTTTTTTTTTTTAGTTTCATTATCTTTTCATGTCACGTGCCACTATAGCGCCATCTCCGGAGTTGTTCGATAATATTTTTTTAATCTGACAGCTACAATTAACAGCCTTTCTCTGACGTTAGGTATCTCGAAATAAAGCATTCATCTCTCTCTGCCTGCATATCAGCCGGCGCGGATATCTACCGCAGACATGCCTGAACAGGGCAATACTATTTTGAATATTACTTCATATACCAGGAATAGTGATTCCTACGGCTCAAGTTCTTCCCTGCGTCACGGACATCTCACACGTAATGGTTTCGTGCGCGTAGCTTACTTCAAAACACGTTTCTCGACTATCGTTGGGTTACCGCGCGCGCGTGCAACTCCAAACATAACGTGTTTTTCTCGGCTCGCGGGGTAACGGGATCTACCCTAACCGCTGCCCTCCGCTACAACCCGTTGGTTCTGACACACACCTTTGCCTAAGAATACACTCTGGCTCCGTGCCTGTAACGGCTAAGGTCGACCGCGTTTAACAGTATCTCAAAACGTCAGCACTGCGTCGAACCTCAGCATCCAAATGCTTGTTTTTCGGGCAGTGCGCGAACAAGTTTTGCTCTGACCGATCAATGCTGTCGTAGCGTTCTTTTAGCGAGGACCTCGTATACATTTGGCGCCATTAAAGGGACTCTGAAGTGAAACATCAAATCAGTTTGGGCAGATATACTATTCTTGCAGGACTGATAGGATAATTATTACAACAGGAAAAGTCAAAATTCCATGTTTGAATTTTGCGCGGGAACTTCAGCAAGTGAACGTCAATGTGACGTCACGAATTTGAGTCTTTTGGCGTATTCTGGCTACATTGGTTCAATGAAGTTTTCTCGAATTTGCTATGTTAAGGGATTGAGTCCATCGCAACACGATTTACGCAATTTTTGCCAATAAAGGATTGCGTAGGCCCTAGAACATGCCGTCAAAATCTATGACGTCCCGGCGAGCTGGTGCGAGAACTTCATGATGGCGTCGCCACGTGTATCTTCTTTTTGCGCATTTTCTCGCTTACTAAAGCGTCTTTCGCGGTAAGCGGAGTGCTTTCGGTATTGTCAAATTCTAATCTACTAATACGAGAAAAATCGTTTTTCTCTTTAGTGTCCCTATAAGTATGAAGGAGGCTTCAAGCGCCGTGTTGAGGTGTAGGTCGATTAGAGGCCTTTCTTTTCCGAGTGCGAGTACGACTCGAAACAACTGGCGGAAGCGACGACAGTTTAAGCGCGATTGGTGAACCGCGTATATTGACCGTAGAGACCGGACTAGAAAGCGGTCGTTTTTATCTCTGACGAAGTCCAGAAAGTGTTCTCGTTTGTAGAAGGGCTGCCCTGATTGCTCAGTTTAGCCCGCCCACGCTATACACGAGCACCTGACGTGTATGTGGCGAAGCTTGCAGCAAAGCTGGGCGTAATTAGAATAACGACAGACAGCTAGAGTAGTGCATGCATGGTCCTTAAGGCAGACAGAATAAGGGTCGTATGATCGATGTCTGTCACGTTATACTGCAGCACTTATCATCACCTTAATCACAGTCCCCTTCCTATTCTTCTTTTGTTTCCAGTAGTGCCCCTCAAAAAAAAAAAAAAAAGGCAGCCTTTCTATCTCATTTTTTTATTTTCTCTATATCTCTTTTTCGTATAGCTGTATTGCAGATTCCATAACCTCCGCAGTAATAAAGTGTGGCTTAGGACCCTAGCACGAAGCAAAGAAAGTTCTTTAATTAACGTATTCAAACATTCATTAATATTCAAGTTAAAATTGTGGAATATTAGACAGGTAAACGAGAAACTTGATAGGCTAGGGCTACACAACGCGTGGTCACCTATACATATCTACACGGGGCGGACACCATAACTGGCTGTAAAGGCATAGAAAAAGTACGAACAATTGCACTTCTGCCGAACGTCCAGGGTAGGAAGTGGTGATGTTTGTAAATGAAGACGCCGTAACAGGCGTCCCCGGCTTCTTCCGAATCTATTATTCCGCGTTGCTTGAAGTTGAGATCACGACGGATTATCTCTTGCTTGTTTCACATAGTCCTTCTTCGTTATCTCCTGGCTTAGGCCGAGATTCTTATACATTTATTGCTAGTCTATATTCCTCGTATCTTTTCTATAATACTTGGCAAAACAAACCCAGGTTTTCACTCTCAAATAGCCTCGAGTCGAGTGCTTGCTGTGGACTGCTTCAATGACGTCTCCCGTCGATGTTTCCACCGGGCGCGAGTGACCGTGAGGCGACGTCACACCCGCGAAACCAGACCCTGTTGCGTACTAAACGCCCCATGGAAGGCTATATTGGCCGCGAGATCGAGCAGAGTCGCCGCCTGGCGGCTGTTGGTTAAACTGCGCCTAGTGTGGATTGCTCCATGCGTCGTCTGCTAGCCACGTTGTGTTTGCATGTGCGCATACGTCGGGCAGGTGCTCAAAAGGCAGTTTGCTCCTTTGCTTTAGTGCACTTTAACCGCACGTACGTATGCCTAACACGATGTAAAGTAGCATTTGGCCTTGATCGGCTGTATATGTACTGTAATAATATCAGTGAGTGCACTTCTCGAGAGTGCTGTGTGTGGTCGTCGTACCCTCCGTTCACGAGAGTCATATCAGTGTAGGTGCCGCTCTGTCGTTCAATTGCATCGCAAAGTGCATTAGGCGTTGCCCGAAAGATGAGAAGTATTAAACCTCATGTGAATATAGCCTTTTAGCAGCTCGGTGGTAAAAAAAGGCTCTCGTGCACTTGCGCGTTGTGGTTAGGTGTATAACTTCGGGACTGTCGTTATGGGTTACGCGACGAGCTTTAGTTGTGTACGGTCCTAGTCCCAATACACAGAAATATTTCTGTCAAGTCACGCCTGACAATTTGGTACCTAAATTGTCCCCTTAAAGAACAGAAAATGGAATGGCGCGGAAATCGCAAAACTCGCAATTTTAACTTGTGGCGTACAAAAACACCCGTGTACTTAAATTAAGCACGTTAAAGAAAATGCCGTGCTTTACATTTATGTCGTAGTAATTGCACGCGAAGCCACATCTTTTTTTCTTTACATTATCTTGCGGACATTATTCGCATGAAAAACGTACTTTGGTCCCGTTGTCGTGCAAATAATTAATCGAAGAAAGTTCCGAGACGCGAACTTCATTCTCTTGCTTGTTTCACATAGTCCTTCCTCGTATCTCCTGCTTAGGCCGAGATTCTTATACATTTATTGCTAGTCTATATTCATCGTATCTTTTCTATAATACTTGGCAAAACAAACCCAGGTTTTCACTCTCAAATAGCGTCGAGTAAACCGAGTGCTAAAACAACAAAACGTGCTGTGGACTGCTTCAATGACGTCTCCCGTCGATGTTTCCACCGGGCGCGAGTGACCGTGAGGCGACGTCACACCCGCGAAACCAGACCCCTGTTGCGTACTAAACGCCCCATGGCAGGCTATATAGGCAGGCACGCATTTCGCTTCAAGGCTACATAGAGCGCTCGTCGCTCGCGAAGTCGCTGACGCGTACAAACAAAAAGCGAGCGCGGGAAGCACGCCAAGGTGGACAAATGCAGACTGAGAGACGCCCAGATGGTGCCTGCACTTTTCCTTCTCACAAATACCGTGCACTACAGCACAGAAGCCAAGACATAATGGCACCTGCAAAATGTAAAGAAATCAGCGTTCGCACCACAATGCGTTGCCCAAGTTTTTCCTTCGATGCTGCATACCTCAGGCAGCGTGTCGATTTGTGAAAGCAGCCGACAGCAAACACGCGTCCCTGACAGAGCGAAACTTTCAAGAACATTGATGTGAAGACTAAGGAGTGATGCAGCGCCTTCAAGCATCGGTCTTCGTTTCCCTCTGGCGCGAGCGATTCTCCCACCGCGCCTGCACCGAACAACGGAACACGCATAACCCGGTTACTCTGGCATAACGGTTGCGGAACAGCGTGCGTTTGATGCCATGCTTGGCTCTCTCTGCCTACTGTTGCCTTCGCGAAATACATGGAACGAGTCCTTGGGCGATCGAAGAACGCCTCTAATCCTGGCACTGATTGCTGTGCAAACCTCAGTGTGCAGTCGCGCCAAGTGCTAGAAAACAAGGAAGAAAAAAAAAGTAATGGCATGTACTTAGCGAAAGTGTAAGCAGCACAGTGAGGATCCTGCAAGCGAACGCGCGAATGTCTCCCTGCCGTTGCCAACTGCATATCCTGCTATCGCCTTCAAAAGCGCCTTTCGCTGACGAAACCGCGATATCGCTGTATCCTGGAGGAGGCGAAGTGCGATTGAAAGTAAACGCGTCCATTACGCTACATAAATACCTTGTTTTCCTCTCCTCAACGTCTCCTCCTCTTCTAATCGATTACGCTATTTTTCGCTGCCAGTTAAAAGAATGCTCAGCTTGTTTAAGTAATCTTCCTACAGGCAACCTCATTAACGTGCATCTCGCACGAGAGAGGTAATGAGCACGTAATTGGTGAATAAAAATAACTGCGTATTATTAATAGCGCATGTTTGTTTACAGCATGCATCGCAGAAGAGCTTTCAGTCCAGGAGTGACGCAGTAGGCACATGGAATGTCAACTGCTAACACTCCCAGGTTTAAAGGCACACATATACCCGACAAACGACCGCCGGCGTAGCTCAATTGGTAGAGCGTCGGATGCGTTATTCGAAGGTTCGGTCCCTGCCGGCGGCAAGTTGTCTTTTCGTCCACTTTAATTTCTTCACATTCTTATCATGATTACTACAGATAACGTCCCCTATAATTTCCTCGGCTTGATTGTCTGTTGGTTTTCATTAAGATTGTGTCTAACAAAGAAAAACGAGCCCTTAAATTCCACCCCTTTCGTTAAGTGAACACGACGTCACACGGCTCCGTTGATCAGCTCGCTATTTCTTTAAGTCGATATAGATGTACATACGCACTCAAAAAAGTAACAACAGTATTTCAAGGAGCTTTCAGTGTGTACACAGTGGTGCACACAACAATACACCCATAGCGGTGTACTTGCTAGCCGCCTAATAAAGAATATCGAGCTGTTTGTACGCAGCTTCCTCCTTGGGTGTCGCTGCACAGC
The DNA here is from genome assembly GCF_013339695.2 of Rhipicephalus sanguineus. NCBI lineage: Eukaryota > Metazoa > Arthropoda > Arachnida > Ixodida > Ixodidae > Rhipicephalus > Rhipicephalus sanguineus. The sequence continues at coordinate 16,270,485 of NC_051180.1, forward strand.
GTCTGAGGAAAACACGACAGCGCAGTCAACGGTTCCCTTCTGGTACACACACGCGTGCTGAAGCCTGCCATCTTGCTTTTTTTACTCCAAGGGAAAGGCTGCGCGAAGGAAAACAAAAGGCCTCTGCGATGATGATTACGAGTGACGGTATTACCGTCCTTAACGACCGCGAACACGTCCACCGCCTTCTCAAGGCTCGAAAATGCCTGCTCGCGCTAGGCTCTTTCGCCGTTAATCAAGTGGTAGGCATGCAGGCGCTGATGCTTTGCGGCCTCGAATGCGGAGAACACGAGCTATAGGCGTCGAAGGCGGTCTAGTACTTTACCGCACGCCTGTGCATGTTTGTGCTTATAACGGAGGCCGCATGGAGGAAGAAAAAAACAGGAAAAAGAAGAAAGAAAAAACTGCTAGAGAGCCGAGAAAAACGGTCTCCGCTCGTTCGAAAGCGATCGAGCCTTTGCGTGGCCTTCGGTCTTTGACCTCGCTATTCCCCTGCGTACTACGCATGCCCACAACGGACAACCGAGTGCGAACGATGCGCTAACAATTAAGAGGCGGACACCACGCTGCGGGGGCAGAAACAAGTGAACACGAACAAACACACACACACTTGGGACGCGATCAGCACTGTGCATACGGTAGACGAAGGCTACGTAAGCCACGCGCCGATAGCCTGCACCTATAAATAAGTCGAGATTACGCCTCATTAGCCACTGGAGCGAATCCAACACCTCTGCCCGGACTCGGTGCGCATTATATTCGAACTCACCGCACAAGATGACGATGCCAAGAAAGCTTTCGGTGGAACGAAGAGTGTCCGTTACGGTCTAGCCCGCGGCTAATTTGTGATGGCTCGCAATCTTCGTGGTTTGGACTTGCTTCTGCGGCCTTTGGATTGGGCAAAAGACGGTTATTGGGCGCCCTTGCGCTGACTCACGTGTACAGCACGTTTCTCTGGCCTTGCGTTTCTCTGAAGTGAAGCTCGAAGCGCAGTGTTGTTCCTGTAATCTCCCCACCCGGCCACCTTGGTGTAGGGTGTCGATTCAGAAGGATGTCTAATTACAAGCCATATAGAAAAACACGGGCGTGTCGGTAGATTAATGCTTCGCGTCGTTTCGATTGTGTGGTAATCGAAAGTTCGCGGCGCGCGCTGTCCACTGTAGACAACCACGTAGTTTCCATAGAAGACGTTGTAAAAGACCTTGTAGCGCTTACAAACTTATAGGCACATTGAGGGTCTCAGGTATACACTTTATGTGGCCTAGAAAACCACTATTTCTGGTGCGTGCGGCTATTTATTGCAGACATTATCGAGCTCTGCTGACCTTTATGGACCAAAGAGATCTGGCCACCCGTTTATACGCGTTTCTTTTTTTTGTGTGTGTTTTTTTACCTATTTTTGTCCAAGTCCATGCCATTTTTTTCTTCTTTACTTTCCTATCTCCTTTCTTCTACTCCTAATTTCTTTTCCTCTGTCTCTTTCCTCCTCCCGAACGAGCAGGCAGGCGTTGTGCCCCTCTAGGTGGCAGTTGCTAGCTTGCTCTCTCCCTCTTTTCTCTTTGTCCTCGTGTATCTATGTATGCAAATCAAATAAATAAATAAATAAATAAATAAATAAATAAATAAATAAATAAATAAACAAATAAATAAATAAATACCGGGAAAACCACCGTTTGGCGCAGAAAAAGATGTCGTAGCTACGTGGAACGAGCAGCAAAGAAAAAGCGGGCAGGTCGACCAGACGCACGTTTGGCTTGCTACCCTATATACGCGGGGAAAGGCAATTAAAAATGAAAACAAAGACAGCAATTAGAGAAAACACTGAAGGTGTCGCCTTGTTCTGAAGTGCCTGCACTGAAACTGCATCCACTCACTGGAGTCTGTCGTCAGGAGCTGCAGTTGCAGTTATCGCGTTCATCGGTTTTTGAGGAATCCGTTGCCGTGAGCTAAAAACCTTGGTCGCCGTGTGTTATGAAAGCTTCGATTACAATTAGAACAAGAAGTTTATTTACAGAATTTACAGCAACTGTCTTGAGACGTGATTCTTGGTTCGTGGCTCGAAAGTCTCTGCCCCTGGTCTCCGAGTTTTCCCCGCGCCGGCCACTCTCTCACCCTTGTGGTATTTCTGTTTTGTTTCCATTTTCACTTGTTGAACGTCACGTGCGCAGTCCCGATGACTTTCCAGGAAAGCCCCACAACCCAGTCGCGTCGTTTGTGCCGTGCCTGTGAGGGCGGTGTGGTGTACGGTTACGTCGACAGGAGGGGAGGACTGCGTGCTTGCTTGGGGGGGCTGGGAGAGACGCCTTAAGACCATGTAGAAAGCGGACTTGCGTCCCAACGCTGAGATGTTTCGTGTTTATGGTTGGGGACCCCGCGTGAGGCTACTGGTGGTTGGGGGCACCGCGTGAGGCTACGGGAAATCCTTAACACCGTGAAGAATCTTTAACACAGGTGATCTGATTTGGTGCAGCGGTGCGGAAGGTGCTGGTCGGAATTCAGCCCGTTGTGGTGACGGTATTGTAGCTGCAGGCGCGTTTAGCTTGGCGATCAAAGTCGGCAGCCACTTCGCTTGAGCGTCACTGCCGTGCAGCTAGAGTACTTATCACGCAACGTGCAAATCAGCGCCTCTTAAAACTTCACATTCGTTCTTTCGTTGCTTTAGTATACTGTGTCCATTAATTCTGCGGCTTGAAGCAGTTGGTCGCGAAGAAAAAAGGTGTGTATATGCGCATGTTTCAGCACACGACACAGCTCACAATCACGTATTCAAATTACATGCGCAGTTTACGAGAGGAATACTGTGTAGATCTTTATTGGCACCTGCTTGCATTCAGTCAGAGGTATATTTGATGTGTTCTTGGTGGGAGTACCAATATAATTTACGAACAAAGGACACTACTGAATTCCGACGTAATCCGGAAATGTAGAACCATTCGAATACTCACTTTAGGCACTTTGTTCTTTCTCGCCGACATGTTTTTGAGACAAGTCTGGGCTGAGTAGTGACCCACGGCGTTGAAGTCAGCGTAGAATTCTAAATCCATCTTCCAGATCCTGGAAAATACATAAAGGAACAATTAGAACCCGGTTTTCTATGGACAATATACACTACATCGCGTGTATTAATAATGCTTCATTTATAGAATATTGCATCTTGTAGGCCGTTATGTACCTTCCCCGGAATTGATGAGCGAGAAGCAAATGCCAAGTGCGTGTATTTCGAAGACCAACATTTTTTCAATGCAAAATAGCAGCGTTTACAAAGTTGAGAAGGAACGATACTATTCCATCGGCCATGCAGACACGCGAAACAGAATAATTATCAGTTTAAAATATCAGGACGCTTCAAAAAAACAGCTGTCCTCTGAAAGGGATTATTGATATCTGCTGCCGCAGTGTGTGGCGTGTTTACAGCTATATTCATGAAAATCTTCCCCAGCTGGAGAAGCCAGGGGAACAACGCGAGCTGTATTTGACAAAGAGAAATAAAACTAAAGCCATGAATAGGTGCTTGAACATTAAAGTACAAGGTTCATGGTCACGGCACCAGCGGGATGGAACGTGGAGAGGGAGCGCTAAATTTCACTCGTGTTCTTCTCTAATGGACGTGGGTAAATTGTGTGCTCTGCTACAGAACATCACACTTAATATAATAATAATTGTTGGGGTTTTACGTCTCAAAACCGCGATATGGTTATGAGGGACGCCGTAGTGGAGGGCTCCGGAAATTTCGACCATCCGGGGTTCTTTAACGTGCACTTAAATCTTAAGTACTCGGGCCTCAAGCACTTCCGTCTCCATCGAAGTGTAGCTGCCACAGCTGGGATTCGATCCCACTTCCTTCGGGTCAGCAGTCGAGAGAACAGAACGCTTAGAACACTCAAACTCGTACCTAAAATTATTTCCACTTACAGCGTACATTAAACATAACTCGCATCAACCCGTGTCATCAACGAATCAGCCAAAGAAGGTTGACGTTCGCATAAAATTTCCTCAAGGAGAATGTTCAATGTAGCGGGATATCAAAGCACAGAATTTTCTCTATAGAAGGCTCCCTGCGTGCATCAAGTAATGAAGGATGTCGAGGGCGTTACGCTATCTGTGGTTAGGTTAGTCCTTAAGTGAATGCGCATAATAAGCAGGTGGCCGTGACTACTAAGAGCCATAGTACACCGTATGTTTAACGTCACACTAATGTAAATTCATAGCTACGCACATAAGCCAACGGTCTCTGTATGACACGTGGAATGAACCCACCTCCAGCGGATACATTCTTTGAGACTGTCCCGTACACGATGCGCGCGCTTGTGTGCGTGAGCAGTGGGAACTGTGTAGCCGATGTCTCGGACACCGATGTGCAGATTGGGAGTCGGCGAAAACCTGGTTTCTAAAAACAGCCGCCGCGGAGTTGACTCGAGCCCCGCGAAGAATAAGGGGCGACAGGGAGAGAGGCGCACATCAGTGCGCGAAAAGGCAGCACGCGATGACGACGAAGAAGGCTCTGACTCAACGTTTTTTTTTTTTTTTGTTCTTTGAGCGTTTCTCTTTTTCTCACTCACATGCTTGCGCCTGGCTTTCTATGTCCTCAAGGAGAACAGCTGGGCTGTCCCTTGAGCACCGATGAAATCGACTGTTCGCGACCTTCGAGGCAGAGACTGTTCCCTCGCGGTTACTGCTTGCTGTTTGCACGAGCCCTGGATGTGTCAAAAGTGTGAGTTCTCGATATAGAAGTTCCAAAAGGGCGATGGTGTACGCACTTTATAATGAGTATTGGCGTGCTAGTTGGCACATGAATGAGGAACAAACAGCGCTGAATACGTGTGTCTTTCTATGGCGGGTTGCGATTGGGATAGTTAAAACAATTCCCTCAAACTGGCACGTATCTCACTCGTGCGCGTTCTTTGTCGGCTGGATGATAAAAATTTTCATTTTAGGCCCGAGCGAGGTATGGCAGCGGCAAAGGTGTATTTGCGTGACATCAACGAGTTTCGCTTTTTTTTTTTTGTTGATTCCTGCGAATGTGAACTGTTGCTTGTGTTTCCAACTGTTTTCTTGATTTCCTCGAGTGTGTGTGTATATATACACATATGCGCAATTGCCTAAAAAATTCCATGTCGAAGAAAGAGCCGCGTCTTTGCATTTTCTTGGTGTTCATTGTCTTGCGAGCGCGATTAGTACCCGTGTCACCCTTACTTTACGCACTGGGACATGCCGAAAACTTTTTGCTGGGCTCGCTTTAGTTTCTATTCAGTCGTCACCTGTGCGTGAGATGCGTGAAATGCGTTCAGCCGCACTTATTGCGCAGACATCATATCGCGTAATTGCATGTGGCTAACTGTCTTCCATTCGGTTTCCTCATAAGGAGAGTGCCCAAAATATATGTAAGTATTTAAAAGCACGTTATACATGAAGCAAATTTGCATGTGTATTTTCTGCACCACCTAAGGGCAGGATTTCGAAATATAAAAGAAAGTAAGTGCATTTGCACTTTCTTCAGGAGAAAAGAAAAACAAATTCAAAGAGCAGTGACCTCTCAATCTTATACGCCTTGTATCATGCGCTTTTCTTGTTTCTCTTCTTTTTCATTTGAGAGCATTGGGTGTTACGGCAGTAATTGTGTATTTGATTCTCTTTGCATTCCACCTCATGAGTCCTTCTATTTTTTTTTGTTTTTACTTCATTGATGACTATTTAAACGTTCCGTTTTCTTATGCATGCTCCCCTTTTAGGTAATACCCCAATAGGGGTCTTTAAGGGTCAATAAGCGGTGGTGGTGGTGGTATCATAATGATGATGATACTGTCAGGGATAGCGATCTTAGTGTTGGAAGCACGTCGGTACTCTTACAGGCAACGCCACACATTTCGATGAAGCTCCACGCGGCTCAAGTGAGACCGACCTTGATGCTCAGGCCGTGCTCCATATCGGGAGATCGCGCGGGGGCGCGCGCCACGCAGGGACAGACCGTATACCTAACTAACCAGCACTCGTCTTCGTTGGCACGCGCACGTATACTACCTCCGAAGCCGCGAGCGTATAAGCGTGGGGTCGTTAAGTGGACTGCTTACTCATGCACAAGAGCGCTGTTAAAACAGTCGAGCGCAGCAGTGCCATGGCCTCGAACCGCACGCCGAAGCGGCGGCGGCCAAATTTACTCCGCGGGTGAGAGAGTGCGCGCGGGTGTCAACGGCGGCGAGGGAGCATTATTCTGCACAGTGTACGTTTTTTATTGGCGTCCACCCGCACGAAGACTACACCAGCGGTTCGTCTTCCTTCTCTCACTTTTTTTTTTTTTGAGGATCCACATTACGTGTTCAAGATGTTGCGAGGATATCACTCCCCAAACTATAGAACCACCGCTGTACACTTTTACATCAGCTGTGCTCTTCGTGGAACAGATCATTTAACAAACGTACTGAATGCAGCCGCAAAGGTCGCCTGCAGTGTTGTCCAACAGGCGAGAAGGTTCGACCAGGGCAGTCGCATTGTCAAGGCTGTTTTAGTTTCACAGAATCAGAAACAAACAAACAAGTATATCTTCTTAGATTCAAGTACGCCGCTTGGAAGGTAGTACATGGGCGTGCCAACGAATCGAGTGCTGCTTAGTTAGGTATGGTCTGTCCCTGTGTGGCGCCACCCCTCCTCCACCCTCCCTATACGGTTCATACATCTTATCCAGCTGACTGGCGTGGCAACAAATGAAACATTTGTAACACTGCTTAACCGCAAGCAGTGGTCATTAGGCTCAACTCAGTTTCCTTAGGCACATTTTATTCACGTATAAACACAAAGAGTACGGAAGCAAAGAGGTATTAGAGAGCCTCATGAATCTTGCAGTAACGCTACTTGCTGTTCGTTATGGTCATCGCTGCTACAGGGTAGTCCAATAAAAGCATATGGCACTCGGCATTCGTTCGCTTAGAAGAACATATCGAATAATAAGTATGGACCTCACCAACCCTTTGCAAACACCGCTCTTCATGTCGCAGAAATTATAATGAGCGCCCCAACTCGCGTCGCAGGTATACTACATACAGAACTTAAGGAGCGCACGAATTCCCATCGATATTAACCTAGCTCTTCAAGGTCAAGTTATAAAAGAGGATGCCGAATAATCAGCATTCATTAACAGACGTACACCTTTACGATGCCCGCATATACAACATAGCCAGGCTGAACTATAACATACGAGCGACAGTACTAACTACATTGTTCCCTGAAGGTATACGAAGTACAAGAAACAGTTAGTATTTAGCTTCGCATTACTCATTTACATGTGTTCAGAAGTGCGCCGATCAGGGTGATCAGGGTAGAGCGACCGCCCCGGATAGAATTGGTAGAGCGACCGTCACAATCTCCTCGTTGGAATGACCATGTGCTTGTCAGAGAAGTCCTTGCTCCTCTCTCAGCCGTCGCGGCCTGCTGAGTGTCTCGCCTTGCAGTTGCATCACTTCGCCGACACTCAGACCCCCCTCCGCGAGATACCTTCCAACAAGATGTCATGCGGCAAGAAGAGGGAGAGAGAGAGCAAACGAGGCCGGCCAGGTGGCGCACAAACACAAAGCCAAGAAGTTCAAGAGCATGCGTGGTGCGTCCTTCGCAGAGGGCGTCGTCGCCATCGCCGCGTCGCCAGAGACGAGAAAGCGGCGCTATTTCCAAGCTCCCGTTTCTTAATGTTCTTCTCCGAGGTGGGACAGGAGAGCGCAACGCCACGAAGACGGAATGGAAGGCGGCGCTTGCACGAATTGGGTGACACAAACAGCTCGCTAACTCTTCTGAGAAGAGCGCGCAGCTAACTCTTCATATAAAGCACCCGTGTAGACGCGCGTTTGAGAGAGAGAGAGAACAAAACCTTTTAATGAAAACCAATGGTTTCCTCGATTGTGGGAGGCGACGACGGCTAGTCGGCCAGGAGCCCCTGCTCCTTGGCGGTACGACAAAAGATAGTGCGTCACTTATTATTTACGTTTATTGCGCGAATTACATCATCAAGTGATGACGGTTACTCCTCGTCGCTTAACGTTCGTAAAATGCATATAAGTGTCAGCGGGAGCAATTCGTTAGGTCACACGTGTCTTCTTGTACTCGGGAGCATTAGAGTGTTGGCAGGTCAGTTGGCTTCTTTCTTTAGTGTAGTGCATGTTTGCGTGTACTCCTTGTCGTATTGACGTTCTAATCTTTCCATCCTTGGACCTTATGTAGAAAGGAAAGTGAGATGTCCGCATAAGTTCGTACCCTTAGTTTTTTAGCCTTTCGTTGTCTGGTACCGTTTCATGGCACAGTTTTTTTTTGTACGCATACAAGATATTTAACATGTCTGACATAGTTACATAATCATTGGGAGGTAACGCTATTCTTTTTTTTTTCTAATCTAGCCGTTCACAGAAGCAGCGCAAATCAATGGGTTCTTGCTTGTGAAACACTGCGCTGTTTTCAGCTGTTATGCTGCTGGAATTTGTCCACAGATGTCAATGTTTTCTTCAGTGACGTCAGGCTGCGAGAAAGTTTATTGCATGCTATAAAACCACTTGCTGGTTCATGTCCTTCTACTTGTTATCAACGTGTCGATGCCATATCTAATATAAAAGAAATGGCTTCATGAGTCGTTCGATCACAGTCGAGTCCACGAGGACACCGCCCGCGGACTTCACTGCTATACCATAACTAATACCCTGCAAGATTTCGCGTTCTGAGTGCAGTAGTCTCACAATTGGTCACATTGCAAGAGCGAGGACAGCTAGCTGCGAAATTGTTGCAAACATCCAACTGTCCCTGAATGCTAAGTTGGTCACATCTGTCGAAAATCACAACAAATGGCATTACATGCTTTGCGGTGCTTACCGCCATGACGTCTATTCATGTCATCCCTCTTATAGACATCACGTAGACAGTTTGGTTTGCCTCGCTAAATAATCGCATTCCAGTCACTGCGCCATTAGATGCGTATCGAAGCGCCATTGCTACATAAGCGGCCGTGAATGCGAGTAATCTATCTTCGAGTGTGAGTAAGTAAGAAATACTTGGAAAATCTGCACGGCTACCACCATTCGCATCACATGCTCGCAAGGGGCGCTGCGGTGGAGTGGTCGCTTCAACGTCTGTCTACACTTTTGGCTGAACATCTGCCACGCATACTTGATTGAGGCAGAATTAAGCTATCTATACTGCACCGGCCGCTTGGATACAAGGTCGTTTTTATTACTTGCACGAAGCGGGGCTGCCGCGATGATGGAGCGTAGCAGCAACACTGTGACGTTGCTGCGGCTGGCTCTTTAGTGAAGCGACATGCAGCCACTTCTAAGTCATTCAACTTATCTACGACATTTTCGTAATCGACTGGGACGCAACTGTAGGAATGGTGCTTGCGCGACAGAGTTCTGCACACAACGGACTGCTTCGCGCGCGAGAGAAGTTGCTGGCAAATGACGACCACCTGTTGCAGCTGCCTCATAAGAAGACACCCTTTTCGACCACGCGAAACCCACCACGTACGCTGCCTGCGAGTACACAGACGTACCCAACCGTGAAAGCAACGACACCGAGGCAGGTGTATACACCAAGTAGCGGACGAGGCAGCAGCCGCCCGCTGCTAACAATCTGCAAGCAATGAAAGTCGTCCCGAGAATACACACGCACATATCTCACATGTGGAATCGATGTACTGGCTGTATTAACTCAATGCATCGTTGTAAGCACCACACCGACGAGGCTGAAGAATGAGACGAAACGAAGGGCGAGGGCCCTTCCTGTCGAAGGATGGCCACTGGCCGAAGATGCTGTGAGTAAATACGTATGCTTGTGGGTGCGGCGCGCTGACATTTGGCGTCACGTGAGTGTTTCCGTTACCAAGTGTGGTGTACGAAATGCATTAGCTTGGCAGGATTTGCAAGTATTATTATACGCGCGCGATAAGTGGGAATGAAAATAGTCAGATAATCGATAAGTTAATGAACATAAGCAGTCAATAGTGGAGACGATGTCGGTGCATTGCGCTTAGTATATTCCTATTCGAGACAAGCCACCACAGTGTTCAATCTACGTCATGTTTGATCTTAACTGTTGTTCTGAGAAAAAGAGCATTCTTTTCTTAGAAGCCTTTCCAAGAGCGTTCGAAAACAGACCTTCTTGCAGTGAAGAGACTTCTAGAAGACAATTTAACGAATGCAACAGACACTGTCTTTAGCTGGAAGCTGATGAACTTTGATATCAATGTCGAAGGTATTCACCTACCATGATATGATTGACCAACCGTGCGGCTGCCACAATCATATTACTTGCTGTAGCTGGCAATTGTGATCGGTTGTTATAAACGCACAGCTGAGCGTATGGCGCAATTACTGACTACGCATCTCATGTTTACACCTACGGAAACAAGTTTGCGGCGCGAAAGGAAAGCGAACAATGGGCACGGTCTGCGTAGAAGGTAGCAGCGCCTTTCCATCCATGTGTCTCGATCAATCATGCGTTGCGCTCTTCAATCACAGCTCGGGTGGTCGATGACTTCGCCGCTTTCGGGTCGCACCGTGAACGCCCCCCCCCCCTCCTCCCCCATCGCTGCAGCCGCAATGTTTAAACAGCGGGAGCCGCATCGGCAGATCGTCGCCGTGGGCAGACGAGACACCGTGTGCGTTGGAAAAGGCCGTCACGTCGTTTGTTTGCGGTTGCGGCCGTTGTCGACGACGGCTGTCGCCCTTCGTAGGCGGCGATTCCCGGCAACGACATGCGCGACAGCTGCGGTGCCATTCGTTGCACGCAGACTAAACAGCGACCACCTCCTTGTCTCGTTGAATTATTCCCCCGTTTTACTTTATCTCCGGTGCGCTGACCCTTTCTTCGCGTTCGCTCGGCGCTGTACGACAGCTGGCCAGATGTCATGGTTGAACGCAGCCGTCCCCTGCAAGGCGACCGCGCGTGGTTTATATAAGCAGCCGTTAATTAGTCCAGCGTGGTGCTCCATGTTGCTTCCGTTTTCTCACGACTTCCATGAGTTCAGACGTCTTCTCAACCAACTCCAATCTGTTTCCGTTCAGCAGTGTCTACGTTATGCTTGCGGCGCGTGAAAGTTTACGCGACAGAGCTAGCCGAGAAACCAGGTACCCTTTGGCTCCTACGGGCGGACGTCGTTATAGCAGCGGACCACAGATTGTCAAGGCGAAAGTCTTAGATGCCTCATCAAACGCGAAAATTCACCGTCGGCGTCAACACGAATGATGCAAAAAATAATCATCACGTATGGACGTCACCACATGACGTCACAGATCGTCAAAATGTATGACGTCATCATGACGTCACTATAATATCATATGACGTGACGTCACGTGTCACATGACGTGATGCTACACGGATCGATACATCGACTGGGAAGAAAAAGATGGCTTTCGCCTTTGAGTCACCTTAGGCGATTCATATGGGAACCTGTGAGTTTGTTTTTAAAAGCGAAGCCATATGACTCGGATTCCGAGATTTACTTGTGTGCGTCGACCTAAAATACGGGTCGATGCCGAAGACAGTGCAGTCAGCCGCCTTTACTTGCACACTACCAGCACTTGTTAGCGCTGACTAGTGTTAGCTAATATGAGCTTATTGTCTTCATTCAATGTAGATCCAATCTCTTCATTGTCTTCATTCAATCTAAATACAATGATTGAGTTGTCTACCAAAAGAAAAACACAATGCATGTGTCAGAACCACGTGACAGATAAAAAAGGCATTGTTCGAACAATGCCAGCGGATTGCAACTGTAGTATATGAAGCAAGGATTGACATGGATTGCTCAATCGTTCCAAGGCTACGTCACACTGCTGTATTGGATCGCTTGCCGACCCACATTCATAGCGTGGACCGGAGCCCTTTATTGTTATCATCATATGAGAAGAAAAACAAAACAGTGATTAGGTGCTTAATAAGATGGCAGAACATTAGCCACGTAAGTGTCACCGAAGTTAAGCACGAAAGTTCATAGGCTGGTGCAACCATCCACGGTGGCTCAATACGCCCTTTTATAGCGTTGAGCACGCCAGTGAGTTCGATAACTCTCCACAGCATCCACCTTCTGACGCGGCCACAGTGCGATCACGCTCATGTGACGTGCTACATTACGCACCCGTTAAACAGCCACCGGTGATCGGAATTACCGCAGGCCGTCCAACAGCTTATCTCATATCGCCTTTTCTTTTTTCGGACTTTATACTATATGAATCAACTACATAATTAACAAGCTGAAAAAGCACGGCTTAGCTATAGCACTGTGGCGTGTAAAAGACATGCCCTTTTGCCCGCTTTAGCAGCTGAGGCCATAGACTTTTAACTTATTACGATACAAAGAAAACGGTGCTTCCCGCTCCCTGAACCTAAGTGTAATTTATTTATGGCTTAACAGCCCCAATTCTCTTTATTACTCAATTCATGCACGCATTCATCTGCGCGGCAAAATCTCGTGAAGTATATACGGCAGTTCAGCGGTATGGACAACAGCTGGATGATTATTTAATGATCCGCAATGGCCGCGTTAACTTTAATGCCACTTAATCGTTCTTGCTTCGGTTTAAAACGCATGTACGTGAATTCTGTGAAGGAGGTATTTTCCACCTCGGTTTCGCTGCAACATCGTACGCTTATAACGACAAAATAAGCATAGTAAATGACGCGAATTCACAGCGCACATGCATCTAAGCGTTCCTCCTTTTTAGGTGCTTACCCAGTGTGACTGAAGAATTGTTTAGTAAGGGAAGACTCATGAAAGCACGTAATCAGTGCGCTGACAGAAAGGAAGGAAGCAGTAGAGACTAACCCTTGCAATAAGCGCATAATCTATATAAGTATTTGCTTCATAAGAAAGAAAGAAAGAAAGAAAGAAAGAAAGAAAGAAAGAAAGAAAGAAAGAAAGAAAGAAAGAAAGAAAGAAAGAAAGAAATAAATAAATAAGAAAGAAAGAAAGAAAGAAAGAAAGAAAGAAAGAAAGAAACGCGCGCTGGGCGAGTAGACGCTAATGGCAGTGTGGGAAGAGAAAGCCTTGAGAGCGCGCATCGCGGAGCCCAGCCCTGCAAGCGGTTGAGGCGAAGCTTCTAGACAAAACACAGCCGGGTTGTTTGGGTGACGGCCGCGAGAGAGCGGCCGCTTGCAAGTGTATACCGCATACGCCTGCTTCGCCTCAACCGTGCAGCGATGTGGTAACTGTACGCCCCGTCAGCCAATCGGGCGGCTGCGTTCACGTGGTTTAGTTTAACCAGGTCAACTCGGCCCGCTCTTTTACCAATGGCGATAGCTGCAGACGCGGCAGCTAATTCGTCAGCCAATCACCAGGGGTTCTGCAGCGGGAATAGCACAGTGAGTCAGGGTCCCTAGTGGAATGACTCCAGTTCGAGGCTAGTCCCTACACTGCACGGAATTACTGAGACATCACGTTGCGGTGGGTGGCGCGTGTATGCACGAGCTCGTTCTCCCGCGTGGACCGCATAGATACGTCATCGGATTCAGCTGTGGAGCAACGGGAATTTAGAAAACAGAACAAAAAAAAAAGGCTATGTGAAGGCGAGGGGGACTGAGACATGTTTGCGACGCGGCTGGAATTGCCACAAACGTTGCTGACAGTCAATGAAATGTTGGCTTCAAAAGCCGCGGTGCCGAAACACGTCCGCGCTCGGCCGTCCAATGGTGACGTAAGTTCGCCGCGCGAGTCTCAGTGCGACATTGTGCAAGGCCTTGTATGGAACTTCGCTGGCCTCGGGCCGAACGAAACATGACATGTTGGCATTCGTATAGACCTTGTGTGCGGGTATACACCTGCAAGCAGGCGTGAACGAGAAGTATGGAGACATTCGGTGAATTACTGCACGAACGGCGTGGAAAAGTACCGAACAGTTGCTGACAAGGTTGCGAAATATTGCTGTTGCAACTTGAACCAATGGCTCTCAAACACCAGCTGCGAATTCCGATAGCGTTTCAGTGGAAAACAAATACACTAGCGTCATCTACGAAGCTTCAGTTTCCGCAATCCACGTGTTGGACTGCGAGTGAAACGATGGCGGGTAGAATTCGCTTTTATGGCGAAAGCGGCTTTCGTCAATCTCGACGCAAGATGTGTCGGAGGCTTGAAATCGCTTTCAAACGAAATAACAAATGACGATAGTGTGAAGGTGACCTTTCGTATATTTAAGAATACATGAAATAGCTCGTCTTAATTCGATCAACTATATAGTTGCTCAGGCTGGCATACGCCCTAACAAGAATTCGTTTTTTTTTTTTCTGTTCAGCTCTTGAGCTTTTAATTTTCTGGGTTTGTTTCCATTTTGATAGGATTTATCAATGTCTCTTTTATTTGCTAGTGAACTTCGTTTTCAACGTAGTTCACTAGCAAATAAAGCCGACTACTCTTGCTGACCGTCACTTACACGTTGGGTATATAGAAAGACAGCATCAATGTCTAGACAAAATAACTCGGGTGTTGACCATACTTCTTTGCGTATTGTATATGAAAATAGCGCAACATATGGTGGGAAAGGGGTAAGTGTGGATAGGAAAGAAGTGCCATGTAAGGTGGAGCATTTTTAAAGGCAACACGTTGATATGCTGCCCTGCAAGCTATAGAATGAACGGGTATGGACAGGCATATACCCATTTCTGATAAATCCGCGTCGATTTTCGGTTTAGCTTCGTGTTACACATGGGTGAGGAATTTTTGTTGTCCTTTCATGTGGGAGGCAATGTTGACGGCACGGCGCTTAGAGGATAAGCTAAACCTTGTCGACGAGGCATGGGCGGCGGCATTAGCCAACTGCCAAGGTCGATTGCAACTGCTTTCTTGTCTGAGAGAGCCGCCCACCTCGGCCTTTCGCGCTGTTTCGCACTATAAGCGTAACCTGACTCCACCTTGCGGGCTTCCGCAGAACTGACTGGCAATATTCAATGTTACGTTGCTTCGAATTGTCAATTACTTCGCCCGCAAGCTGATATGTGCTACAGTAAAGTTCATGCAAGTGCCATTTTAATATCGAATGAGTACCTTGAAGTAAAGAAAATAACAGACAAACAAAAACTCAGCTCTTTGGCTCAGGGGCTTATAGCGACAGACCCGGCGAGGCGTTGGTTTGAGGTTCGAATTCCAAACCCAGGCAGATTTGTTCGTCAACTGGGAAACTTTGTTTGCCACATATGTATGGATTTCCTTGTAGCTTCTTACTACAAACGACTAGATGACCAACTTTTTTTTCCAGGCGCAAACTCTAAAAGTTCACTTGAATTTATTGATAATATAATAATTGGGGGGAGGGGGGAGGTTGCGTCCCAAAACCACGATATGATTGAGAGACGTCGCAGTGGAGGGATCCGGAAATTTCGCCCACTTGGGCTTCTTAAACGTGCACCTATAAGTTGAATTTATTGACGTCCGTTCTCAGCAAGGCTCCCTTCAAGCAGCAGTGCTGCTTCCTTTTGGTACATGAAATACCGCTCATTTACCAATATCCATCAGGAACGATGTGTAAATCAAATGTTGCACCGGGATGGTGTCCCTCGCGTAACTCGCGCACAGACCGCACTGAAGCCGTTAGCGCTGCCATCGCGACCTGCGTCGAGAGCTGCGTGCTTATCATTCGCTAGGGCCGACGATGCATGAGTCAGGCTCGCCAAGCACCAAGAGCTCTCAGGAAAAAGACGTCAGGGCATCTCCCTTTGGCCCCGGTGGCGCCTCCGCCGCAGCGCGTCGCTGACAAGCGCTGAGCCGCCGCGCATTTGGAGCGCCCGCGCAGATGCGCGCGCCTCCCACGAGCTGCGTGCGTCGGCTCTATACGACGGGACAGCTGCTGTCAGAACCGAGGACGCCTTGCCCGCAGCCTCAGCACTATTCCGGAGCACACGATTCGCACCCGCAGAACTTGCGGCATATGGCATCAAGGTTTGCGCGACCTTGCCGAAGGCTACTAAACGCACTAAGATGTAAACAAGTGAGCGAACAAACCGCGTGAATGCGGGTCACAGGGCCTGCATGCAGCGTCGACGACTCGGTTGCTTTCCATCGGTGATGGCAGGTAAAGCACAAGAACGCTTTACTATACCAAGCTTAACTTCTCAAGAAAAACGCCTGTACAACACCACGATTAAGTTCAGCACTGCACAGATAAAAAGTTCGAAGTTTCTGCGCTCTCCAAAACAAATAGAGGGGAGGGATGCATTGCTCAAACAATATTTGTCGGAACTCTTATCTGGATTGCCACTTATGCGCGGCTAAATCATTCCCAACCACATTAAGTTAAGAAGAGATTCACCGGCCGCGGTGGTCTGGTGGTTATGGTGCTCGACTGCTGACCTGAAGGTAACGGGATGAAATCCCGGCCGCGACGGCCTATCCCGGCCGCGGCGGCCTGATGTCGACGGAGGCAAAATGCTGGAGGCCCGAGTACTTAGATTTAGGCGGCCCTTAAAGAACCCCAGGTAGTCAAAATTTCCGCAGCCCCGCGTCCCTCAATCATATCTTGGTTTTTAACGTAAAACTGCGACAATTATTATTATTATTATTATTATTATTATTATTATTATTATTATTATTATTATTATTATTATTATTATTATTATTATTATTATTATTATTATTATAAGTTAAGAATATGCGAGCTAAGGGTCAATTGTTGTATCTGTATGGGCGCTCAAGAACACTTGAAAACCGAACAAAACACACGACATCGAAGGGCACGGAGAGCTTCTCCTTGAAAGCGAGATCTCTGAAATATATGCCACAGCAGGGCGCTATCACGCGAGGATTTTTAGGCGCGGGCGTTCGAAGAAGCGTTTCTGCACTGGCCCCGTTTAGCCAGTCGTTCGGCTCTTCGAAGGCTCCGGGCAGGCACGGACGCACCGACGGCCCAGGACGCCCCCGCATCAAAGGCGTCTGAGTGGAAACGAGCGTGTGTGCGCGCACTCGCGGCTTATCTCTCCGGTCGCTTTTACGATCACCCCGATAAGACTGCCAGCAGCTGCAACAGTCGGGCGTTATCGACTGAGGTACTACACGTGGCTCGTTCGAGTCACACCGATAGTCAAGCAGCGCTCCTCTTTCCTACATAGTTGGCCGTGTGCAAGCTGCGAAGATAACGCCGTTCCCGCCCTCTTCGTCGAAAGACTCCGCGATGGAAACGAAAAACTGCGCGTCTGAACGTGATCTGCCCAGAGTTCCACGACGAGCGCTTTCCGGAACCGCTGTATTTTTATGACATCCACGTACTCTGTCATATGGCACGCATGGATCATCCAGTAGCCATTTGGCAACGCGGCACGGCAGCGTGCCGCTTTTCATAAAGTCAGCCCCCACGCCTCTGGCTTGAAAGCAGACAATCTCCATATCGTTTCTTGGGAGAAAGCACAACTGGGGAAAAGCTTTGTGTACCCCGAGACCAATAATTTCGACGCTATCATCATTCTTAGAAAGTCGAAATAAGAGCACGCGTTACATACAGGCCGTCCGGAAGTAGCGAGGTTCCCTCAATCCAGAAATCTCATTCATGCTTTCTAACGCCTTCCAGGGAACTGCAGAAGGCTGTGTTCAACACTACGAGCCTAACCTGCGCCAAAGCAACAATCCTTCAACAGGCTGCATAAACGAAACAGTCATGAAACACGATTGACACATGGGCTAGACCGCACCTATCTTTGGCTTTTTGGCGTCGGGAGCGAATCAACATGCCACTCGCGTACCGTGACAGCCTGCGCCCGATGATCGGCAAATATTTAAAATACGTCAGCGCTCTGTTCTTTGTGGAATGCGTGATGCTCTGTCACAAGCTTCTATGTTCATTTAGAGAACTGCCAACCAATATGAAGCTCCAGTGATCGTATTGAGGTGACTGATGTGTAAGTTTTTTTTAAAGCTTCCATGCTCATTTTGATATGCCAATAATAATAACAATAATAATATCTGGGGTTTTACCTGCCAAAATTACGACATGATTATGAGGCACGCCATATCGGAGGGCTCAGGCAATTTCGACCCTCTGGTGTTCTTTAACATGCTCCGACATCGCACCACGCGGCCGGGATCAAATCCGTGACCTTCGGGTCAGGAGCCGAGCACCATGTATAACCACTGTATCACCGCTTTTGATATGCTGGGAAGTGGGTTGTGTGCACCACCATCATATATATATATATATATATATATATATATATATATATATATATATATATATATATATATATATATATATATATATATATATATATGAGAGAGAGAGAAAGAAAGCATTCGGTTGTTCATGTAATAAAGAAAAGTTTTCTGATAGGAGGACGCTAAACAAAAAGAAACAAGCGACGAAGCATGTTTATTAGCACAGAGGAGTCAGTTGAGCCATGTGTTCTCGGTGAGTGAGGATCGTATTGTACAACGAGGGTGTTCTAGGCCATGATGAATGGGTCCCAAGCGGCCCAAGCCTTCGCGCTAAACTTAGCACGGCAACGGGCGTTTTGTTTCACTACCGTACTTTATTCACTTCTTTTGCATCTCCGGCTTGTACTTTTCACTCCAAGGCTAACATATTATTGGTCCACGCCTCTCACCCCTGTAATCAAGCAAACTTGTACTTCTGTAATAAGCGGATTATTTACGCGGACAATAATAATAATAATAATAACAACAGGGTAACAAGCTGTAATGAGAAAAGTGACCGGATTTGTGTCGGCAGATAGCACTGCGCATTCACTTTACGTTGCGAAATGGCACCCCTTTTCACGGTGCTATCGTATAGCGCAACACGCTAGGCTCTCTTCTTTTTTCTCCCCTTCCTCCTCCCCCCGTGTAGGGTAGCAAACCGGGTACAACCTGGTTAACCTCCCTGCCTTTCCTTCGCTTTTATCTCTCTCTTGTCCATTTTTAGTTGTATACTTGCATGTACTCTGGTTGCCATGACGATGCATACACATCCACTGCGCATGAACAGCTCAAGATAGCTAGCAGCTGTTTACAAACAGCCATCAACAACCAATAATTCCTATAATAATTATAAAATGAGACACTGCAGGCTAAGTGCTTTCGCAGTTCAAAGACGGGACGTTTTTGTGCGAAGCTTTGTGCAACAGCTGGTTAACTTGTGGTACTTGCTTGACCACAGCATAGAGATGGCACAATTAGGAAGGCAACGAGGTGGGACCCAAATGCACTGACGCCAGCTTCACCAAGTGCACAAATGTTAAGCGGGTGTTAGTAGGTCACGGCATCTGCTGGCGCGACTGCACTCTGTGAAGTTAATATACGCTACAGCACAGTGACGGCTTGGGCAATGTAGGTATGTACATATACCTCCTTGGTACACATAATCCTTGCAGAGGGAATAGAACGCAAAAGACGAATGTCAAAGAAGAAGAACAGGCAGAAGCATAGTGCACTGCCATATACCATCAGCGGAGTGGATAAGAAGTGTCATTATGGCTAGAATTTCAGCGGAACGGGTTTGATCAGTTGTCTGTCGTTACCCCGCTCACCGGAGGCAAGCACGCCCGTTATTATCTGTTGCTACTGACGCACGTCGCATCCTTTGAGTCTTTCGACATAACGCCGTTCGAGTGGGATGTGTTACCTGTTTCTTTTGTAATGTCCGAATATACGATGTCACATTCCGTGGAGTAAATACTGCGAAGGAAAAAGAAATAATAACGTAGCTGAAGCTGGTAAGCTCGTTGTCGTAAGTGCGAATCCCGGTAAGAGAAGAAGCTACTTTCTTTCCTCCTTTTTGTGATTTTCCCGCAATAGCTGTAAAAAATAAAAAAAGTCTGCTCGAATTTCGTTGACAATGCCTAATTCGTCCTCTATAAGGATAAAAATGTGTGAACGTTCCAATTCATGTTTTTAAGGCACGTTCGTGTGCCATTAGAAGTCCTCAACAGGCACGACTTGTAACTAGCTGACCCAGTGACGTCAGCAGCTATTCAGTCGAATCGAACCAATAACATCTTGAAGAACGCTAATGCCGAATTATCGATCATTCTCGACTCACAACGACACGAATTTCCGGAGCGAAGCTGATTTTCTGTCACGCTGCTGCAAAAGAGGTTATTATTAGACATCGATTTGCGAGACGTCGGCGTTGTTCCAGTATCCTTCCGCGTTTCGTAAATGAAGCTCAATAAGGCTAAAGCCATTGTTGAATATACACTTGAATGTCGTTTTCTGCATAGTTTCACGGGCTTCCCCCCATAGAAACGAGGAAACCTCCACTGCCGTCATAGCGAGCAGTGCGAAGCACTTGAAAGCGCAGATACGGTACAGTAAATGTCATAGATGTAAGCTATATCACGAGCACGCATTTCGACAGTTTGTACAGGAAAAAAGGTTGCGTTTAAATGTAATCTTTCATATCGTGCATAACGCTTTACAAACTATAAGCTTGATTTTTTTATGTTTTATATTGCAGTTCTTCCTTGGAGCTTGCGATTGCGGAAGCAAGGCTATATATAACTGCCTCACGTAGCGGTGAATTCGAGAAATCAGCGCTACTAACAGAAAAAAAATAGAGGGGGTCGCATTCACGAGAAGCGGATGCGTTTTGTTTTTAAAATCCTTCCTCGGAGGCAGGTTATTTTTGCGTTTCTCAGCATTCGTTGTCACCGTTAGCTCCCATAGGCTTGCGTACCCAGTATACACGAGCTACCGCTACGCCGAACGAAATAAGCAAAATTGGTGCCCGTTCGAGAATCGCTAGTCACGAAACCTCTATCTGTGCCGTTTTTCTGTGCTCTTTATGCGTGTAGGCTTACTACGCGTCATGCAACCCACATTATACTCGGACTGATGTCCTTTATCTAACGAGCACGCCTCCCTCTACCATGTTACATGCGCCTGCCCCACAGTGCAAGCTGCCCCTAAGTTCCTTAACCATACACGTGCGTAGTCTAGCCGCAGGTCCTGCTCAATAGCTCGGATCCGAACGATCAATCACAGCTGATGCCACTGGTGTAACCAAGGGTGGGGGTTCAAGACTCCCCCCCCCTCCTCCACCATCCCGAAAATTTTCAGTTTTCCACGTCATACCAACACACGCAGGAAAGGATGATTGACCCCCCCCCTCTCCTCCCCCCCCCCCAAAAAAAAAAATTCTGGCTATGCTTTGGCTACGTCACTGGTTGATACGACGCACGCGAAATGCAACGAAGGCCGCACGAGCCCGGCGCTGAGTACCTCTCTCTGCTCCGGTCGAAGACATCTACCTAACATTTTTATTCAAGAACCGTTACTTCCACGTCCTCCTATTCTTGTTGCTTTAAGGCAAGCTGGCAAATGTGCATTCCTCGGCTGATAAACCGGCTCTACCTTGATCGCCGTACACAGGGTTAGCACCAAAGGGATGCGCAGGCCCAAGCCTCGCTATCATTCAAACCTAACATCACCTCAAGTCGCGGAGTTGCGGCTCTTTATTACTAACAGACCCCACGCGGCAAGATAAGCCACGTGCGCGTTGTATACGCGCAGGGGAGAGCGCGACGCACTTACGTACAAATCCACACGCATACCGTGCACGGCGAAGGCCGGCGCGGCGGTGGCAACGGAATGAAAGTCCGGCGCCGCTCGCCGTGACTGTGGGGCGGCTCGTTATGCCGCCGTCGTGAGGGGCCCGCGGGGAGCGGCCGCCACGGTGCAGGTTCGGCCACGCGGTCTCACCGCCGCCGACCTCCGGCCCAATGTCAGACCTCTCTCCTCCTCTAGCGACCGGCTTCGGCGGCCGTGAAAGCCCTCTACCTGTCAGGTGCGCGTATGTGAGCGCGCACGCGTGCCTTGCGGGTCAAGTGCGGCTGCGACGGTGGCAAGACCAAGTCGCCGGCGATGCACTCACGCACGCCGCACTGGCAGCGCACGCCCACTCGGTGGTCGTCCGGCTGGATGTCTATAGACTATTTTGCTGATAAGTTTCGTTGCCGCCATATCGGTGTGTTAACCTTGCCGTTTTGTATCTTTAACAACTAAACAAACAGTGTTACGTTAGACATACACGCTTGAAAAAGCTTGGGTTGCTGCATTCGACGTTTTGTGTCCTTATCAATTCACGCCGCGATATACAAAAAATCAGAAAACATTTGTCTAACAGCCCAAGGTGGCGGTGTCCACATGTCTTACATAAAGTCGTCTATAGAGAGCTCTCCAAAACCATCGACTCGATATCGCTAAGGTACACACACATACAAATGCACGCACGAACGTACATAAAGTATGGTTGAACCCCCCCCCCCCCCGCCGCCCGAAAAAGACTTCTGGCTACACCCCTGGAACACACTTTTGCTGCATGCCATTGTTACGCGGTCTGTATCGAAAAGAAGTCGCTGTTCAGAAGACGGCGGTGTCCGATGCCGCGGTCTATGCTGCTGTCATCCTGTGAAATACTTCAGTATATAGTAATCACTCAAGTTTTGTTTTCTTTTTCTCTACTGAATATTAGTAACCAAGACCGCTCATTCACATAATGAATTGCAGCAAAGTTCAGGAATTGCTCTTTCCTTCTGTTGCTTTTCAAAACTCGAAAGCAGCTCAATTTCATGCGAGGATTCGTGGCACCGATGTTAAAAACCAAAACAAGCACTGCACAGTTAGGCATAAGCTGCGTCACATACAGAAATAAATTGAGATTCGGTGTGTTAGATTCGGATACGTAAACCGAGTAGCCGGACGGAAGTTGTTCGTGACAAGAGTATGTTTTGACGGACTATTGTGTCATTTGTTTTGTATTGGCGTAAGAAGCAAGATATGTTTCGCATGCAGATGCGCTGGGTACCAAATCCAAATGATTTTGCTCGGCGTAACGTAATTCACTTTTTATTAGACCCCACGGCGCCCTATAGCTCTTTCAAAAAATGTCACAGTTTCGCCTCAAGGGCGAAGCAATGAATGCGATAGCAAGAAATTGGAATGTCACAGGAAGAACTGCAAGCAGCTAGAAACTTGCTGGGCGCTGCTCTAGCACAAAGGACGCAGGCAAGGCGAGTGCGAACTAACAACTGTCACAGTTCGACACTTGCAGCGCACTGCTCAAACACAAAGAACGAGGAACAAAAAGAACGCACAGGTATTCATAGGACGGGCGCGAACTGTCACACTTCCTACTTCAACTAACCCCTACTTTGGCTCTTCTAGCTAGCAGATCACTCCTTTCGCAAACACTGCCGCTGCAGCGAGCAAAATGACCTTCGTGCGGTCTATAGCTTCAACGCAAACTTTGCGGTGAAAGCACAAGACGTACAAAACTCCTCCTCAAGAGATAATAGTGCGAGCACGGCCGACCACGCCCTGTATGTCAAAGTACAAGTCGAAGGCGCACATCCCAACTCTGGCAAAACTCTAGACAGTTTTAGAATTGGGGACCCAAGAAATTTGCGAGCCACCAGGATGCATGCGCAGAACGCAAGCCACTGTCGGACTCTTGCGCTCGCGTTGGCCAAAGACCCTGCAGCGCCTTCCTCTGAGTGGCGAACAAAACTGCAGAGCGCGCGACCTCAAGAGATGAAATAAAGACTGCGCTTGGCAGTGGCACGTGAAGCCACGGCTCGCGTCCCCTGCGGGCGTCGATTCTGGTCACTAAGATAAAACTTCATTTGGCTCGTGTTGGTACATATTCCTGAGGCTAAAATTACAGCGCAAACGCACTTTTTTGTCATTCTTACTTCTTCTTTACTTCTTTATCCCTGCACCCATGTGAATATGATTTCACGTCTTCGCGTATCTAATACACTGTCATCCTTGTTAGACATTTTGGTTTAGAGCTTTTGTTGTGCGCGCATGTGCGGTAAGGTTGCCTTGAGCTTTATATGCATTGGCGTATAAAAGAATAAAGCAGTTGTTACTCAGCGCTCGTGCCGTACGTTTCTTTTCTTTGTGGGTGTCTTGTGCGTCTGCGCCGTAATTTTGGCCTCAGGATTCTGGCCGCGGTTAACATATATACTGTGATTCTGGTTCAGCCGTCTCGGTTCTTCCCTCCTATGGCATAAGTCTACAAGAGCCAAAGCGTTCCCACTAGCTCGCGCCACCACGAGCCACGGGACGCTCTTCTTTTTCCCTAGCCGACTGGCCACGACTGGAGTGGCGCTACAACCCCAAAATAGAAAACTAGCGTGGGTAGCCAGCAGTACCACGAAAACGCAGCGCGGGCAACGATTCAGCATGGCCTGTGTCTCGCATAATTTTAATTTTGTCACGTGTGCCGTCCTGTTCGTTTGTATTGTGCCGTTAGTACCTGGAGAACGAATGAGGCATGGCGTAAATGGCCGATATTAAGGCGGGAGATATTCTTCCTTCGCTTTACAGTAGCTTTGAAAGTAGCAACATTAATAGAGCTTCTCTGTTTGTTTCTTTATTTCTTTGTTTCGACACGGCGTCTTTGCACAGTGCGTATGAGCCGAGATACGGGTTTTCTAAATTTCGTTATGGCCGATAATAACAGTATGCATCCTCTCAGTGTGGATAAAAGAGAAATAGATGAAAAGAATAAACGGTGAATGCCAAGCAAAACAAATTATAGCAGGCAGGTTTCGGCCGATAACGAACCAGCTGACCTCCGGGGCTTCAACAATGTGCCGGACCATTACTAAGTGTGGCGTGACGCCTTGTGCGCACCGGTGAGGGGCGTCAGCTTGACAGCTGCATTCATTACATGCCAAGGACTTGCGCCGCAGTTCGCGGCGTCCAGTTTACGTGTGGCACTGACAATGGTAAACGGACTTCGGCATTGAGTCACGAATGCAACCGACCCACCGGTATCATCATGGTATACAATGAAGCCCACAGAAATCGGAAAATGGAATAGGCATAATAACGCGGCGTTGGCGGTTTCAGTCGAAGCGTTACCACAACATCTGCAAGGTGTCACAGCGTATGCGTTAACGCAACTGGCCAAGCTTCTAGTTTGGTGAACATAAGAATGCGAGGCAGGCATATATATGTTCAACCTCCCTCCTTCCCAGGCAGTAATGAAGTGTAGATCGCTTGGCCCTGGCATTTCCTGGGAACGATTTTCAGGGATGATCAAGTCACACAACCATATCTCCCAAGTCCTGGCTGTCCAGTACGCCCGTGACAGAGCTAGGAGGCTTGACCTCCCGGTCCCAACATGGATTAGCCAGGCAGGTGGCAACACCCTGTACACGACCTGTATAAAGTTCTTTCCGTCCATCCAATGCGGGACAGGCTGTGAACCTCACACTTTTATGCCCGCATGGCGCGCCTAAAAGGTTCTTTCTACTTCTATGTTCTCATAGAATGTCCACTTGTAAACTGTAAAGTAAGTTACAGTACCTCGCACAGCGTTTCATATATAGTGTGCATATAGTGGCTCTATACAGTGGAAAGCTTGCACATACATTGGTCCCTTATTTCGTGGAACGTCGAAGCGTGTAATAAAATGGTGGCTCTAAGAAACTCCACAGTACAGACCGGAGCTTAGTTCTTATTTTGTGTTATGGAGTTTCATTATTTTAAGAATAGGGCATCCCAAACGAAATTCCAAGGCATTCCAAGCGATGCAAGATGTATACTTACGTTCTAACATAGAAAAAAAAAAGTGCTGGAAAGAAGCGGTGCATCTTTTTAAATCGCCAGTATGAGGCGTATGCAATGCAACGTATTGCCATGGCGAGCTTAAGAGAAGGCATCAGCTCCACTTCGATGGGGCGGCATCAGACTATATAGAAGCTGTACGGCGAAATGCAATCTACGACATAAGCATATTAAGGTGTCTGGAGCACGAGGATTTCGCAAGCGGAGGCCGTAGCCCGTGTTAACGCAAGTTTCCGGGCCTCCGTGAACACGTATAGCGCTTCCTCTAGCCGGCCTCTATAGTCATTCGACTCGCTGTCCCATCCACTTTATGAATGACCCGACATATGAGACAACTTCGTATTACTCTGCTCAAACACGAGCCAATCGGACACCGCATTAACGCCGTGCAGATCGCGGAAAGAGAAAATGAGATTAGATATTGGTCGTATATGGCAGGAGTCTCAAACACAGAAGGGTGTCTTGCTGGGCGAGTTGGTACGATAACATTATTAAATGCAGCGCTATCAATTCAGATTTATTGAAGAACACACACGCATATATACTCCTGAAAAACAAACACGTGATCCGAAACGAAAATAGGAGTATTAGTGATTGGAAATGAGGAAATATTATTCGATATTATGCAACAGTATTGACGGCCTCGCGACACATGCTTCAACAAACTTGCTGATAAAAAACGCTCTGTCTTTTCTTTTAATCTTGCGGGCGAGAGATTGAAGAGGCGTTTTTTATCAGCAAATTTGGTGAAGCATGTGTCGCAAGGCCATCAATACTGTTGCATAATATCGAAATATATTTCCTCATTTCCAAAAACTAATACTCCTCTTTTCGTTTCGGATCACGTGTTTGTTTTTCGGGAGTATATATGCGTGCGTATTTTTCAATAAATCTGAGTTGATAGTTAGCGCTGTATACAGTGTGCTCCTTTTCTGTGTCCGTGTTTTTGGGCTGCGTTTAATGATGAAGTCTCAAACACGCGGCCCGGCCCACACATGAATGTCTTCTTCCCGTATATATAACCGTGGAACAGAACTCTATACTTCAGAATCGGCCTCCAGATTTTAGTTATTCTGGAGATCGGTATCAATGTTCCTCGAATCCTGACGTCAAATCTCCTTCAGAAATAATGACCCACATATGTGATATAGGATGGCAATTCTTTCAAATGGCAACGTTAGCTAACAATTCGCGCAACCACCTACCCCCCCCCCCCCCTCTCCCGCCGGTCTTGCTCCTACCTTCTTCGCTGACCCGGCTATTGTGTGACTAAATTTCGTGATTGCAGCCATGCTGTGGCTGAGGTTAGTTTCAGACCATTGACATACGGCATCGGGCCGGCGGGGCTCTGTTTGGTCGCGCGCGAGACAGCTTGATCAGCCGTCAACTGAGGGGAGAGAAAAGCCC
This sequence comes from Rhipicephalus sanguineus, assembly GCF_013339695.2. Lineage (NCBI taxonomy): Eukaryota > Metazoa > Arthropoda > Arachnida > Ixodida > Ixodidae > Rhipicephalus > Rhipicephalus sanguineus. The sequence continues at coordinate 16,297,408 of NC_051180.1, forward strand.
GCGGCTTTCGCGCGTTGCCTCGGCGTATCGAAACACCGGCACTAGTGGGCTGCGTGCCAGGTAACCATCGCGAGTCGAGCATCGGCGTACAAAAACAACGCCGCGGCTTGCGTCTCGATTGCAAAAGGTCGGAGTGCGCTAGCGGCTGTGGAGGTGAAAGAATAACGGCCAGCGAGCTGATAGCGACAGGAGAGGCAGTTAGATAGCGCGCGGCACTGAGCGAGCATATGCTTGCGCTTACACAATTACGCCGACAGCTCCCTATGCCACAGGCGTTCGCCAGGCTATCCAACCTGGGGACAGAGTTTTTATTAAGGAGAACGTTGTCTGTGACCGTTCGCGCGAGTCACACTTCCGAGCGGACAATGAGGTCGACTTGAAGTTAACACTTCAAGTGAACACTGTCTGTAGTACAAGAGAAGCCGTAATTGAGGGCTGCGGTTTGATTTTGACCTCCCGTGTTCTTTATCGTACACGTTAACCTAAGTATATCATCATTATGCTAGGTTTGTTCATGACAGGGCGAAGTCATCTGCGAGTGATCTCCGATTTCCCTGACTTGCGTCACCTGACTCCCATCTTACACCTGCAGTGTTCCTAATTATATCACACCACCTAATTCCGTGACGTACACGACTGCACTTCGCTTCTTCTAATACCCCACCCTGTAACTCTATTACATAGACTACCGGTAATCTTCCCTACGCATTGCATGGCCTACTAAACTCCCTTTATAGCTGTCTGCACCAGTTGGCTCCTCAATCTATACATGTCGTCTCTTAGCGCTTAACGTTACGCCGAACATTCTTTTTTCTTCCGTCAGTCATTACGCGGCTTTTAACCTTTTCTCATTCACCTTAGTATAGTCACATTGTTCCAGCGCAAATACAGAGCCAACCGCAATAATGGGAAGACTCGCGCTGGGGAAAAGGACCTTACTCCAAAAAGCACCATACTACACACTCGCAAGCACACACTTACGTTATTGTATCCCGGCTCCGTCACCGTATGGACTTCATACACAATAACTGCGACCTGAAGCTCAGCAGCCGAATGACGTCACAACTAACTTGCCGCATTGTGTAGGAATGATTTTCCTAATGGTGAATCACGAACTATGTTTCATTGTGAAAAGCCGTGGACGAACGCTACTTGCGTTACAGCCTTCACAATTATGGACATCATCAGCAAGCAGTGCCAAAGTCAAGGCACTGTCATTAACTTACACTGCGGTTTGTTCGGTAATACGAGATAACCACGCGTGTACGTGTAAGCTTACTGAGCCATGTGATGAAAGCCGTGGTTTTGGGACGTTAAACCTCAACAGTTCTTATTATGGTGAAAGCTGGAACGCCGAAGCTAGGACTATGATGCTTTTGAGCTAGTTGTATCAACCATTAGCTTTGTTTATACGATCAGTGAATCCGGCAGGTGCACACCTTGCGTAACTGTCCCGCCATGAAACAACGACAGAACTGCTCTAGAAGCAGTACAGGTTACTCCGGAGTGAAACTAGCACCGTGGTTCAGGATCACAGATGTGATGCCAGGAAAAAGCGTACATACACGCATGTGAAGGCGTATTCAGATACTACACTAAAACATTTTAAATCAACCAGTGAAGCCCAATGATCCTCGTCACTGGTCATCGCTGAAATTAGTGGTTGCTACGAGCACTTCCCAGCTGCTGTAAAAGAGCATAACGGGTTAACGCAGTCCGTGTTATCACACCGCGGAGCTTTGGAACGTTAACGGACAAATGAGAGAAATATGATCTTTCCGCGATGAAGTAATATATACACACAAGAAGAGACGGCAAAAATAAGATAGGGAAAGAGTCACAGGAACAGAAAATCCACTCACCCAGCAACTTGACAGTTGCCAGCCCGGGGCCACCCAACCCTGCCTTAGGCTTAACGCGCCAAAGCAGACAGCCGGGCTGGGACGTCTCGCCGCCGGGTCGCTCGTTACACACACGCGCACACACACACACAAGCCGACGCGCGATGGGGCGCGCCTCTCTCCGTCTCCGCCACCAAGCGTTCCGCCCGTCACCCGGTGACACGTAACCGCGGCACGGTGTATTGCGGAGGTTCGCTCTCTCAATCCGGAACAGCTCTCATCCAGGAGTTCGGACACGGGGCGTCTGTGGGCCTGGTTCGTACGCTCCCAAAACCAAGTGCACGGCGGCGAAACTACGAGATCACGGATGGGGCTACAGGCCCAGCAAGGGCCGAGGAACACAGCAGAGCACGCCCGGCGAAGAGACCGAAGCGAGGCACTCAACGCACGCACGCACGTACGCAACCACGTCAGATCGAGAGAGGGCACCTCGCTCGACTGAGGCCCGAGAAGAAAGTGTGTGCGCGCCGGCTCGACCGCAGCGCTCGCTCGCTCACGCGCGCCAAAGGGCGCGGTCCTCCTCTCCACCTACTCAGACTCTCACCGGTAGGACCAAGCAGCAAAACAAACCTGCCGTTCGTGGTTGCGTGTGTAATGCACGGTAACTCTCGAGGCAGAAACTTCTTTCTCCTTTTCTGGTTATGTACACCTTTTTTATGCTTTTTTATGCTTCTCGTAAAGAACGCTAGAGAGGGCGAACGCCCGCCGTGGAGATAAGGCCCGAAACCAACTGCGACGATCAAGTGGAACTCCAGGACGGGACGCTTGAGCGGAGGGTGAGGGGAGAGAACGATCGTCCCGTACGGGAATCGGAGCTTCGCGTCTGAAAGAGGCAGCGAGTAGTGGAGATGGCGGAGGAGAGAGAACGCCAGAGCAGCCGGTGCGGTGGCGCACGGGGGCGCTGCTGATCACCGAGCGGGCCGATGTGAATGAAGCTACGCCACGGCGGAGTCCATTGGCTCGGCCGAAGGTTGAACGGGGAGACGTCACGCGCGACGTCACGGGACGAGCTGCTGCCACTTCGCAGAATCAGTTGGGAAAGCGAGCGTCTCCTCTTCCTCCGAGGAGGAGTGGAGGAGGAAGAGCAGGCGGGGATCATCATCGTCGATGCTTCAAGCCGAGAAGCCTAGGAGACGCGCAAAGCCGACGAAAAGCAAAGAAACGACGCGCACCCAGTGTCGGCTTGCTCGCTCGCGAGAGCTCGCCAGAAAGCGTGAGGCGGGCATGGAGGGAGAGTATTTTAAGAACCCATCCGCTTCTTTATGTTTGTGTTCTGGTGTGCTTCTGAGCGGCCGTTTGTCTGCCGGAGGAATGGGTCAGGAAGGTGCGAGAACAACCCGCGCTGCTTCTCTTCTTACTTTGAGCTGGTGTGTGCAACGTTGCGCAGTCCTGTATGTTCAGCGTACGTGAATGGGACGAGTGTAATATTTTTTTTGTAGGCTCGGAGTTACTTGTTCCTTTGTCGAAGGGCGATCGGACCGACCGACCACCGAAGAGCCAGAATGAAGGGAGCGCTAGATCGCTCTACGTGCGCTGTAGCGGATGCTGGAAAACTGTTTGATCACGAAAGCATCATAATGTGCCAGAAACATCGTCGCATGGCGAACGTTCGGGTGGTACGCGGTAGAGACAAACGAGAGTAGAATTGCACCTCCGGATGCTTTATGCTGCGGTCAAAAGGAAGAGCAAATAACAGAGCCGCGGAGCCGCAGTTAATGCGTTACGATGCGCAATGTCTGAGAGCCCTCGTTGTTTCACTTGAATCATGACGCATTGTTTCCAGAGTTAGTGAACCTTCAATGTGTTTCAATGCACTAGCACATGCACAGTTTTATTTTGTTTCTTTTTGTCGTATCTTTCTAATATATTGTGTCGCTTTTGTTTGTTAACGTAGGTATTATTTTCGGTTTCCATGGGTTCTCAACATTCCAGCAATCTGATCCGCGAATGCAGACCAATATCGAGTTGCGCTTTCCTGACCAAATACCGCAAAGGATGTCACGATGTCGAAATAGTTGCTTTTCCGTTTGTTCAATCAACCGAGTACTAACTTTGTCACAAGGGCAGCGTATAATGTATACGTCTTTATAATTTTTTTTTCTCAAGCAGAAAGTTACTTTTCTCGATCTATCGTCAGCCACGTTTGAGACTACACTTATGCTCCCACTAGCAGGACTTTCTTTTGTTGTCTTTTGTTTGTTTGATTGGCTATAGCATTACAGGGCGCCTATATACCCAGAGGGTCTGAAGGCATGTGTACTGGAATACAGCTGTGGAGACGCGTACAGAGTTGAAAGAGACAGCGTTATACATGACGACTGGCTTAGTGCTCAATCTCTGGTTCGCGTTCTGATCATAATCGTCACAAGGACGTGGCGCTATTTTTGCAAGGTCATACTGCATGGCTCCGTGGCAATGCAATGCTTCGGATTCTTGCGAAGCTCAAAGTGTAAGCATTATCGCATTCGCAATAGGGCAGTGAGTGGAGTGTGCGGAAGCCGATTATAAAAGGAAATCTTCTGTAAAGGCAGTGTTCGCAGAGGCGCTGAAGTCGCAGCCAACGCGATGCTGAGCCGAAGGTCGCGGGATCGTCCTGGCCACGGCGGTTGAATTTCACTGGAGGCAACGCTTAGATTTAGCTGCGCATTCCAGGTTGTCGAAATTTCAGGAGCCCTCCACAACGGCGTCTCTCATAATCATATCGTGGTTTTGGGACCTTAAACCCCAACAATCGTTAAAAGTGGAAAGCGATAGCGTAATCGCGCCCCGTTCGCACCGCCATCTCATTCGCTTACCACGCTTCGCTTTTCGATGGCATCACGGCTTCTCTTTCACTTTCGACTTCGTGGGCCCCTGACAAGATGACGTCGCGGCTTCACTCTCGAGAAGCCTATTCCAGAAGCGCTGTTAGAGATTTCATGTTTCCGCTACTTTTCATGCGGTGAACATCACACGCATTCGACGTGTTCTGGCAACCTATCGAAGAACGACGTGTGCGGTCTCGGCTTTGTCATCGATGTTCAGGTAGAGTGTACTAGAACAGGGGAGTGCTCGGAACGGCCGCAGTACCAAAGTACAGAAAGTGAAGCCCAAACAGGGTCAATCCGCTTGTTGCGCTGCGACCGGTAGTCTGCAATGTGTCGTCGTTTAAGAGTTGCACGCGGCTCCGCCAATGTTCGAATCGCAGCTGTAGATGGTGGGTTTTTATTCTTAGTGTCATCTTTTATAGCTGTATTGGTTTTCCTTTGATTCTTAAAACTAGCTTCTGTTGCTACGTATTGCTACAAAAAGTAACGTAAAATGTGAAATCTCGTTTCGAGTGTCGTATTCGCAAAAATCTCGGAAGCCATACTGTACGTTTTTTGTTGAATACCGGGTGGTGGCGCTGCAAATAACTGCGCTCACTGTCAAATTTGTTCACATTTCACGTTACTTTTTGTACAAGCAGTGCGTAGCAACTGAAGCTAGCGTTAAGAAACGAAGAAAAACCAATACAGCTACAAAAGGTGACCCTAACAATAAAAACCCAACATCTACAGCTGCGATTCGAACCCGGGCCTATTGAGTGGGATGCGGGCATTCTACCCTGCACCACTTCGGCGGAGCCGCGCGCAACTCTGAAGCGACGACACATTGCAGATTACCGATCGCAGCGCCACAAGCAGGTTGACCCTTTTTGGGCTTCACTTTTCGAAGCTCGTTCCGAGCACTCCCATGTTCTGGTACACTCTAGTTCAGGCGAGATGAATACGATGGACACCACTTCTCAGATACGCAGGCAATTTTGTTCCTAATGTCAGTATTAAAGATTAAGTGTAGTTGAATTCATAGAAAAGGAAGCGAAGTATGTCCTTATACCAACAATGCCACAAGGAGCTTTCATCCATTTTCAAGAAAAAGTTACATGGTCATTTATGCATTTGCCTAAGCCAACTGGAAGGCGAAAGCCTTCTTCTTTTTGTCTTTCGTCGATTGTATTCATCACAAGGTCGCGGGATCGAATCCCGGCCGCGGCGGCTGCATTTTCGATGGAGGCGAAAATGTTTGAGGCCCGTGTACTTAGATTTAGGTGCACGTTAAAGAACCCCAGGTGGTCGAAATTTCCGGAGCCCTCCACTACGGCGTCTCTCATAATCATATCGTGGTTTTGGGACGTTAAACCCCAGATATTATTATTATTGTATTCATCACGCCCCAAAGCTTTCCGCAACCAACGTGGTTTTCACTGCCTCAGGAATCGGAGGAATTCGAAGGTTTCCGCAACTCACGTGGTTTTTCAGTGCTTCCGTGATCGGCCCTCCTTTGAACAAGTGAGGATGACGTGTGACGACGCCAACATGTGATGTGACATCATGATTTCAGAAACTCTGGCCACCTGCGACGTCATGATGACGTTATAGTGTGACATCGCGTCATAATGCATTACTCGTGCATCTCTCGTGTTAACGCCGCCAATGGTCGCTTTTCACGTTTGATGAGACATCTAAGGCTTTCGCCCTAATAACATGAGATAAATAGGCAATGACACGCTATAGAGAATGCGTGAAGCGTCGCCTGGTAGTGAAGCTCAGCGACCGGTCTCACCCCCACCCCCTCTTATCCCTTCGTAGTTGACACCAATAATTTCCAATATTAGAGCCTTTGTTTCTGCGTGGGACATATTACACCGAACGGACGACGCACCACGTCTCCATCGGCCGGTCCCTCGACAAGCAACGGCACTCGCCTCCCGTCTCAGACGTATCGCTGAAGCACAACGAATTCTTGTACGATATGTCGACGCGAGTATCAAAACCGGTATGGTGCACATAGCATGGGATCCCAAAACAACCGAGTGCAGAACAGACATGCGCCTATGCAGCCGGCCCTGAAGCACCATGCAGCGCGTTTCGTCGAAGTGGCGCACTATTCAAAGCTTGTCATCCACTCTAACCCCACGTAAGCAATTCACGACATACGTAGCGAGCCCTATTCATGTCGCTATCAGGTGCCAACCACCAGCTGTTAATAAATGCCGCTGTTTTGATAAGTGTCGAATCGGCACCAAGTGCCACACTATCTGTTCAGCTGCCACTTGCTCAATCGTCATATCATACCCGTCCCCTCAATTTCCTGAAAGATGCTTGCGAACAACTTTTCCACCAAACTAAGTGTCTCCGGCGCAATATCAGAGTGTTTCTACTTCCATGTGGCTTCGACCTCCCTCTTGGGACGGCGCTTCGAAGTCTTCGCGTCGGGACAGCGCTTACACAGGCATGCGACTGACAGCAGTACTGGGCACCTTATGGGACATGATGCCCCTGCTGTGGTATTTGTATTACTGCGATGAACGTACGTGGCACACGTAATGTGTTTGTTCCCGGGGACACAGCACGCACGTGTGCGCCACCTCGAAGCAACCGGACGTCTTTCGAATTGCCTTCCCTTGCAAAGTTGGATTCATGTACAACTTCACCGATTTTTAGTAGACTTCGTGCTCAAAACAGGTGTTCATGCACAAAAGAAGTGCCCGCGTGACTTGTCTTTTGCGTTATGTTGGGGATTATGGAAGAACCTCTCCAAAGAAAACAAACAAACAATAAAGTTTTTGTGGGCAATAGCGAAATGCGTTCGTCACACGTGTGATTGGCGTCACAGCTTTTGCTTTCAGGATCCTGTGGACATGGTAGGTAGTCTGGTTGTAGCATGAAAACACGACTCGATAATGTTAGTATTAAAGTTTTTAGCTCCAGTACTATATCGGTATGAACACAAACCTCCCGCCGAGTGTCCTTCAGTATTGAGCGAAGGAGATATCTCACAGCTTATACGGACACTGACATTTTGCAGAGGTTGCAGTCGCAGGCCTCTTTCGTTGCGCCATATCTTCGTGACGTATTTGTAATTTGTTTTTCTCCCCTCGCTCCGCATAACTCCCACCCGTCCCTTCTTCCGGCCTCACATTAATCCACGTATAAGCCACTGTCCTTGAAACCCTACGCCTAAGGTGTTATAACCACGTGCACACTTATTGTTGTATGCATAGTGCAACATTTTAACAAATCACTGTGTAAAGCACTCAAGAATCGTGCAAATGACTCACCTTGATGTCACTGCGTGCCCGAATTTCCACATCATGCTTGCATTCTTTCATACACCTTCTGCGTTTTTTTGTGTACATTTTTGAGCTTATCGTACCCCCGGCAGTTTTCATCCCTTAGGAAGTGCGTAATAACTAACACTCCCTAGGGCAACAAGCGTTGTTTTGCCATTCGTCCTATAGGCTGGCTGTAAAAATGCATGGTCAGACCGGGGGTCCGCTCGTTTCCTGTTCCTGCTGATCAGAAATGAGAAAGCGTTTCTTCTTGTTTATTCCCGATTTTTATCTAACAGGAAATAAGAAGAGTGGAGATAACTAAGTACAGTGGGCACAGATTCCAAGAGAAAGTAGAAAAAATGAAGATGCGCTTGACACGCGTAGTATAGACCCATTTCAGCTCTTGTGAAGATATGCTGTGGCGCTGTTAGCAATGGCCGATGGGGGTGCAGCATGAGCTTTCTCTCTTTCTCTTTTCTGGATCATAGGAATACGTGTGACTGAGAAGTTTGCGATGTGATTTCTTCTTACATAGTGCAGTTATTAATTCCACATTTTATCGCAAAATTCCGATTACGCCTTAGAAAACTTGCGAAACAAATAATTCAGCATTTCAAGACAAGTATATTTTTAAGATACATATATAGCGGCAAAATAATACAACCAACAGGCCCGCCCATTTAACTGCCGGATGAAGAACACTCCAAAAGAGTCATATGTACTGTAACGCTGGTCGAGAATGGAGGCATCTTTATTGCTATAGCAATTATATGGACACTCCCGGCACATTTTTGCCGCTGCCACCGGCGTCAGAGCCGCCCTGAGGTCCCGTACAAAAGTCCAAATCGATAACATTGCCCCGTGAGTGTGAGTTATGTTCTATGTGCCAGTGAAAGCGTGCCCGGGCTTGCCGACGATCGCGGCTCAAGCAGAGGGGAAACGCACCGGCCATCTCCGTCGCGCCAAAGGCGCATACAGGGATCCCGGAGATGGGGGTTGCGTGGCTGCGGCAGGGACTGCGTACTTTCACCTGCCAAGCGTGGTCGCACGTGGTCGCGCGCGCCCTATCTTCACAGAGATTAGCAGACGGCGCATACCTTTGTACGTGTTGCGTTCTCTTCACCCAGTTTGCGTTGAAGCCAAAGAGAGCACGAAGGTCGCTTCGCTCGCTACAGCGGCTGCGTTTCCTTACGCCAACGTTTTGTTTAGTTACGCCAGGCCGCATATACTAAAGGAGTCTCGGACGCGTGCGCCGCATCTTTACGGATGTCAGCAGAGGGCTTACACCTTTGTACGTGTTCCAATTCGTTGCTATTGCATTCATTGATCGACCCTGTGACTTTTTTTTCAAACAGCTGCCCAGCGCTTGTCAGCAACTTTCGGAAAATATCACTGTTGCAGGAAAGCACATTTAGGAAACGATGGTACTGATTAATGGAGCGTAATATGCGGCTTAGCCTGCTGTCAGGTGTCACAAAACACGAACTACGCAATGTTTCCGGCATAAAGAAATAAAAAAAGGATATTTTTCTGCCTTTCCTGTATCTAATTACTCGCAGAGAACGACTCTGTAAACGCATCGAATCGGTGAATTGATACTGAAGCCATTGCAATTTCATTCAGTCCTGTTTCTCCAAAGATCGAAACGGGAGTCGAGCGCTTGTGCTTTACCGATAGGCGTAGATCCCTTTTCGAAGGATGACACTCACGTAAGTCCACAGCAAGGCGCTGACAATCAAACGAAGAAATCGTGCGCAAGAAACTAGAAAGGCAGATCAGTGCACCTGACGTCGAGCATGCTGAGAAAGTTCAACAAGCAAATAAGAAATAAAGAAAGCGAGAGAGAGAAAGTACGCATTCGCCAAAGACTACACTCGAAGGCGAAAGATCTTTTCTTCTCACTCGATGTATTGATCCTCCCCCCCACCCCTCCGAAAGCTTAATGCACCTAACGTAGTTTGGACTGCCTCCAGGATCAGATGAATTGCAAGCTTTTTGCACCTCACCTGGTTATGCACTGCCTCCGTAATCGGCCCACTTTTGACACGCGACGATGTCATGTGATGTCATGGTGTCGTCACAAATTTTGGCGATTTGTGACGTCATCACGTGATGATGTTTTTGCATTACCCGCGTTGACGCCAATGGTCAATTTTCGTGTTGGATGAGACATCTAAGGCTTTCGCTTTAAAAAAGCACTGCATGTGCAGTCGCCGTCGCCAGTATACGTCCTTGCATGCGGGCTTAATGATGTATTACGCATTCCCATGAGAAATGGAAAAAAAAAAAACGAACGCATACACCCATGGTATCATGATGGTTCCTTCGCTACAGTTTGGAAGAAGAATGGTGAACGTTAGGATAAATCCTGTGCAACGGAAATATCGAGGCAGCGCAAACGCGCGCTGACGCTCACACCGACTGTTATAAGCACGGACGTAACATGCGCAAAACTAAAAGCAGAAAGGAAGTAAGGCGCGCTGGGATTTCTACAAGACAAGCGGAACATGCAGCATTGTCAGATCTCATTTGTAGTCGACCATTATAAACTAGTTCGCTGTTGTAGTGCAAGCGAGAATAACATTTTTTTTTTTTTTTTTGAAGGAAGGCGCCCAGCAGGGTCTTGAGCGCGTGGTGTCTTTGGTCTTCGGAGCTTTATATATTTCCCTTCCTTCTACTCAAGACATGGCGCTGATTGTGGTTTCTTGTGATGGACGGGCAAGATTATAGTTCTGGCTTGAAATCATAGAGCACTTGTAATCAAGCGAGGTCTAGTGATCCTGACAGCTTTATTGCGAGAATGCATTTCTTATATTTCGTCGTATATGGTCACGCATATTTGCTGTAACATATTTTCAGTGATATGTCTTACGCGACGTGTTTGTGGGGACGTCTTAATACAGATACGTCTGGAGAGATTATACAGTGCATTACTCGTTTATTGGCATGCGAGTCGCGTGTGACTGCATAGCAAATGACTCATACACTGCATGATCTCTCCAGACGTATCTATAACAACACTCATGACTAAGTAACACACGCGAATGATACTAAGAGACAGCTCGTTTGTTTACCTGTGAATGTTTTTGTACACGAAAAATCTATTTTTTTCTTGCTTACAGTTTCTGCACACTTTCTGTGATGCTTATTTGTACAATGTGTGTGTGTATGTGCGCGCGCGCGCGCGCGCGCGCGCGTGTGTGTGTGTGTGTGTGTGTGTGTGTGTGTGTGTGTGTGTGTGTGTGTGTGTGTGTGTGTGTGTGTGTGTGTGTGTGTACAGGAAAATGAGAAGCCGAAACTTTTAACTATGTATTGGTATAGCCGGCTGAAATTTAGCCTACTTTTCCATGCGTGTGCTTTCGTTAAAGAAAGAGAAGAGTTTCTGAACTTCATTTTTCGAATGGGTATATTCCAATACATATATGCAACCTTCACTTCTTCAGGAAAAGCTTTTGCAATTGATTTATAAAATAACATTACAAGCATGTAAGCATTTGGAAATGAAATGGCCATGTTAAAGAAAATAACCTGCTGCCAATTCCAAGTTAGTAAGGGTGCATTATAACGATGTTTCTTTTTATTTTTTCCTCAATATCAAAATAAAAACTTGTCATTACTAGTTATTAAAGGAAACTCATTTTCATTCTGATAATCCATAAGATAAAAAGTAACCAAAAATCGCTGCGCTATTGTAGTTCTTAATGCTTGAAAAAAAATTAACGCTGCTATGAAAAGTAATAGCTACATTAACGATAAAATTTTCATGGGATGTGTACCATTTGTATGAAGCGACCCTGTGTTGTGAACACCAGTGACTGCGCTCACATAATCTATTTCTGTCTCTATTTCCTTTTATCTTTCTTGTCTTATTCTCCGACTCTCAGTATAATCAATCAATCAATCAATCAATCAATCAATCAATCAATCAATCAATCAATCAATCAATCAATCAATCAATCAATCAATCAATCAATCAATCAATAATTTATTTAACGTACCCAGGAACAACCGTAAGGTCTTTGTGCTGGCCCACGCAAAAAAAAAACACAATAAAAATAAACAATACAATACAGACAGTTTTCAGAAATAAAAAGAGCAAAAACGCGTAGACAAAGAGAAATGAACACAAAAGGGGAGGAGTAGAATAAGACAACACGAGAAATATTGACGGGGAATCAAAAATTTGATTGCATATATACAACTATGTGGAAAGACTGAGAAGGGAAGACTTTGTACATTGTGCCACACTATGTCAAAACAGTGCAAAGCTCGGATAAAAACAATGATTGTGGGCTATGAAAAACGTCAAGATCAAGAAAATTAACATTATAGAGACTTTGTATTCTGTGAACGGTAGAGTGTTGGAAGAAGCAGGCGGGTACATGAAACGGTCTGTTCTCTCTGGTTAACTTACGCGGAATTCGAAAATTTACACAATTGAGAAGTACAGGGCAGGATATGACACCGTGGACTAGCTTGTAAAAAAATAAGAGATCAGTGCGATTTCGTCGGCAGTGAAGTGATGGCAGTGATAATAATTCAGCAGTATTTGAACGAGATCCAGAGTCACTTTTAGCAAAGCGATGGTTATATATGCTGAGGAATTTTTTCTGGACTCGTTCAATGGTGTTACCGCTGGATTGAACAATGCCATTCCATATCACGGACGCATACTCAAGTTGCGGAAGACATATTGCCGTGTACAATTTGTGTAGGGCCATGGGAGACCTGAATTCTCGAGATATTCTACAAACACATCCGAGAGAACGAAGGCCCCGCATAGCAGCACGCTTAACGTGAGAAGAAAAGTTTAACGCGCTGTCAACAACAACACCAAGATCACTGATTTCATAAACCTTGCATAACGGCACAGAATTGACAGAGTATTGAAATGACACGCTAGATGTTTTGTGAGTGATAGACATGAATTTTGTCTTCGAGGTATTCAGAGAAAGGTTATTACCGTTGCACCATTCGGAAAAAGAGTGCAAGTCTGAATGCAGCAAGCGACAGTCGTTAACTGAATGAATTTCCTTAAAAATCTTGATGTCATCGGCATACAAGAGGAAAGAAGAATTACGAATGGCAACAGAAACATCATTAACGTAAATTAAAAATAGGAGTGGGCCTAATACCGACCCTTGAGGGATCCCACTAGTCACTTTATACAAAGAAGAGGTTTGGCCATTTACGGCAACATAACAAGATCTATTGAGCAGATAGCTGTGCAAGAGATTCACAATCGACAAGTCAACGTCAAAGTTCGCAAGTTTAACCATAATCAGTGTGTGGCTGACTACGTCAAAAGCCTTGCTCAGGTCACAGTAGATTACGTCAACCTGTCCTCTCTGAGAAATAGGTGTAGAGATCTGCGTCATGAAACTAGCAAGATTTGTGATAGTTGAGCGGCCAGCAAGAAAACCATGTTGATTTGGAATCAATGAGTTTTTCACACTAAAAGACAATATTTTGTGAAGAGCCAGTTCGAAGATCTTTGATGTGGCACATAGTAGAGAAATCGGGCGATAATTAGAAACATCTCTCTTAGAGACCGACTTAAATACTGGGAAAACACGAGCAGTTTTCCACGTGCTAGAAAATGTGGAAGTGTCCAGGCAGTTATTAAATATCGTAGTCAGTACTGGGACAAATATACTACCATAAGCTTTTAGTATGGCGGAGGGGATGCCATCTGGGCCACATGATAAGGATGGTTCTAAGCGCTTAATGCATTCGCAGATAAGATTTTCATCCAGCGACAAAGCACTGGATGAGCTAACCGCCTTGGGCTGTTGTCTGATATCAGTGCTAGAGTCTGAGGCCTTATAAACGGATGAGAAATGCGTGGCAAAACAGTCAGCGACGGCATGCACTTCTACCCCATCTGAGTCCAGTAGTCTGAAGGAATCTCCGCTTTTGCTGGACCGTTTACGTACATATACTTCCAAAACTCAGCCGGCCTGTCAGAGGCGCTTTTTTCTAAGAATTCAATATACGAACTATGATCCCGTTTATATAGGCGTTTAGAGAGAGTTCGAAAGAAGCTGAACTCTTCCTTCCACTCGCTGGATGGAGAACATTTAGATTTCCTGCGTGCGTGATCTTTATGCTTCAGTGCACTGATAAGTTCAGATGAGAACCAGTGGGGATATTTACGTTGTTTAGGTGTATATTGGGGAATAAAATTACGCATGCTGCTCAGTAAAAGCTCCGTAAACCGATCAACCTGCTCATCAACATTTGGTTTGTCAGTAACCTGTGACCACTCAACGGTAGACAAGTGATGATAGAGGCCCGTGTAATCACCTCGCTTGAAGGCAAATCTCGGAGATTTGTTTACGTAACTGCTGAAGCTCGTTGTTTCGGCTGATGCGGATAATCTTAGTGGTGGCTGGAATTTGTCCGGACGTACAAGAGAGATGTCGGAGCGGGAAACTTCAATAATAATAATAATAATAATAATAATAATAATAATAATAATAATAATAATAATAATAATAATAATAATAATAATAATAATAATAATAATAATAATAATAATACACCAGCTGTTATCACATGATATGATTATGAGGCCCGCCGTAACGGAAGGCTCCACAGAATTTCAACCACCTGGTTTTCTTTAACGTGCACTGACATCGCACAGTACATGCAACCTATAGCATTGCGTCTCCGTCGGAATCCGACCGGGATAGAACCCGCGTCTTTCAGTCAGCAGACGAGCACGGTAACCACTATGCCACCACGGCGGCTGTGCCCTCGATATAGGGGTAGCAAACCAGATTGTCGTTCTCCACTTCTTTTATCTCTCTCAAGGCCGTCCTCATAACCTGAATCAAAAGCCCCAAAACACATCGGTTGCACTGGAGATATGTGCAACAGCCGACTCATAAATTATCAAATCATGCCCCGATACACAAGGTTCCATCGTGTTTCATGTTATCGTCGCGGAACGCCGTTTTCGCGATCAGATTCAAACCAACAGACTGAAATACGACCTTCGCGTGTTTATGAGGCAGCGCTGGCATTTTTAGAAACTCGAGGCCAGTTGTGGGCCACATTTCGGCGCATTGTGCAACGCGGGCTGTCTGTGGGCGCTCTGGACGCTTTCCCCCGTTGGCAGAGGCGCGGGGAACATCTTGGCCGGTCTTATTGTACTTACACGCGCTGTCAGAAAGAGTGACAAATTACGCGTGAGAAGCGCCTACCCGACTTTTTTAAATTCTCTTTTTTTATTGAAGTTGGTATCACTCGGTCACGGATTCTTTCGGCTCCTTTTGCCCTCTAATTAAGGCGACATATAGACACGCTCTTTCTTTTTTTTCTTTTTAGCAATGCACCATTTAAAGAAAATCGCCTGCTCTAGATAGCATTAGTGTAGCCCTAATAATAGTATCTGGATTTTTATGTGCCAAAACCACGATATGTTTATGAGAGACGTTGTAGTGGAGTGCTCCGGAAATTTCGACCACCCGGGGTTTCTTCAACGTGCACCGAAATTTAAGCACACGGGCCTCCAGCATTTCGCTTCCACTGAAATGCGACCGGGATCGAACCAGCGATTTTCGGGTCAGCAGCCGAGCGCCATAACCACTGTAACGCCGCGGCGGCTCATTACCGTAGTCCTAGAGCTCGGTTATTTCATGAGGAGGACGTCACGTGCACGGAAATGCCAGATACAAAATTAGCTGATTAATAAAAAAATACTTAAATAACTTCCTAATTAATTACGTTTCAGCACATGTAATCTGCTCATCGTAGCCAGTAAATTGGCAAGGCACGTCCACTTGGAAATAATATTCAGATTGACATCTGTTTCAAGATATTCCCTAAGTGTACGACGGCGTCAAAAGTTTAGAGACCACTAGGTCGCAGAAAACTTTAAATTTCTCAGCAATTTGTGACCGTATCCAGTCGAACTGTTACAGCGTTTCAGAACAGGCCAGATTTCAAGGCTGTCTGCCCAAGCAGGAGCAATATTCAGCTTTTTCTTGTCTCGTGTTCCTTAAATCTTTTATGATGACTGCAACACGGGCATTCTAGTTACGTTTGTGGTCCCGGGTTATGAATCGGCCGGCAGTGGCTACTCAAGTTAGAGCCTGTTAGCATACAAGTTGAAGAATGAGAATGTGCATGGCTCGAGTATTTGCTCGTCGCACCAAGACAAAAAAAATGGTATTATTTATCTGCAGTAATTAAAGAGAGGGGCTTAGCAAGTGGCCTAAGGATTTCCGATGAAAGTCGAGTCCTCGGCTTGGCCTTACGTACATGCATACGCGCGAGGCTCTCGACGCAAGGACAGCGGGTCGCTAAGCGCGCGCCGCCGCACAATCAAGGGCACCCTAGCACCAACAGATTGCTGTGATTATCGTTGCCGCAGCGGCTGCGCTGGCCATACGTTCTCCACGCAACACGCTCAATGAAACTGTCGTAGCTACTCATCGTGTAAGAAGTATAGGGCGTGCAAACACGGGAAATGAAAACGACACAACATAAACGCCGACTATCGACTCAAAGGTCGCACTGCGGCGGAAAAGAAAGTAGGCGCGAAATTTATCTCTCTGTTCGCTCAGAAATAGCAGCGCCACTCGTCGATCTTGCACACGTGCGGGCCTTAGTGGGACGTAACATTTTGAGCATGACGTCTCTGCTTTAAGCGACGTAATCGGAGCGCTGGATCGCGCATGCACTTCCACATAAGCATCAACCACAAAACAGCCAGGAACACTATATAGCGTTTCACTTTTTTCCGTTTGTCATTGTTTCATAAAATTTTTCACCACACAACACTCCGTGATGCATTTATTCATACTCCACAATATGTAACGCGTCACATCGGTCATTCTTATGAGGTTCACATCCCTTCTCCCAGCGCAAACACAATATGCCAGTCATTCAACCCTATGACGTCACTAGGGTGGCCCCGCCTTCCCGAAAACATCGCATAAATCAGTGATAATTCCTTATTTCGTGATGCCTGAAACAACATTACTGACTAGAATGCGATTTGTTTTACATTTATATCTGTATGTCTTGTACATCTTATATTTCTTTAATACCTTGCAATAGCTTGTTCTTTTCACTCATTGTATTCGTATACTGAATAATGTACCTAAAATTTAACTCCCCCTTGTAATGTCTTTATTGGCCTTGAAGGCATAATTATTGAAGTGAACCAGAAGACGCGTTTCCTTGTTCTTGTGTGCGTGTTAAACTGCGCATTCATCATGATACAGACACAAGAACGAAAGAAAGAAAGAAAACGCGTCTAGTGGTTGAGTATTGACATATAAATATTAGTGGAAGCGCATGCGTGGGCCAGCCTTCGATTATATACACTTGTGTCGAGACGAAATGTCATGCTTAAAAGGTTATTTCTCGCGTAGATTGATAGGTGGTGCTGCCATTCCTGAACATGCTCAGACAGGTTTGTTGTGTGTACCGTCTTTTCGCCTAGCCAAATAACGTATCTGCAAGAACGACAGGGACCTATATGACATTTTTTAATAGAATTGTCAGGTTCTGGCATAACGTTCACTGAAACCTGTGGCATGCAGGTGAGTTGCTTGAAGTCAACGGAATTTCTGTCAGCACATTAAGAAGAAAAAAAGATAATTAAATAAGGAGCTCGAAATAATAAATCGAGTGGTAATTATAGGGATCCAATCTATTGCTCCGTTCCGCTACCTTCTTCGTACTTTTTGTCACGTTTTTGAATTAACATTCCTTAGCACTTTTTAGGCGGCAGCTGTGCTTGCGCAAAGCAAGGCGGCGCATGTAGATCGTATATAGACTCGGCTGATAAGGCGTCGGTACCTTCTACAAAGGTTACATAACGAGAAGAGCAATACGGAGAAAACATGTAAAAAGGAAAAAGAAAGAGCCGTTTCACCGGTGACCACCCTCGCCCCCGGTGTGGCGGCTTCCTTTGAAGTCGGATTTTCTCTGGCATGCTCGGCACCTGGGGTGATCATAACCGCCACGAACGTTCGGCATACGCCGTAAAAGATGTAAAAGCGCGCACTTTCATTCTTCCATTGCCAAACACAGTTCGCGGCACGCTTTGCCTTGGAAGCAGTTAAATTGTAACACTGTGCACGTATGGCATCCCATCTCGGCGTCTACACTGTAACCGTTGAACCTAGCTGTCACTTGTTGCCGTCGAAAACATGCACAGGCTTGAAAGAACCGTTGCGAGGATTCAGTTCATTCAGTTCTTAGTAAATTTTTTTGCGCTAAATATGAATTTGAGAATAAAAAAAAAGTTGAATTCACAGATTACCCATCAAGAAGACTAATACGAATGTAAGCAGACTTTATGTTAAATGGAAAGAAAGAAAGAAAGAAAGAAAGAAAGAAAGAAAGAAAGAAAGAAAGAAAGAAAGAAAGAAAGAAAGAAAGAAAGAAAGAAAGAAAGAAAGAAAGAAAGAAAGAAAGAAAGAAAGAAAGAAAGAAAGAAAGAAAGAAAGAAAGAAAGACTCAGATGCTGAGGCTGGCAGTTCAACTTTGGGGTCAGGTTATCATAAGACTGATGATTATAACCAACGCTGTCCTAATGGTAGATCACATGCGCACGCAGGCACGCACGCACGCACGCACGCACGCACGCGCGGTGCTTCAAGAAATATTTACTAGAGGTTGTTGCTCTTGTTTTTTTGGTGGTAGATAAGTGTGCATTGGGAAAACCGGGCGAGTGTTCGGGGTTGAACACGGAAATTGTAAAAGGCACACAGCAGACATGCTGCATGCACCTGCCGAAAGCGTTAAATTCAAGCTGTTCTGTCAACAATTAGCGGCAACGTCTTCAGTCATCGACCCTGGCCTTTGGCCAGTTGTCTGAAAAAGCCTGTCGCGTTGACCGAAATCCCATATTTGACGAGCGGACAGATAAAACGATAATAAGATCATTACACAGAGACAGTTTTCAAACATCCATGCCACATCCGCTCCTTAACGATGACGTCGCTGCCGCACAATCTATACCTCACAATCTTGCGCAGGTCGACCTCAAACACCGACGTAAGCAGTCTTCGGAAGGACTCCCATCTTGTGCGATACGGCTACTCGCTTCATAAACGCGCAGTAATCTTGCCAGCTTTCATCGATAGAACGCCGGCAACATTTTATCGAAAATATAACCGTCAACCTTATGGGGTCTCTACTATCTCAATGAGAGGGAAAGTGCCATCGCTCTGGAGGCCACGTATACGCGGGAGGTTGGCGTTATTTTTGTGCGTGTGTTTATGCGCGTTTGTTTTCTCATCTGATTTCATCATCTGGCACGCAACGCGCACTCTAAGGCGTAGACAAGGCCACTGATCGCTTTAATGCCGGGCCGATATATCTGAGGTCAACCGCACTAGCAGTCTGGAGGTCACTGAAAGGAAAAAACGCTACTGGCGATCACGCGATACCGGCACGACACCTTTGTCAGCGTAGATAAGCGATAAGGAAGGGGGGTGTCATGTCTCAAATATAAGCAGCTATAAAAGCAAATAAAACAAACGTTCTCTGCTTACGGGTGCATGCGTAAACGTTTCCACCGTCTATAGAGTCGAAGGATGTAGCTGCCGTCAGACGCATTCGGTATGCAATCTTGAGAGGTGCGTATTCCGGCGCGACCTTTCCAGAGGCATGCCTGAGAGGACGGCTTTCTCGCTCCGCGTGCGTGAAGTGGCAACGCGCGCGCGACTGAGACAGCTGATGACCTCTGGTGTGTTTGTTAGGATACCTTGAGATAGGGAGCGGCGAGGACGACAGGAAAATGCCTTAAGCACGGTTATTTACTCGTTCTTTATAGAAAGATATATATCCGTAAGCGAAATATGATTGCGCTGGTGACACTGTATACGGTAAGGCCATATTATGGATGGGTAAGACTTCCACTTTACATGTGCGCTGAAGTGCATCAAAGCAAACATATTTACAATTTCAATTACACCCGAAGAAGCTAAGTATGACAACTTCATAAATATCTCCCAATAAATGCAACAGATTCCTCCCGCATAGTATTGGGCAGCTATTGCCACAGTCGAAAGAAGTTGCCTACTTCTTGTGCATTGTTACGTGCACTAAACTAGAGAGAGAGAGAGCCAAAGCAAGAATAGGAAAGGCAGAGAGGCTAACCAGTGACAAGCTGTCAGGAATCAGCATGGTCTTTACTTTTGCTAGCTTGCTATAGAGCACAAATTTAGACTAAGATGCGCGCGGTTTACATTCGCTCATTGACAGATAACCACAGTTAACCAATCACTGAATGCAGTTTATGTGCTCTGTTCCTTCTATATAAAAATTCTGTTCGGCGGAAATACCAAGGCGAAGAAAGCCTTAGCGTGTAGCAAAAAAAAAAAAATAAGGTCTGAGCGAAAGAATGAGAGGATATGCGTGCAACATTCTGTGTTCGTTTTCTCTGCAGCTTACACGCCACTCTTGGTAAAGTCTATATAGCCGGAGGAGTGAGCCGTCTGATGCACCATACAGTGTCCGTAACACAGGAAGCTTTAAATGTATTCCTTCCCCTTAAGCTTGAAAATGAGGGAAAGTGTGTGACAAGAATGTGGTAGCCTGCATCCAGTTTATGTGCGGATCGTGTCATAATTCTTGTATTTATTGCGATAGCAGTTATGTGAACATTCCAGGCGTCTTCGCACCATCGGTGACGCCTTGCTTTAACGCTATGAGGCCGCACATGAGTTGAGACATACACGAAACGCGCAGTGAGTTTGGCTAAATAACGAAAAACCATGAAGCCAAGTTGACGCATCCCCGCGCCTTGCTCAATCGACTCAACCGCGGTGTCTGAGTAGCCTGCATGTGCCTTCAATTGCTGGTAAGAGCGTTGTGCGCGCATGCATCAGTTGTGGTGGTGGTGCTTGCCTAATTTCAATTGTGGTTGCAGTGTTGGCTATCCGCTCTCAAAATTATGTAATGAACGTTACATAGGTACTCCTGTATGACTCAGCAAGCTATATTCTAACGTTGCTTGTCCCCGCAGAAAATCCCCAACGAACGCTGCATGCAGGCCGTAGCCAGGGGGGGGGGGGGGGGGGGGGGGGGCGCCCCGCCATGGTGTTTTACGGAAAATAAATAATTAAAATAGACCTTTTTGTCAAATAGTGAAGGCTTTCAGCAAGTGCCCCCCTCCCGAAAAAAATTCCTGGCTACGGGCCTTGCTGCATGCTTGCACTTGCTTTCGCTAAAAGTGACGCCCATGCTCTAACGTGTTGGACGACGTGCCTGGTGAGCACACTATACACGCACAACCACTCATTTTAAAAAAAAAGACGTCGATCCACCTCGTAAGATTCGTAGTAAAGCCAAAAATTGCGGCATATAGGCAACTCCTCGCCGACTGCTTGGCGTGAAGTCGATTCTTCCAATACGTGCCGGAATCATTTCTTACTATTCTTGCTTGATTTCTCCAGACTTGTCTCCTACTTTTCTCTAGGTCACTGCGACCGATCACATACTCGCGGTCTAAATATAGTCACGCCAAGCAACGCCTGACAGCTATAGGCTCCGCGTCGACGTTGCTTGGCCGCAGCGAGCAGCTCCCTGCAGTGCAGGCATGCGTCTCTCTCTGCCATCACGGCTTACGGATGTTTATTCAATCCTCGGCCGTGCTTTCCACGCAGGGCGTGATGCTCGGAGTGTTTAGCGCTGCTCGGCGCTTTAGGCGCGTGCCACGTTGACGCTTCGCGCGCCCACGATGTTGGCGGCGACGCCCATCGAGGAATGGCAGCATGCAAACGAATGCGACGCAACCGCTGACGCCACGGACTCTACGCCGTCTCACCTCGATTAGCAGAGTGACGCCTCACGGGTGATATACAGGCACCGCCGAAGAACTAGCAGTAAACACGACCTAAAACGTCGCGCCAAATGCGTACGGGCAGGGCTAACGATCTGAGATATAGACAGAAAAAAAAAAATATCGCTGACAGTTTTATTAACAGCGAAGATGTTTAAGCTAGACGTAATTTGTGCGGCCTATCAGAAAACTCATCATCATGAACGGGTATGTGCCATAGAAATTGGGCAAATCCCACTACTCACCACATGGTTCATTAAGAGAGAGAGAGAGAAAGCTGCTGAAAGAAAGAGAGAGAAAAAAATTGAGAGAAATAACGGGAATAAACACATACATAGATAGAAAGACAGAGAAAGAGAAACACAGAAAGGTAGAGAAGGAAGCAGATAAAGAAAGAGACAGAAAAAAATAATAAAAAGATCAAAAGCGAAAGAGAGAGAGAGAGAGAAAAAGCAGAGATAAAGAAAAAAATTCACAGCATATCAACGGGTGAATGATGAAGAGCTTGGGCGAAGCTCCTGAAGCAATGATGGTTACACCGTGAAATCTTCAGTGGTTTCGCCCAGCAGTAATCAAAGCGATAGCCCAGTACATCATCAAAGACATGACAAACACTGTATATATTTATACAAGAAATCTTATTAATCGTAAGTGGTAGCTAGACGTGGCTTCCGTTCCCCATTCATTATAACAGCTTTATGGTCGGTGAAGTCATGAATCGGTGATGGGTCGTAGTGAGATGTTGGCAAAGACGAAGTAGTGGGCAGTTTGCAAAGGTGGCTTCCGTTCCCCCTTCATTATAATGGCTTTATGGTCGGTGAAGGATGGATCGGTGATGGATCGTAGTGGGATGTTTGCAAAGGCGAAGTAGTGGGCAGTTTGCAAAGCATCGGTGATGGGTCGTAGCGGGATGTTTGCAAAGACGAAGGAGTGAGCAGTTTGCAAAGGTGGTTACGCCGGACAACGGAGACGTGACAAGGTTAGACTAAGAGGAGCTTCGCCCCTAAAAGTCGTTCTATGAGAGGTGCGAACGCTCGGTTCGGAAGTTTGGACATCCGTGTCTTGACTAACCTAGCTGAAGCCTAGCGACAGCCTAGAAGGAGCCAGATTAGGCTTCGGAATCGTCCAGTTTTCCTGTTTCAAGCCTTGCGCGACTTAGTGCAAGCTTCGCCAATTTTTTAAATTCTTTTGAGACCGAATGAACGCAACGTTGCATTTTTTAGTCATGACGGAGTATCGGCAGCAGCGTCGTATTTCTCTTATTATTTGCTTTCAATGTACTTTTTATTGTATTTTTTTATTTTGTAATGTTTTAATTCTTTGTGTTTTGTTTGTTCAGTTATGTCGATTTTGTTGATCTTCATTTACGTCACAAATAGGAACAAAACGTGAGTAGAAGCAACCTACGGATAGTCTTAAAAAAGGCGATTAGTGTGTGTGTACAATATATGCGCCGTATGAACAACCGAATGTTTGAGATAGCGATTGATGCTATTCTCAACTCTTTAAGAAGACAGCGGAAAATACTCATGCATATTTCTGGCATGCATTGCTTTTAAGGATTGTAGTAAAAAACAAAATAATTCTAAAAGAAGCATATAATTGACCGGGGCTGGAACTTCTCGTTCTTGTTTCAATTTTGTACAAAGTTCTTTCAAAAGCGTATGCGCAGCAACGCTAAGTCCCACGGGCTTTCGACCAGCGTTTTGTGTATGCTGAATTACTTTTGAGTGTTTGAGAATTTTACAGATTGTCCTTATAGTCCGGAATTTTTTATATTCTTATTCAAAGATTCAAAGTCCACGTTTATTTACCGTCATTGGGATTGCATTTACGCACCCAGTATTCTGTTCAGCTGTTGCTTATTTCACTGAATTGCTAACATCGCTGCAACATGCCTTAGCCCAGACGGTGGCATCATGTAGAAAACGCTCCCACGGCATAAGATCTCTGCTCGACGCACTTGCAACAACTGCCCTGCATGATAGAAGAGATAAACTGGATGTCATTTAAGTGCACCTTCGTGTGATCCAGAAGTTCGTGCGCCATTTCAGGCTGACATATTTTCAAATAAACTTGCTCTGTGGCATCCGCCGGGTTAGCTTATCGGCTAAGGTGTAGCGTAGCTAAGCTCGAGGACGCGGGTTCGATTCCCGGCCCCGGGGATTGGGGTGAAATACAAGAACACTCGTGTGCTTAGATTTAGGTGCATATCAACGAAACCCAAGTGACAAGTAATTCAGAATCCCGCCACTACGACCTGTCTCATAATTGTATCCTGGTTTCGGCACGTTAAATTCCGGAAGTTATGTCTCATTCACGCATGTAAGCAACATTTACCTTCCTGTTCAGCGCAGCGCAGGCTTTGAGGAGGTCGAAAGAGAACCTCGCGGTGCGTTCACCGATAAGCTGTGATCATGGTAGCCAGACTTGGCGTCATTTATCGATTCCTATCGGTTCCTGTTCTTCACACGCAAGAAAAAGGGTTCGTGTAGTGGAAATGCAGCTTCCTCCTCCTTGGCCTCCACCAGCCTCCCCCCCCCCCCCTCGCCCTTTCATCGACGAGGAAACGACCAGGGAACCGTGACGGCGGGGCTTCGACTTTCCACGATCGCTGTCTCTGATGGATCATCTCTTCGCCGAAATAAATAAAAAAAATGCACGAGGTCGGCTACCTCCGCAATGCACACAGCCGGTGCTTGTGTAAATGTTACACACCCGCCGTCCAAGTCTTTTCAAAACCAAATCGCAGCTGAAAACGCCATGGCCACATGTTTTCTCTCTGTAAGCGAATGGTTACGGCGCGGTTCTGTGAAACGATGTATCTGCAGACTAGTTCGAATTCGAAATAACACAGACGTTCGAAAAAAAAAAAACAAATTCCCGTTTTGCTTTTGGTATTTATCATACCCACTTGAATAAGCTGTGGTAGAATATAGAACTCTCTGAATTACAATGTTTGGATTGGCGCGCAGCAAAGAGTTGCGAAACTCGAGTCGAATTCCATGTATGGGCACATAGAACGTGTAAAAGAGGCGTCGAATGTTTTGCCATAGGGGAGTGGGAGAGTGGCTGCGTGTACAGAACATCAATTGACACTGATAACACGAATCTACAAAAGGCCTCTTTGCTGTAGGGATATTATAAGCAGCATCGAATGAAGTGAAGGTAAAGCCTGTTTGTAATTTTTTTCTTTTTGGCTATGCCTTTCAGGCAAACAAGGCTTTCGGTAAAAGCCTAAAGTATTGCCTTTATTGGTGGAAAATTTAACCTCCAAGTGTTTATTGCGCTTCGACCATAAAAGTAATGACTCAGCAAAAGAAAAAAGAAAAATGGTCTTGAAAGCTTACTTAGTGGATGTAGGGTTAGGCAGATAAGCACTCAAGACAAAAAGCCTGGTAACGTTGTTTGCAATTTGCTGTCTTATGTTCTGCACACTGGAGACCACGCTCATAACTGCATGCTTATACCATCAGTCCACGTTACTACATAGAGGCCTTCTTCACTGGACGCGTAAATGCATCTCACAGTTTTGTCGCGTCCGAGAGACCAATGATCGTGCTTCGCTTAGTGGAAACCGAAGTTCATTTTCTTTATTATATTTACATTTTTGTTTTCCGTTTAAACAGACAGAAGCGGACTAGCCTATAGGAATTATTTTCTTCCTCGATTAACTAATAGTGTGCATGTTTATGCCGTACATCAATGAAAACTGTGCGTCAGATACTACATTGACGAACACACGTCTGTGTTCCTGTTTTCGTCCTATCTTCTGTGCGCAGTTACTACATCTACGTAGTTCTTGAACAGTGTCATTAAAACAGCTTCATCCCTTCCTCACAAGCTGCGTGCGAAGTCGACAGTCGTGACCTAACCGTCGCCGTTCGGCCCTTCTAGACATGCCGTTGAACCTGTTTGTCTGTAAAGAGATGCACTGGTCGCGTATACGCGCATGCGATGCTACCTTCCTCTCCACCGTGCATATCTCTTCGCTCTCTCCCTACGCGGAACACAGTGATGCACAAAGAACTGCTCCGACTCGTTGTGCGCCAGAAGCGATGGCAGCAAAGCAGCATCCAACGAGAAATGTCCTCGGGGCGTTAGCTGATAGCATGTGCGGCGGCCAGCGTCGTTGCTTGCCCAGGCGTGACTGCTGGCGCATGCTTTTTTATGTTAGCTTTTTTCCCCCTTCGTGCAACGTGTAGGGTCAAGTCCAGGGCGACGTTTAAAGGGCTTTGTTGCGGCATGCCTAATTATATACGCCGTTGGCTCACGCCTCCTCCGCATCGCCGCTCCTTAGCCGGAGAAGATGCAACGGCCGTTCGCTGTTTGTGATGACGTATTTTGAATGGAGATCAACCTCCACTCTCCCAACAATGATATCAGGCTGCGCGACCGCTGTGGTGGAATGTGTGTACTGCTCATACAAGATCGGCCCGAAATGTGTTCCAAAAGATGCTCGTTTCGGCGCCTGCGAGATATTTGCGTGCTAATACGTACTGTCGCTGGAGCCAACGCTTCGGCAAGTGGTCTTGTCTTCTTCAAGGCAGCAATTGTGCGCCAGAAGTTGCAGCCTTGAAGAAGACAAGACCACTTGTAGAAACGTTGGCTCCAGCTACGCCCCGTGTTCCAAAGATTTTTCATCCCTTCAAGCGTTCATCTTCCTCTGAGGTTCTGCCATATTTGCATGTTAATAGTTGTATTAAATGTTGATCTTAAACACATGTACACGTGGTTTCGCTTGTTTTGAGTTTTTGACCAGTTCATTCTCCGCGCGTGCAGACGCAGCAGCTATCGCACGAGATGACCCATGTTCATACGATTTTAAGACGCAAGTGCGTTGCCGTACAGCACAAAGCAGGTCCCGAGTGTGGCTGGGTCATGATGACGGTGTACCTCGAAGAACTTAACGGGCTTTGTCGTGGTGTGCTCTCCCCATTGTCCCTTGTCTGTCTGCACTGTTTAACACGTTAAAATGAATCCAAACCGACTAGCCCACCTCCGCATACCGCTTTAACGCTCAGCAGAGTCGGTGGTACGCTGAGGAAAACGGTTGCATATTAAACGACTATTAGGGAGCACTCTGTTTCGTTGCTTCTTGGTCATTGACGAATGTATACTGCATCTGGCCTTGTTGGAGGGCAGTGTCAAAAATGAGGGCCCCTATATACATCTAACGTTACGCAATTTGCTGTTATTATTATTCGTCATATGGCCGCGTCACTGACGAATGAACAAAATAACGAAAAACGCGAATTGTTGTTCCAAATTACAGCTTCATAAACAAGTGATTTCGGTCACTTGATTGGAGAAAAAAAAAAAACTTTTGCGGATCGGTGAACGCAAGCCTCGTTGAGTGTTTGTACCTTCTAGACGCAGATCACCCAGTGGCGGGCCTTATGCTCAGCGGAAGTTGCATTATCGCTGCGGAAGTTGCCATAATGTTTCGAGAGACGAACCTAACTTCTCGTGATTCAGTCCGTAGGCGAAGTTCCCGTGGTCACAGAAATCGTTTATTCGTTTCAGGCCCGTTCCGCCTGAGCAACTCGTACTATATTTCTAGAACCTGAAGTGACAGGCAATGAATGATTTCCACGAAAGTCACTACGTTAGGCACTATGTTTCTTTCATAGCTTGAGCTAGGCAGCGTTGTTCCTAAAACATCTATACATAGAACTGATGACATTCCTCCTCTATTTATTGATTTATATTCATCTATTGATTCATCTATCATCTATTGATTTATAGATCAACAGTGGTCGAACAAAACAAGTGTGCGGAGTATATATCTTTTAGGTCCAGGAAGAATACAAGTCTACATGTCCTAATTTGGGCGCAAATTTTTTGTTCAGCTCCTATTGATCTTCAAAAGCGCAGAGCGAATAAAAGAGAACAAAAAGAGCTTGGGATGTCGTTATGTGTAACTTCTTTTTGTCCTGTTTCATTTGTGCTGTGGTTTTGAAGAACTATGAACCAGCTCGTCCAAATCAGTCTTACTACCAGTTGGTCATCTCGAGTATCCAACTACACTCTCCACCCCCAGTCCCCCTTTCCACCCTGATCTATTCAGATTAAGGCCACCATAAAGCCAAGAAAAGAGTGGAGTGTGAAACCCGAACACACACAAATCCGTACTCGTACTGCTCCAACATGGCGTAGCAGCATATTGGGCGAAACGCAGTGGGTCACTCGACCGTTCGGCTAGTCTCCTAACATCGGCCTAACTCCACCGCTCTGATGGAGGGAGCACGTTGAAAGCGGACGGAAACAGGTCTCGGCGCCTTGCCGAATACGTGGCAGCCACCAGCGACTGTTCGGCGACCGTTGGCTGCAGAGAATGCACACTTGCGTGACGGCGGCGAGGACGGCCAGGCTGGCGAAGGAGCGAGCAAGTTGGAAAGCGTCACGCTTCACGAAGCACCCCATGTCAAAGACATTCTTCTCGCTCCCCGGCACAACGTTCGCCTTTCGCTCTTCTCATCTGCACCCCTGGCGAACTTTATTTCTGCGGTTCACCGCCGCTCTTGTTTTTGCACACGCGCACCTGTATGCACAGGGCGGACCCATGTGAGGACTCACGGAGTATACAAGCCCGGCCTTCTGCGTGTGTGCAGATCAGATTGCCGTCCTTCGTGCGGCATCATTCGCATCAGGGAGCCAGCGGCTCATAATTTTTCGCTGCCCATTGCGCCTGTTATCTTTCAACAAAAGATTATTATTGTCGACATTTTGTTCCTGCTCCCCGGGTGCGAAAACAAGAAAACGGACGGTTTTCGGACGAAAACAAGAAACGAAACTTAGTGTCACGTGAACTGCTTCAGCGACCCAAACTAAGGACAACTTTTGGCGTGTAACATGTGCCAACCGCAGTTGGCGCTAACTATAGTTTACTCCGGTTAACTGAGGTCCGTCGTAACTGATGTTAGCGTGCCCGTGTAACTATAGGGTATAAGACGACTCGAAGGCGAAAGCCATCCATCTTCTTCTTCATCTTCTCCGTCGATGTATCGATCCTCCCCCGCACCCCTTCGAAAGCTTTCTGCACCTAACGTGGTTTTAGACTGCCTCCAGGATCGGAGGCATTGCAAGCTTTCTGAACCTCACCTGGTGTCGCACTGCCTCCGTGATCGCCCCACCTTTGTCCAAGCGACGATGCCTTGTGATTACGTCTCGTGATGATGACGTCTTGTGACGTTTTGTGATGTCTCGTGACGATGCCTTGTGATGATAAAATTTTGGCGATCTGTGATGTCATATGGTGACGTCATCACGTGGTGATTTTTTGCATCATTCGTGTTGACGCCGATGCCGCCTACGGTGAATTTTCGCGTTTGATGAGTCATCTAAGGCCTTTGCCTTAAAAACGCTGGCGAAAAGGCCAGTTAAAGTTGCAGCGAAAAGCTGCATTGGACATAGTATACGCGTACATAAACGCAACGTGGCGTCTAAATAACAATGATACTAATAACTTATTTCCACCAAAACGTGCACCCAGATGACATCGCCGCAGCTCGCTGGGTGCGCTTGACTATGCAGCAGGAACCACCTGCAGCGGCGGCGTAGGAGAGGGAATCCCCGCAGCGAACTTCGCAGTACCCTCCGTAACAACCTAGCCAGAAGAAACGCTTTTGTGTTCTCATCTGATAAAAATATGCTTAGGAATCCTCTGCAACTTTTTTGATACGTACATGGTTCAACCTCTTAGTTGCATTTTAGAAGGCTTTATTTTCGCATATGGCGAACTTCTGCGATCAAAATTAGTACTGCATATGTTGAGTACAAACCTTATAATACCGGACCGAATGACGCAGTGCAGCCATTTTTTAATATAGTGAAGTATGTGAGCCTACTTTTTGTTGTGAGGGTAATAGATGAATGATACCTCCCAAGCTGGGAGAGTTTCGAAGCTATGCAGGGAAATCAACACACATATCTCAAAGATAAAGCCTCTTAGTTGACAAAAACGTTCCGGTTGATAGGTGGCTGAAGGGTTTCATAATGATTCCGCCATTTTGAATGATTCTGCAGAACTGATATGTAATATTGTGTGTACCTGCGCTTCGACTTGCCGGTAAATCCGCCCTCGCGCACCCAATTTCTAGCATCCATGGTTAGCTCAATTTGTAGAGGGACCGCCCCGGAAAGGCGTTTGTCCCGGGTTCGACTCCCGGACTAGGGTGAATTTTTCGACATCTAAGAGGCTTTATTTCCGATAAATCCGTATGTATTTCCTCGTAGAATTGTGCTTCAAATAGGTGCTTGTCGATATTATCTTTCATAACCATTTCGCCACCTTCCGGGGTTCCGCAGAACTGACTTTCAATACTCTCAAGCCGTGTGAAACCACCAGGTAACGAAGTCAGCGAAATCAGTATAAGTTATTGATCATTTTCAATTAAACAAAAAAAAAAGTTAAAGCGGGTGTAAAAGAAAAAAGAAAAGAAACTTGCTCTCACTGTAGGCCGAGCGCGCAGCATCCGCATTACGCTGACGTTCTGGAATTCAAAGCCATCAAACGATTTCCCTTCTATTTGACTTCTAAGGACAGAAGCTTGAGTTATTCTTGCTGGCTTTAAGTGGCTACGAAGATGAAAGTTTTATTGCAAGACCACCTGTTATGTTGTAATCACTACTGAGAACTCAAAGTTTGCAACACTAGTATAATGAATTGAAACGGAAAAAAAGACAAAAAACAAAAGAAATAATTTAACCGAATGTCACCCTAACCATTTAGAACGATAAATAACTTTCTTAAAGCTGCCCGTCCAGCCGAGACAAACGACAACAACGTAAGGTGCAAGATTACGCTTTATAGCGCACAGACGAAAAGTTTGATTTCTCTTTTTACTGCACAAGATAAGAGCACGAAAGATGTTTTTAGAGAAGCTACTGTGGCGAGTACCGGTTTGCGACTATTTTTCACGCAGTTATAGCCACTCCACTGGGGCCAACGTACGTGACACAAGCTATAGTCTTGACAGGGGGCCGTTCAGGCTGTCGCTTCGTTGCTCTCCCAAGTGTTGTTTCCCTTTCTCTCTCTATTATTCATTTTTTTTGTCCCTGGTATCATGTATACAACGCTCCAAACAAACGAGCGGGTGCAGGAGTAAATCGAGGCACAAGAGCTGCATTCCAACTGACCTGAAGCAGCTAGTAGGTACGGACAATGGGCAATTATACTGGCAGGCCAGGCATGTAGAGTTGATGATGCGTTCCCGGGTCCGTGATTGTTGTTGTTCGGCGAATGTCCAGGTAGCTCTGGCTGGCTGAGATGCCCACCCTGCTCTGACCTTGACATCATCTTTGAGGCAGCAGCCACAATCAACTAGACCCCATATCGTCGTCACTTCTTTCTCCTCCTGACGCAGGTGGCCAGTGCGAAGAGACAAGGACCTTTAAGGCGCGCTCGTGTTAGTGCCCGCAGAGCTGGTCCGAATAGAATGATGCACCATTGTGGAAGCTGGGGAGTGCGTGTTCGTATCGCTGGCTGAGTACACGGTGATCTCAGCACGTAAAAAGTTGCTTCTCGCTCTCTCCAGCCGTCTGTTAGCCGTCGAACAACTTCTGCCAACGCTGTCATGCATTGGGCGATAGTCGAGTAGGAGTCATAATTTCTAAATTCGTTCCCTGATCACTTGACGGCACTATGGGTCAACCTTCCACTATTCTGCACGCTTCTAAGCTTTTAAAAGATCAGGCTCGTCGCAGATTATCGCTCTCAGATCGCCCGCAACTGCTTAATTCTCGGGCTGAGTGATATGGATGTATGCAGCGGCCGTGTTTTGTTTCTGCTGGTGTCATGCGGGGTGGCTTGAGACCGCGATGGTGCCACACACCCACTGGCACGGAGAAAGCTTTACGTGGTAGTTAGACCGTGTGTATCGTCGTATGGAAAATGCGTGCTTTGGATTCAAGCTATGCATCCGCTTGTTTTACGAAAAGTCAAGTCGTCTTGCGGCGTGACTTCGTGAGGGGTCGAGAATGCGACATTCTGTGATGGTTCTTGTTTGTTTTAGTGAACTCGACATGGTATAGCCCAAGTTACGTAACTTGGATCCGTTAAATCATTTGTGCGTCCCGTGCTCGAGGGTTTATTCGAGATACTATCCAAATTTATTTAAAGAAAAGAATATGTGTGTGCGGAAAGCGGGCCGTGATGGCTTAGTTGCTATGAGGTTATGCTGATGCTAATGGTGCTGAGCACGTGGTCGCAGGTAATATGATATCGGTGGTCACGGCGCCCGCATGGCTATGTGAGGAAGAAGCAAGGACGCTCGGGCTCGCTACATTGGCATAAAGAAAGTGAGAAAGTTAAAGGAAAGACAGGCAGGTAACCAGAGGAAGTCTCCGGTTTGCTGCCCTGTACTTGAGAAAGGAAAAGGGGTTGTAAAGGAGTGAAAGAGAAGAGGAGTCTCTGACGACACACAAACGTTGTCTGTGAAGTCACAATTTGTCCTTCAGTTCGGTTTCTCGAAGAAACCGCAACAACGCCCTCAGAGCGGCTCGCGTTGAATACCAGGTAGGCCAGTGCCGTAGGATTTGTTTTCTGTGAGAGAGCGGCTGTCTACCTGGCCTAGTGCGGCTGAGGGGGCTGCTCTTTCGGAGTTAAAATGGGTGCACTCACACAGAAGGTGCACGATGTTTCGCTGCATCCGCGGAGTTGCTCCATGACATAGGTGACGCGACGTGATTAAAATTAACCCGACGGCACTTGCTTCAGCATCGCGCGGAGGGCTCAGGATCAGTTTGGAGCCGGCGTTCAGTGAATAACAACGAGAATCACTTGAGCGCGGCTGGGTAGCACCGTGGGAAGGGAGAAAGTGGCGGCGAGTAAAACGTTTACATATCGTTCACGCTCACGCCGTGTTCCAAGGTTGAGGCCGTCATAATTAGCATTTGGCTCTCGGCGCTTGAATCGGAGAGCCCTGTCTCGCGCGCGTGCAGTGCAACTGTTATCGCAAGCGTCCTCAGTGCATTACCCTTGAGACCGAGCAGTCTGGGCGACCGTGGGGGTTGCCGCGCTGCGCGATGACCTTGTCGCGTGTTTTTCCCTTCAACTCGACGAGCAGGTAGGTGCATGTACTCAGCAATAGTGGATATGATTGATGAAGCTTAGGTGGAAAAGACTTCGCCATAGGCAAAGAGCTTGCGTTATATCAAGCTCTAGAAAAATGTTCAGCGCAATTCGAATGACACGAATAAAGGTAGTACTAACTTAACCACGTACCAAGGAGGTTAGAGCGACAACCCACGCAGTGGTGGTTTGCGTTTTAACTTATCCCTCTTGGGGCATCATTCTTTTTATAAGAGTGCCAAAGTGACATTTCCTAGTTACCATCTTCGTTACTGAATAAAATGGCAAGTCCTTTAAGCCATACAGATAAAAATACTATCGACAGAAGGCAGTGAAGCACTTACTATATGTATTAACCAGCTTCGGTATTGGTTGTGTTCCGTTGCTGGGTGCAGCATGGCTTCATGACATATTAATGAGAAGTAACAGATTGTTAGTCTAACAGTCTGTTAGTTCTCATTAATATTGTGTTTAACAAAGGAAAACGAGCCCTTAAAAGTCATCTACTTTCCTTCATTCATGACATATTGACTCATTCCGTTCGTTTGATCGCTCAGGCTGTCACGCGCGAGTACAAACAGAGAAAACGTTCGCAGGTATTCTTTGTATTTGCTATGTATGTTATCCCGCAAAAGCCGTCTGGTATATAGCTTCTGCAACCTCGCCAGTCTGAGACATCGCTTCACTGAAGAGAACCGCTGTTTAAGCCCCGAGAGACTCCGTCGGTCGTGTACAAAAACTATCATCATCATGAACGCAATAACTCGGCCGGCACTCGCTCTCCTCGTCCTGTTCATCTTCTGTTTGCTCCCAGAACACGTGCGCCGTTCTGTCCGGCGTGGGATGCAATAACTCGGATGGGCGATAGAACGAGTACAGAAAGAAAGCGAAAGAAAGATAGAAAGCAAGAGAGAGAGGGCAATATAGAGAAAGAAAGGGAATAAAGACAAAAAGATACACAGAGAGAAAGAGATAAAAAGAAACAAACTAAAAAAAAAGTGGTGGAAAAAACAATGAGCAAGACAGCAAGAGAAAGAAAGAAAGAAAGAAAGAAAGAAAGAAAGAAAGAAAGAAAGAAAGAAAGAAAGAAAGAAGAGAAAGAGGCAGAAATAGATAGCCAGAGAACGAAAGAAATTGAAAGAAACAGATAGAAAGAAAGCGGAAAGAAAGAGAAAGAAAGGAAGAGAAGAATAAAGAAATAGAAATATAAAGAGAAACAAGGAAGGTCGCCCAGCTCCGCTCTTCCTTCAGGCTTGGCACCACTAGTGCAAAGCTGCGTTAAGTTTGTTTTCCCTGGTACTGTGCATGGTTTATATAGGTGGATGAAAACTCTATATATATCCTTTCACGAGCTTTATTATAGCATACCAAAGCGGTGAATTTCGCTGCGCATCGTTAACACACGAAACGTAGGTAGCCGCATTTCAGCTGCCGTACCTGGATTCTTCTGCCGCGTCGCTCTTGTGTTTTTCCTGCCGACACAGACGCACTGTTTGCAATGAGCGAAGCACAACGACCTTCCGTGGAAGGAGCCGCTGCCGCCGAGGGGTTCACGGCCGGTGGTCAGTATATACGCGCGCCGTCGTCGGGCACCGCTGGTCGAGCGAGGGCGGCACGCTTGGGGTGACAATCATAAAAGGTAGCTCGGCGAATAGAGCGGCCATGACAGGGCAGCAGTAGCTCGTCAAGCGAGTCTTCGCAGAAGTCTGGCTCTCTCCACCGCGTCATCACAATGTCGGCTGGAGTAACGCGAGCGGAAAGTGTTTATTATGTGCACGCGGAGCCGTTGCGCAGAAAGCCAGTAATAACTCGGCGCAGAATAATAAGCGCATATAAAAGCATGAAGTGGCTTGATGACGTGATGCACTACATGCACTGTAACGTTATTTACTGTGGCGTCAAGATGGTAGACGATGACACGCGCAGTATGGCGCCTGACGCCCAGATTTCGTATTGTCTGCCGCTGTAAATGCCGACCATGTTCCAGTGGACGAAGCTCAGTAGCTTCGTCCACTTAAATACAATCGTCTATGCCCCATCCCAAGATATAAGCGAATGTAATGAGATTGCTAAGTGGTATCTCGGCCTTGAAGATTACCATTTTAGAGATCGGTAGGAATACAATCTCGTTAAAACTACTTTCTTTGCGATTGCACTTATACAGGCACACGATGAGAGCGTCGCATCTCCATGGCACACGGGATGACATCGCCGTAAAACTATTGCCATTAATCAGAGAGCCTAGAGATTACTACATACGCTTAGCATGGCACCACCACGACCGAGAGAGATGGGAACAAGGTATAGAAAAGAAGCTATGTTGTGCGGACCTTGAAGAGAGCACGGCTCAAATTCAATGAGAAGGGGAACAGGGAGATATAAATATGGGAAGAGGGGATCACGGAGGAACGATATCAGGTTCTCTGGTCATGGATGTGTGAGGCGGACTGGCTCTCCAGCCAACCGTCGAGTCCGGCGTCCCCAAGCAAGTGCAGGGTGGCCTTGCAAGAAGACCTGTCTCTGAGCTGCCACTGGGGGTCCGCTGGGAGTTCCAGGCACCATCGAGTTTCCTAAAATAATTAGCGTGACATCCTTACTGGGGCTTCTAGCCCATTTGGGAGTGAAAATTAATGTTGCGTCGACTTTGTTGATAATTAACGACAGAAGCTTTAGACTGCTTGACACCTTGATCGCAAACAAAAGTCGAAGACAGTGGGAGGAACGACGACACGGGCAGTAATCTTCCAACTCTTTTAATTATAGTAACACGTAGCAATGTATAGGCACTTGTGACATGCGCAGAACCCAGTACATCTACTCAAGAGCCTAGCGGGGCAACCACTTGTCAAAGAAACCTGTCTAATGGATGAAACAGCCTAATGGATGTATCGCTAACACAGTAACCACTTTTATTGCGTATATTAGGCCTCCATCAGTTCTCGGGCAGTCTGATCCTGGCTTCTGCCCATAATCTTGATGTTCACAGGCGAATTCTTTGCAGTGCGCATGTAAGTGCGCCAGATTGTCTTTCTTTAAGTTTTGCTCGTGTTCCCTGGCTCGATCCTTCAGGCACCGCCCCGTCTGCCCTGTGTGGGACTTGCCGCACGTCAGGGGTTCTTCCCACTGTCTCCTTCTACTCCACCCGTTCGTCGCACTCTCTTGGTATTTTGTTTGCGGTCAAGATATTAAGCAGTAAACACCAACTAGGTCAGACTCAAGTTCTTCAGAATTCTAAGAGATGCTACGCAAGGTAGCAGCACTTGAGCGCAGGGGCGTAGCCAAGGGGGGGGGGGGGGGGTTGGGGGGGGGTGGGGGGGGGTGGGGGGGGGTTGGGGGGGGGTTGGGGGGGGTTGGGGGGGGTTGGGGGGGTTCAAACCCCCCCCCCCCCCCGAAATTTTTCAATTTTGCTTGCGTATATATACACGCACACATACAAACGCACGCACGAACCCCCCCCCCCCCCCCGAAAAAAATTTCTGGCTACGCCCCTGCTTGAGCGTATGTGTGTGAAAATTTTCTGATGGTCATGGCGACGACGATGACAAAGTTGCTGCTGCTGCTGTTGCTGTTGATTATGATCGTTACCGTTGGCACGCGCTTTGAAACGGGGAAATGACAGTCTTCTAGCCTGCTTGTATTGATCAGGTTTTGTTACAGCTGTTGTAGTCTAGCATTCGTGGTTATCGCTTTGTTTTTTTTTTTTCCAACTTCCATGCTGTGACATCACCTTCATCTGCAACGACTCCAGTTCTATCGATCTAAGCTTTCCAATTCATATTTTTGTTCGTATTCTACGGGCGGCTGTTTCTCCGCCCTCTCGGTAATGAAACCCGCGCTGTAAATTCTGAACATTGAAAACACGGCCTTGCTGGTGCAGCATTTCGAAAGAAACCTGTGCGGGACCACAACGTACCATTCCGTGTTCTCATTGTGATTGCGTGCCGGTTTCTTTCGCTACGCTCTAAGCATCGCAAGTAGGCCTTTTTTATTTTCTACAACGCCAAACAAACTTTCGCTCATTCATAAAACTTAATTTAGGCCTATAGTTGATACGTAATCCTGAGGTTAATGTTACAGCGCAAACAAAGAAGACGCCCCTCGAAGAAAATTCACGGCACACACAAGCGGCTCAAAGCAGTTGATAGTCAGTGTTTGTCTTTGCAGTGCGCATGCATCAAAACTCTTAGTATCAAAACTCTGGAACACTTTACCTTGTACCAGGCCCGTAGCCAGGAGGGGGGGGGCTGCCCCCCCCCCCGGAATTTTTGATACATGCTGTTTTACCAAAAATTAATAATGAAAATAGGCGTTTTTCTCAAATAGTCAAGGCTTTCAGCAAGTGCCCCCCCCCC
Organism: Rhipicephalus sanguineus; assembly: GCF_013339695.2. Lineage (NCBI taxonomy): Eukaryota > Metazoa > Arthropoda > Arachnida > Ixodida > Ixodidae > Rhipicephalus > Rhipicephalus sanguineus. Next base: position 16,334,621 of record NC_051180.1, read on the forward strand.
CCCCCCCCCCCTGAAAAATATTCCTGCCTGCGGGCCTGCCTTGTACCATCGCAGCATCCACATCATTTCATTTGTATAAACAATGTGTTCGCGATGACCTGCAAAACTCACAACAGTAATACTTGTATTAATAAATATTATTTCGATTTCATTGTGGTTATATGTATTTATGTATTGCTATGTATCTACAATATGTATTTATTGTATTTCGTTGCACTTGTATGTACTTATATTTGCTCTGTAGTTCAGCAGTACCTACTGCTGTTAAAAAACGGACCCCTGCAACTGCCTTTCACTGTGCTCTGGGGTCCTACCTGTATAATAATAACCAGCCATTATATGTATGTTACGCAATAAAACTGAAATTTATTTATTTATTTATTTATTTATTTATTTATTTATTTATTTATTTATTTATTTATTTATTTATTGATCGATCGTGTGTGTCGTGTCTTCTCAGTGGAGCGTCTTTTGTGTTTGCGCTGTAACTTTAACCTCACTCTCATTCATTCATAGTGCTCTCGAAGCCATCGCGTAGTGCGGGCGTTGATAAAGGTAATGCAGCCTGAGCCAGCAGCGCGTGCTTCACGTATATCACTCTCGTATGACGTTGTACTAGAGGGCCCGTACAGCACTGCCTTATTGGTTTCCAATGTCTCCAAAGTGGCAGCGCCGCGGTTCTTGCGGATGTACTCGTGTATCCACGGGTACAATCCATTGTCAAGCATCACACACTATCCAGGCGCTCGCAGTCAACGCTCTCCCATTACAAGCATGTCACTGTGTGCAGCTTCCAGCGACGTTTCCAGTCACTGTTACCCGTCGAGGCGCAATGTATTGGCCGATAGCTCCAGTCTCGCCGTGTCTTCATTCATGTCGGCGGTAACACTACACTGGTGCGCTAGCGCAAGCTAAAGATGTAGCAGATTACGCCAATGAGCTGAAGAACGTGAGATCCACGGTCGTGGATGGTTTCGAAGCAGCAGATGTTCAGTAGAGAGAGCTCCGCCAGCAAACCGTTGCCTCTAGCCGGTAGTTTATTGGAATAAAATACTTCGCTGTTGTTACCAACCTGTTCAACGCATAAGAAAATGAAAAATTAGATGATTGGCTTTCACACGCTGTACGGGCTGCCCAGAACGAATGCTGAAGTACGTATCTTTGCTGAGGAGTAGCTACTTGGGGCAGAGGTGGAGACCGGTGCTAGTTTATTGGTAAGGACAATAAAGTAATTCAGAACAACAAAAGCCATTACAAAATACAGAGCCAACCATATACTCCACATATATCAACCTTATCTTTACTTTTGCCGTACGCTGCCTATATAGCACTGTAAAAACTGCAGTCAGCATAGACTGACCGATGTTTAACGATGCCCGCGTGCACTTGTATACTCGCACGTGGGAGCCTTCAAACACATGACAGGCATCGTAGACCAGAGGAAAGAAATAATGTTCCATCATTTTACCCGGAGTAATACTATATCACAGAAATTTTGCTTAGTGGGAACGTTGACCTGAACTCGTAGTGCTCAGATGTAATATACCATATGTGGTGTATTATACTGCGCATGTCATAGAGAAAGAGAGAGATATATGAAACAAGAGATTAAGGGCAGTGATGTTCACGAGTTGGCTACGTGATGGGATAAGGGTAATGCAGATTAGGAAAAGATGCTTCGTGCACTCAAGCGGCGGCAATTGCAAGAAGAGAGAGATGAGATTCTTTAATGAAATGCCTGGAGAGGTTAGCCTGGTTTGTCGCCTGGCTTGCTACTCCAGGTGTCGGGTGATTATGGTATATACAATGATCACATGTACGCCATATACACATAAATAGTACATACAGTCACAAACACACATATATACATAAAAATCGTCCTTCACAAGCTTTGGTTAAGCTGAGTGTTCCTCAAAAACACCAACAGCGCTTTTGTGCTGCGCATCGCACAACTGCTGTCTTGCCACGGGCCGAGAAGGTGCCGCAGCTCCAAGCTCGAGCCGCGTTGCAAATGAAGTGCTGCCTTTAAAATCTGTCGATCGGCGTCGTAATGGGAACAGTCGCAGAGTACGTGCTTTAGGTCTTCCCGAGTGTTACATGTGGTGCACGTGGGTGAGTCCGACTGCATGATCTTGTGCTTGAAGTATTTCGTGTAGGCAGTGTGACTGCCCGCTCACTGCGGCATCGAAGGAAATGTTCGAGCTGACTCCGCTGCCAGAGCTGCGCATGACACGGCATCTGAGAAAATCGAAATTCCTTTTTCAAGAAAAGACGCAGCGATTTTGGTATCTGCGTTCGCGCGGAATCTGCAGATAACAATATGGAGCGATGCAAATAACCAGTACGGACCGCTGCACAGAATAGACCCGACGTGCAGCTTTCACATGCCACAAGGGCTAACCAGACAAGATGAAACTTGCATTCACCGGCGGAGACTCGACATTGCAAGAAGAGTGTGCAGTGTTTTCAATGCACCAACATACCTCAAGTTCTAATGCATACTTCTAGTCATTCCGATGACGTCGGAGAAGGCATTCGTAAAGGGTACTCCAAACATCGGTGCTCCAAACCATAAACATTTTGGTAAGTCGTATGGGGATCCAGGAATCCATAAAAAAAAGGCGGTCGTTTGTGAAATCCGTTGAATTCCATCGGGTCATTTGTAAGCACATGTGCAGGTGCTCGGAGCTTTCCCGCTGCATCTGGTCTTCACGAACTACTTTGAACCGCAAATGGTACTAGTGCGCACTTTTACTTCTCTCTTCCCTCTCTTTACATGTATATATATATATATATATATATATATATATATATATATATATATATATAATCTCTGTGTGCGCCTGCGTGTGCGTGTGTGTTAAATTCAGCCGATCGTCAATTATACGCGATGTTTTAAATGCGAAGCATTTCTTAGCGAACCTCTGGCACTTTGAGCGTTTCTATCTACGTATCTATATATCTATCTATCTATCTATCTAGCCGCCTACGTCTGGGTGCTCTCATGATCGCCACCTTAACTTGGTGTAGACCAAACTTTGCATGGGAGGGTAAGAGGCTTTGACGAATATGACTGCCGGGTCATGACATGAATAATGTTAAAATCTTGTCGCGTACGTCGTCAAACCCTTTCCACTAGACACGTGTGACACATACCGTTTACCACGGGCCGCGGTGTACGGGTATGCGCCACAGGTGATTGACAGTTTATATCTACCAGGAACGGCGAGAACAAACATTGTTAACTTAAATGCAAGGCGTTAAGGAAAACCAACATCGGCAGCGTCGACGCAACAAATGGAAAGAATGAAAATTAGGATCCCCGCAGGAATCGAACCCAAGCATTCTGCGTGGCAATCAGGTATTCTACCACTGAGCCACGCCAGGTCTATAAATTGGTTTGGAAAAACAGCCTACGCAGGCGTAATATCGGTGCAACGTCAATTGTGGTTGTGGTGCTGGCTATCTAACTTTACAAGAAAGCAATAAACACTACATGATACTCCTACGATGTCTACTCCTACGATACAGGCGTCATATCAGATTAACGTCTGTAGTTCCAGTGTTGGCTCCGCTTTTATAGCAGTCTAACAAACATTACGTTTGTATTCCTATGATTTAGATTGCTCGACCCCGGAGGAATACATTAACGAAAGTTACATATGATATCCACATCACCGCACCGTAAAGCGCACTTAGTCCGCCAGAACGACGCAGTGTCCTCTTCATTTCTTACGAGGCTGGGCGATGGCCTCATGCTGACCGAGGATGACGCCAGATTGATTTACAGCCGCTTTGTAGACCAGGCTACGTAGGCCACATACGCCGAGGTAGTCTACAAAAACGAAAAACACCATCCACTGATGTTGGTCTACGTAGCACTATCCAGGCCTACGAGCCTCGACAGCCTATACCTCACCAACGCGAAGGGTGGCTTCAGGTTCCGACATGTCGCCGGCTCTGTCGACAGACAATTTGTCGACGAAATGACCGAGGCATCCACGAATTCCAACAGCTCTACTATACCACATATTTCACTACACATGGACCCCTCGTCACCACGATCGCGACCGGATCCTATAACAAGTCGTGACCAGCTGCTGGTGCTCACTGATCACGGTGATGATTCCTTTGTTCAAAAACTGTCAAGAACTTCTTGCACACATGCACACGGGTTCGTGAAACGTGCGTGCGTTCTCGGGACACGTATAAGCGCTACATATCTGCTTACCGCTTCTGGTGTTGGTAATACCCACGTTGCCATTGGCAGCGTTACCCAACCGTAAACAACTGGTTATATAACACATATGCGGTTCTTCAACATATATAAGTGTGCGTGTAAAATTTATACAAATCTTTAGCGTCATTTTGTAACGTGTCGCTCAGTAAAAAAAGGTTACGCCACAGTCACCTACCCGCCGTATGCTTCGCATAACATCGACTCCCACGGTACGTGGGATCTGCCGAATTTTTTATCGTTGAGTTTCTGTCTTTCAAAATACTCATTTTTTTTTTTTGTCAACTCATCCAACACCACTAAATTGGGAAGGCACGAGGCAAGGTCAGGCTTCTGTGCATTAGAATAAGCCGGCTCTTCAATCTCTGCGTAAGGCAGATTTCGTTCGTGTAATTTCACTTTGAAAAACATGCAAACAAGAAAGTGACTACATCAACACAAGTGTAAAGAGCTTAAATGTAGCAATGTGGGGAAATTACAATGAAAGAAGCACGGCGCTACGTATCTCTGATGAAATAAGAAGCTCGCTTAGTGAGCGAGGGTCAGCGTTCGCTTTACCGGACCGTTTGGAAAAGATAAGGACTTCTTCACACGCCACCGTGTAATTTGCTCCTGCATGCTGTCGCACGATTCGCGGCACGCACGCCGACACTGCGCCGCGACCGATTTGGCAATGGGCACCTCGAAAGAAACGAAGGCGCCCACTTCACCTCTCACATGCAGCGCAGAAGCGTGCACAAAGAACGCACCCTTATCATCATCTGACTGATGTTGACAGCGTGGGTTTCTACAGCTCTTACCCGTCGCAGCCACCCGGCGAGGAAAGCGCTGGCCACTGCTTCCCTTTTATACGCTTTCTTTCATTTATCGTACTGCTATAGGTGGCACCGCAATGGACTCACTCTTTACTGTTTACGACTGAATGTAAAACAGCTGCACAGTGTTCTGAAGGGGCTGCACTGATTCGCATATTATTAGTATTTTTTTAACGGAGTCGAGCAAGGCTTCAGCGTCCCCGCCTCCAGGATCACGGGTCATCAGACGGCGCAGACTCGAGGTACGATCGGGGCAGTGGAGTGGCAGTGTGCAAGCTTTTAACCGGAGCCTGGGTCGTACAAGATGGCGGAGTTTTTCTAGAAATGCGATATTCTTATTTAATATTTTATGCTATGTGTCGCATTTCGATGGAGCAGAAATGCGAGAGGCCAGTGTATACTATACGATGTCCGCGGACGTTAATGAAACCCAGGTGGTAGAAATTATCCGGAGCCTTCCACTACGGCGTCTCTCATAACGTGAGCTGCGTTGGGACGTTAGACCCCATGAGCCAACCAACCAAACGACCGATTGGACTGAGGCCTACGAGATATGCTGTAACATGGATGGCTGTCCGCATTTATCTTCAAGCGTCAGCGTCAATTCATCCACTCATCTCTTGCGATTCTTTCTCATAATCTCATCGTGGTTTTGGGACGTAAAACCCCAAGAATTATTATTTCACTTCTTTCATCTTCAGTTTGTTTCGTCCATTCACCTGTGAGGGCTAGAAAAAAAAAAACGGTCTCCTTTCCGGGTAACACTAACGTTTCCCTTTATTCATTTTTCTAACGACCTTTCAGTAATAAAATAACATTATTGCATTGTGCATCTACCTTCGCCGCTGTTATATATGTTGTTCAGGAATGCTTAGGTAGGTAGGAAGGAAGGAAGCAGGAAGGCAGAACGCAGGGAATTGAACCGTTCGCTGGGGAATGCTTCGCTGGGGAATGCGTTCGCTGGGGAATTGAACCTTCGCTGGGGGAATGCTTCGAATTCATTGTAGAATTCGAACACACACACACACACACACACACACACACACACACACACACACACACACACACACACACACACACACACACACACACACACACACACACACACACACACACACACACACACACACACACACACACACACACACACACACACACACACACACACACACACACACACACACACACACACACACACACACACACACACACACACACACACACACACACACACACACACACACACACACACACACACACACACACACACACACACACACACACACACACACCGCGTGGACTGCAGTCGTGCTTTTCACAAAATAGCGTTGGTGGCGCTCCGCGTCAGCAAGTGTATTCTTTTCTCCCCCTCCCGCACCCCTCGCCAAGACTCGGCGGCGGCACTGGGTCACGAAAGACAGTAGGGGCGCCAATGTACTGCAACGGACTAAGCAGTAAAACAAGCAGCGCAAAAGTGGAGCGAATGGAAATAGAAGTGGGGGGGGGGGGGGAGACACTGGATGGGGCGGTGGTTTCGGAGGGAGGCGATTGCTGGCAGTGCAGGTAATAGCGACGCACGAAGGGCCGCCGAAGGTAATCAAGGGACGCGCCTCGAGATGCGGCTGCCGCTGGCCGGCTGTTGTTGCTTGCACGGCTTCGAGCGGGCGTGTGCGTCCTCCTCGTGAGCTGCGTGGTGGCTCCTTTTTTTCCCACGGGTCTAGCCGGAGGAAGCGAGCGACGACCGCAGCGCTTCGCTGGCCATTCCGAGTCGGGCGCCCGACACGAAAGCGACGCCGACCGCCCGTCGCCGCGGGCTGTGCCACCGGTTGACGCTCGCCCTCGCCTGGATGTCGGCCATGATCGGGCAGTGCGAGCACTTCCACTTTCCTGGGGCTCTTCCTCCTCCTCTTGTCGTTAAGCAGCGTGTGCCGGCATTTTCGGTGATCTGCCTTTGTAAGCGCTTTTTCCGAGCTGCTGCCGACACCGACACCGGAACGACGTTTAGGTTAAAGCAGCACTCGGCTCAATATGCAAAATAGATGTGAGAGAATAATGAACATTTCGAGTGTGCAACACCATGAATCGCAGCCGAGTTGCGCGGAAACAGTAATTCTACACGGGCAAGAGCTGATCAATGATTTCTATTCAAGTTCGCCTTATTTCACCAGAAATGGTCTTCATAGCTTCCCAGGCTAAAAGCTGTAATGCAAAAGCTTGACGGGGGCCCAGGATGCCGGTACATGGCATGGTTACATGACCGAACACCCCCCCCCCCTACCGCCTCCCAAAATTTTACATTTTTACGTGTTTATATATGGACACACGTACAAACACACATCATCATCATCAGCATCATCATCAGCCTGACTACGCCCATTGGAGGGCACGGGCCTCTCCCATGTTCCGCCAATCACCCCGGTCGTGTGCTATCTGCTGCCACGTTATACCAGAAAACTTCTTAATCTCATCTGCCGAGCTAACTTTCTGTCTCCCCCTCGCGCGTTTGCCTTCTCTTGGAACCCAGTCTGTTGCTCCTAATGACCAGTGGTTATCTTGCCTAAGCGCTACATGCCCTGCCCATTTCTTCTTCTTGATTTCGAATAAGATGTCCTTAACACCTGTTTGTTCTCTGACCCACTCTGCTCTCTTCTTGTCCCTTCAAGTTACACTTATTATTTTCCTTTCGATTGCTCGCTGCGTCGTCCTGAGTTCAAGTTGAACCCTCTTTGTAGGCTTCAGCCCTGCATCCAAACCGTCGATTCCACCTTGGTGTTTGATTCGTCCTGCAGTGCACCTAAGTGTACCAGAAATCAAGAAAAAATCCGATTTGTCATCGCCCGTCCTGAAACAGCTATCTCTGCTTCTACTGCCCGAGAAATACACCGACCACAGACATATTTACACCGACGGCTCAACGGCCATCCGTGATTCGTCCGGAGCAGTAGCTGTCCAAGCGAAAGGTGTAACTGTTAGCTTTAGGACTGACCACCCAACAACATCAACGGCTGCGGAACTCACAGCTCTTCGCGCTGCACTTTGTGTTGTCAATCGCGAAGAACCGCAGCGATGGTCAATTTTTAGTGACTCCAAAGCAGCCCTATAATCTCTCTTGTCAGCCCTGCGGCGTGGACCATACGAACAACTGGTATTCGAGATAAGACACCTCAGTCATACATCATTTGAGAAGGGGCACCAAGTGACATTTCAATGGTTGCCAAGGCACTGCAGCGTGCTTGGCAACGAACATTCTGATAATGCTGCTCGGTCAGCTTTAGGTCTGATGCTGCTGCCATGCTTCAAAGGATCGCAAAGAATATTTCGCACTCAACACTGAATACCTCAAGAAACCAAAACTATCGGCAACACCACCTAAGCGAGTTGCGGCGATTTCAAATACCATCCGGACTCCGCCGAACAGAGGCCAGTCTGCTATGCTGCTTATGGTTAAGAGTGGCTTTCACGAAGTCATATTCGTTTCGGATAGGGATGGCGGACAACGCTTTTTGCGACGCCTGCGGCACCGAGGAGACCTTGCAGCATATCTTCTGCGCATGTCCTCGCTACGCTGCGCAGAGACGATCCCTCTTATTCGCTCTCGCTCGTCTTCACAACAGAACGACGACACTAGAAACAATTCTCCAATGTCATCCTGAAAAGTAATCGAGAATTCAAGCAACCAAGGCATTGCTCAAATTTCTATGGGCAACAGACTTGCACGAGCGGCTGTAGACTCTTAATGATGCCGCACAAGACGGCCGCTCTGCGCTGTGAAGTTATGTGTGTGCGCGAGTGTTCCCCTCTCTTTCTTTACTCTTCTTTCAATCTCCCCCATCCCTTCCCCCTGTGCAGGGTAGCATACCGGTTATGCCAAACTGGTTAACATCCCTGTCTTTCCTCTCTCTCGTTTTCCCTCCTTCCTCTTTGTAAGCCTCCAGGTCTGTTCAAACAATACTTGCATGTTGTCAACAGAAGACATCACAACTGAAGGCGACGAAGGCACTGCTGAGGTTTTTGAGAGCGACGAACTTGGCCAAGCGCCTGTGACAGAAATGTCGCGTACCACGCAGGAGTGACCAACTACCACGCAAGAGTGACCGACTGTTTCTATGTGTGCTATGTTACCACGCAAGAGTGACCGACTGATTCTATGTGTGCTGTGTCGTGCTATCTTTCTATCTTTCTCTCTCTCTCTCTCTTTCCTCTCCATCTTTAAATCTCCCCCACCCTGTCCCCATGTGTAGGGTAGCAAACCGGTTGTCCTATACTGGTTAACCTCCCTGCCTTTCCTTCTCTACTATTTCTTCTCTCTTCTCCAGGTTTCTGCTCCGTAGGTGAGTACCGGTAAGATGCAGCTGTTATATACCTTCCTCTTGAGTGATAGTGGTAAACCACCATTAATGATTTGAGAGTGCTTGCCGAATGTGCTCCATCCCATCCTTATCCTCTAGTTACATCAGTCTCATGGTTCGGCTCCGCAGTTACTACCTGGCCTAAGTAGACGTATTCCTTTACAAATTCTAGTGCATCGCTACCCATTACAAAGCGCTGTTCTCTTCCAAGGCTGTTGCACATTACCTTAGTTTTCTGCATATTAATTTTCAGACCTACCTTTCTGCAGCCCTTGTCCAATTTAGTAATCATGAGATGCAATTCGTCCCCCGAGTTACTCATCAATACTATATGTCATCAGCGAATCGCAGGTTACTATGGTATTCTCCATTAACTCGTATTCCTAACTATTCCCAATCTAGGGCCCTGAAAACCTTCTGTAAGCACGCGGTGAAGAGCATTGGGGAGATCGTGTCTTCCTGCCTTACACCCTTCTTTATTGGGATTTTGTCGCTTTCTTTATGGAGGACTATGGCGGCTTTGGAGCCGCTGTAGATTTCTTCCAGTATGTTTATATATGGTTCGTTGACGCCCTAATTCCGTAGTGCCTGCATTACTGCTGATATCTCGACCGAATCAAATGCCTTCTAGTAATCTACGAAAACTATATATATTGGGGTTGGTTATGTTCCGCGCATTTCTCTGCCACATGATTGACAGTGTGAATGCGGTCTATAGTCGAGTAGCCTGTACGAAATCCTGCTTGGTCCTTTGGTTGATTGAATTCTAATATTATCTTAATTCTATTCGCTACTGTCTTTGTAAACAACTTGTAGACAACTGATAGTAAGCTGATCGGCCTGTAATTTTTCAAGTCCTTGACGTCCCCTTTCTTATGGATTAAGATGATATTAGCATTCTACCAAGGTTCTGGTACCGTCACTGTTAAGAGACATTTAGTGTACAGGGTGGCCAGTTTTACACTTTTTTTTTGTACAGGGTGTCCACCCTCTTTCAACAGATCTGATGTTACCTAATCCTCACCAGCGGCTTTTCCTCTTTTCATTCCCTCTAAGGCTTTCTTTACTACCCATGTCGTTACTGGTGGGATGTCCACTTTCTCTGGCCTATATACTACTACTTCTTACATTATCGTCCTGGTTGTCCCGGCTACTGTATACATATCTCTGTAAAACTCCTCAGATACTTACTATCCTATCCACATTGTCAGTGACTTTGCCTTCCTTGTCCCTTAGTGCATATATCTGGTTTTTGCCTGTGCCCAGCTTTCTCTTCGCCGCTTCGAGGCTGCGCCCGTTCTTTAGAGCACGTTCAATTTTCTCCATGTTATATCGTCTTATGTCGGCTACTTTACGCCTATTGATTAACTTCGAAAGTTCTACCAGTTCTATCTTGTCTGTCGTTTTTGAGGCTTTTATGCTTTCACGTTTCTTAATGAGGTTTCTCGTCTCCTGGGAGACCTTGCCAGTGTCCCGTCTTAAGTTATGACTGTACCTCCGACTTCCACTGCAATCTCCGTCACGATGCTCGCCAGATTATCATTCAATGCGTCAACGCTAAGCTCGGTTTCCACGGTTAGAACCGAGTATCTGTTCCGAAGCGAGACCCTGAATTCCTGTACTTTCCCCCTCAGCGCTAGCTCGTTAATTGGATTCTTGCGTATCAGTTTCTGCCGTTCCTTCTTTAAGCCTAGGCGAATTCGAGACCTTACCATGGTCACTATGGTCACTGCATCGTATCTTCCCAACCAGTTCCTCATCCTGCACGATGCCAGGGTGTGCGCACAGTATGAAGTCTATCACGTTCTTAGTTTCGCCATTAGGGCTCCTCCACGTCCACTTACGGTTCACCCGTTTTCGGTATACAAACACACGCATGAACGTAAATAAAGGGTGTCGGAACCCTCTCCCGACCCGTGAAAAAATTTCTGGCTGCGCCCCTGCCTCACGTCTAAACTGCAAGCGCCGTTTTTTAAAGTATCATCTTTCTTTCACTTTGCAGCATGCGATGCTGATCGTACCTACAAAATACGTTGCACTGTCAGACTTTATAGGTCAGGATAGTCCAATGGGCGGCGGGGATGTGTTTAAGAGCGTAGCAGGTGTGCACACTGTCACAATATGTGATATGCCGTGCCACGAGTCCCGAAGACTGACGCAAGATAGCCATGCTGAATCTCCGGCTCGCGCGAGAGCTGCCACGTGCGCAGAAACAACACATCCTTACTTATTTTTGTCCTCGTTTTTTTATTGCTCTCGGTATCCGACGTCTGCAGGTGGCGCCTCGTCCAGAGGCAAGGGCGACACTGCAGCCGTTCCTGTGCTCAGCCCAGCGTGTCGCATGCTTGGTACGAAAGACAGCGGCAGTTTGCCATTGCCGGAAGTTGCTCGAAGGGCCGTTAGCTCTTTAACAGTGACACACTCGCACGTGTCCGTGCACGTGCAGACATGCGCTGAGATGAATGAAATGGGTGCAGATACGTCCTCCAGGACATGCCAAATGGTGCCTCCCTCTGTCCATGCCTCACACCTGCTGCTACTGGCAGACGCGGATGATGAGGTAGTAATAATATAATAATTGTTGGGGTTTTACGTCCCATGACCACGATATGTTCATTAGAGACACCGTAGTGAAAGGCTCCGGAAATTTTGGCCATCTGGTGTTCTATTACGTGCGCCTAAATCTAAGTACACGGGCCCCTAGCAATTTGCCTCCATCGAAATGCGGCTTACGCGGCCAGGGTTCGATTCCGCGAACTTCGGGTCAGCAGTCGAGCACCATAATCGCTAGACCACCGCGCCAGGCAATGATGAGATAATGATGAGAAAACTGCCCTAGCCGCAGCTTACTGTTGGCACGAAATGAAGAGCGATTGAAATTTAACTATCACAAGGTCCTCAATGGTTTACAAACATGGATCTTGGCTGTGTGGAACCAGTGCGGCAAAAGCTCAATACTTATGGTCAAGACGCCATCACGGGGCGATAGGACGTCGCATCCACGTGAAAGAACCATCCTACGAAACAGGGTGACGGTAATAATGGGAATACTTAATACCGTCACTCCCGCATTTCGGCGCCTGTTTCGTACGTATACCTTTACGGACAGCGCAGATGCCCACAAACCTCATGTAGTTTTTTATGGGCTCAATGAGTGGCTAATTATGACCTCAAATTGTACACACTTTCGGTAGCCCTAACCAATGCCTCGCTCTAACTGAGATGAAAAAGCTATAGTCAGCGGTGACTGATTGTGGCGTTTGACAATGTCAGGTGGTGTGTTATTAGTTTACGCAGGTGACTGAATTCGTTAGTAGGTAATCCAAACATCGTGCTTGTATCTATAGTACCCGCATCAGCAAAACTTGGGATCCCTTTACTTCTGTGAGTTTAGTAGATTTGTGAGCGTGACTTACGCCTTGCTTTGAGGCGGTCGCCAGAGGCTCCCGTCTTTTCTCGAACAATGCTTGCTTGTTTTCGACGATCGTCCGGACGCAGCGTTCACTTCGTTGGCTTCGCAAGCAACCCTTGCTGCCGTACACCTCCTTGACAAAAAGAGGGTGGAGGTGCGCATTCAATCGCCCAGCCCTTGATGGACTTCATGCCGACATCACGTGCATACTAGCAATGGAGATAGCTTTAATGATTGAGTCTACAGAGTGATAAATAACGACAGCAGCAGTCACTCTTTATGGTCATTTTTGATTGACTGAGTTGATAAAGAATGACCAAACGAAAACAACAAGCCATTCAGGTACCACCATGTGCACGTGAGAGGTTCATGCTGCTTTTAAACTCTGTACTTCGTATCCCAAGAGGCGACTGCCCCTCGACGCCATGAACTACTTCCCCTTTGCCGTATCACTTCTTGGACGGTTTAGAGGCATTTGCTTTCGTTCTTTCTTAGCATTTCTTGCGCCATTTCTTAAATTTCATTATGATCATTTGAAATTACATGAGAATCAGTTTCCCGGAACGCCGATATTTGAACTGTAACGTTGTCGCACCTGCATCCGTCGCGTTGAGAAGCCTAACTGGAGACTTTCTGAACGATGACCTGGCGCCAGTATAGTAAGCGTTTGTTACTGACAGTGCAAATATCTGCGCAATAACTTTAATCCCGTACGTTGAGGAATGCCAGGTATGCACCACATGCCTACCGTCATCCAAGGTGTGTTGGATTCTTTTTTAATAGATTCCGGAAATTGGTAGACAACCGTCCTGCTTCAGCTTCAAATGTCGTTGACGACATGTTCAAGTTATGAGCAAGAATGACGGTCAATTCACGCGAGCAACTGTTTCACAACCATCTCACGACAACAAGCTGCTATTATGCTTCCGTATCTTCTTGCCTTGTTCGTTATATGGAACTTTCCTTGCATTTACATTGCATTACATTTCCTTGCATTTACCTGAAGTGCATAGCATAGCTGTCATGCGCCGGTAGGAGAGAGGGGGACAGAGAGACGAAGAGGGAAACTCTGGGAGGCTTAACGAGGACATGCCTGGTTCACTACCCTACACTTGGGAAAAATAAATGAATAGATTACAGAAATGAAAGGTCAAAGAGCCAGTTTGATATTTATTTATTTATTTATTTATTTATTTATTTATTTATTTATTTATTTATTTATTTATTTATTTATTTATTTATTTATTTATTTATTGTTCTTGGGGTTTTACGTCTCAAAACCGCGATATGATTATCAGAGACGCTGTAGTGGAGGGCTCCGGAAATTTCTACCGCCTGGGATTCTTTACCGTGCACCCACATCTAAGCACACGGACTTCTGGAAGTTTGCCTCTATCGAAATGCGGCCGCCGCTGCCGGGATTAGATCCCGCGAACTTCGTGTCAGCCGTCGGGCACCATAACCACTATACCGCCGCGGCGGGTTCAAAGAGCTATTTAACGTGAACAAACGGAATACAATAGTGCGTCGTTAGGATTAGTGTTGACGAAGGCCGCTCCCCAGACAAAACCTAGCAACAATGACAAAGTTATTTTGTTTATTTACTTGTTGTCGCTTGCTTGCCTTTCCTGTGCGGCTTCACTGTCGTGTTCAGGTGTTTTCAACAGAAGAAATCCAGAGGAGGCAGTATGAAGACCTCTGTTTCAAAGAGCGCTGTGCCAATTCTGCGCGCAGCCTTTGCCTATCTTTAGCGCTTACGTGTGCGGGTATACGGCAGATGATGTTGTGGAGGTTCTGCGGACGAAGATTTCAGCCCTACGGCAAGCACGCGCACCGGAAATCGGTCGTCGCGTCTCCCATGGCTCTCCTGGGTGCGGCGAGCAGCGTTGTCACGACACCGAGGAACCCTCCCCCCTTCCCTCTTTCCCTTACCTTCGTCTCTCCATTACTATTCCTCACGGGGTGGGTACGCAATGCATCGCTGTCGTAAAGAGACGGCAGCGGAAGAAAGAAATCACTATGAAAGGGGGGGAGGGGGGGAAAGGGCTCCAAACAGGCTCGGCATGAATGGACCGGGAGTATCTTGAGTTTTACGCTACGACCACCACCACTACCGCTTAATTAGCGGGCGATGCCCATTACGGGGCGGAAAGAAAGGAGGAGGGAAGAAGTTGAACAACCCCGGTTCCCCGCACTTTTCTCTTACGGAGTTCATCTCGTGTGGCGCCCTCTCTCGCTCATCCATTGATCGATCGTCGCCGTTCACCCGCGGGCCAACGTTTTCCCACAGCACGCAGGCAGCCAGCCACCTGATGCTTCCCCGTCCGGGCTGCCTTGGAAGTCGAGCCTGTTTCTTCTCGCACCTTGCGTGCCATCGAACAGCCGGTTTGGGACAGGTGCATCCGCGCGCTCTTTGTCTATAGCCCATTTCAGCTGTGGTCGATCGTTGCCACCTCGAGGGTCAGCAGGTCAAGATACTTTTTCTCATTAGCAAAAAAAGTTTGTTCCGTACTCTACAACGCATGAACAATCTGACAGCGACGTTTATGTATCGAATGTAGTATAATCCCGTCCGATTGGTCCAAGGACCAATCCCGTGTTTCTGCACCAAACAATGTAATAAACGAATACCCGAGTTCGAAGCTGTGGAACACGTCTTTACTCAGCAAAGGCTAGCTCCGCATTTCCCAACCTCATTCTCTTCTATCGCACTTGCACCAAGCCCGTGCCTCGCTTTTTTTTATTTTCAATATCATTGTCGCTGGAATAATATCGCATTTTGGACAAAACATCTAGTCCTGCTCGGCAAAAACACTCCGAAGTCAGCTATATTTTACATATAATTCTATCAACATTCTTAGCCTACTAACCTCGTTTATGCGTGTTGCCTGTCTAAATGGTATCATTATTAAACTGCTCAGTGCAAAAAGTAGACAGAGTACACACAGAATTGACGAGGACCAGCGCAGACTTTTTGCCCTGAGCAGTTTAATAATGGAATACTAACTAGCCCGATCCCACACTTCACTAAATTATATGGCAGAAAAATAGGGCCACTAGGTATGTGGCCATTTCTTTAAAGATTGAAGTGATGGAGTAGGAGAGGTTGGCGCTTTTGAGGTGGCACCGACTTATCTGTATTTCTTGGCATATAAAACGAAGCGAAAAGAGAAATAAAATGAAAATAATTGCATTGATCATCGCTTAACTTGTTTTCTTGATACAACTGTATATTGCAACCACCTTGGCATTCGCACAAGTGCAACAGCAACCAAGTAACGATGCTTCACTGTTCTATGCTGGACGCATATGTTCCTCGTATACAGACCGTAAACGTATTATGATTCATCGGCTTATTTTCCGGACATATGTTAACCGCGAAAGTAGAGATCAAGTCATACCATTTTTTTTCTGTTCGCATTATCATTCCCGCAGCCCTCCTGTTGTATTTTTTAAACAAAATCAACCAAGTAGTGCGTGGTGTTGATATTCGTCGCGTCTATTTTCTTCGCAAATGGATAAGCAAGCAGAAAAAAAAGGTCACCGATTCCTTTTCGCTGTCTGTAAACACAGGCGAAAGCCTGTGTTTTGCGGGACCCTCTCCACTGACTTCATTCATACTTCCATGACTTGATTCACTCTTAATTAACACCTAATTTAGGGTTGCCACCTGCCCGGTTTTAACGCGATAGCGTTAAAGAGCTCGTATCGCAGAAATTCCGCCGTCGGCGTCGGTGTCGGCGTCGGCGCCGTTGGTTGTGAGCGAAAAATCATGATCTTTTCCGTGACCGAAAAATCGAAAAAGCTGCAAATAAAATAAATAATAAAAATTCTGGGTCGGAGTGAGAATCGAACCAGGCCGTCTGTGTGGCAAGCAGGCGTTCTACCACACAACCACACCTCTGCTTGGAGCTGCACTGAAAGTCGCTTTCATGCGTCCCAAAAATACGCGTCCTGTATACAGGTGTCACAGTACGAGATGTTAGTTTAGTAGATTTGTGAGCGTGACTTACGCCTTGCCAGGCGGTCGCCAGAGCTTCCCGTCTTTTCTCGAACAATGCAAAAAGTGCACAGCGGACAAAGAAACGACGAGTAGAAGCGCTAACTTCCAACTATCGTTTCTTAAAGCAACACATAGACCAAAAAAATTGGTTGAGATGTAATATCGCAGTAATATTGCGTGGTACAAGCGTACATTGCCATCGGGCGTCACACCATGTCAATATCATAATGACTTGGCGGTTTAAAGACAGCCACCCATTACAAAATGTACGCACATTACTGCGCGTATTTCCTTAAGACCACGTAGTGGGTGCATCGTAACTTCGAAAAAATTTCTCGTGCATAATTGCTCCTGTTTTAAAGCATGCTACCCAATACATAAGGCACACATTTTAGTGCGGGCATTCTGTTAAACACTCGTAGTGTTCGAAGTGCGCACTAAGGGCAGAATATCGCTATCGCGTTCAACTCTTAAAGGCGAAGCTTAAGCGTCCCCCAATTTTTTTAGACCGGCCCGGTTGGTTTTTCAGACAGTGGACCGGTTGCCGGTCCGCACCTACGACCGGCCATTAGTGGCTAGTTTTTTGGCCACCGTATCGCGATTTTTTTTTCTCATTTTGTAAGCGCAAATTCAGCAACTTCGAAGATACTAAATATTTTTTAGTCAGTCACCAAAACTCTCACGCAATATTCAACCAATTTCTATCTTGTACCCATATAAACGCGAATAATTGATCAGTGGTTACGTGCTTGCATCATTAGCGTAAATTATCCGCCTTCGAAGCAGCGAAAATTACGCCAGTGTCTGTTCCGAAAGACTGAAGATCTCAACCTGAGAACGAGAGCTTGCTCCTGGCCGTCGGCGACATGTGTTAATAATAACTGCTGGGGATACACGTCCCAAATGGACGGCATTATGTGTAGACGGCATTTATTTGTACGCCAACAGAATAGTTGGTTGGCTGTTTTTTTTTTGTTTTGTTTTTGTCCATGTACTTTATGTAGACGTCTGACTAGGCAAACAATGTTACAATACATACCATTGCGTGCCAAAGACTGAGCATGGCATCTTTTTTTTTCAGCATACATTCAACCAACCACCTGCATAAGTACAACCCCCGTCCCTCCCCCCTCTCCCCCCTCCCCCAAAAAAGAAAAAGAAAAGCCGGTTTTTTTTTTCTAGTGCCAATGTGTCAACCCTATAACCTAATTTACTTCATTAATTCTGGAACAACACTTATTTGACTTTATTCCCTCTTCATTCACCCTAATGCGCGTCGACTCACCTTAACCTCACTTTGATATCGCCTTAATTTATACTCCTTATCATTCCGAATCTCTATATTTAACCTCTCAACAATTTTGGCAATATTCATGCTCACGCCGACGCCGTATGATTCCGGACGCCAGATTTCTTGTTTTTCGCTCTTGCGACGTATTCGCGTGTTTCACAGATCGACGCGCCCCCATGCGGCACGAGGCGGAAGCACCATCTCGATTATTGCAGGCAGCAACCGCCATTTCTCACGTGCGGTGTTGCTTGAGCGTCGTCGTCAGTGTTCTTTTGCGAATCGACGTTTCCTTTTTTTTTTTTATTAATCCGCGCGCGTGCTCTCGAACTTTTTCAAATGGCACCACGCATCAAAGCGCCTTTCCGGAGTACTCGCATCTGCTGTGCGCCCCATTGCACGGAAAGGGCTTCATAGGAGACATAGGAGAAGACAGCCACGATAGATAAAGGGTTCAGTGCTGTCATCGTGTCGCGAAGTGGCAGCTACAGGTCACAAAAAACACACTAGCGGCAGCGGGTTTTCAGCTTACCGCAGAAGCACGGCTCGGCGCGATAGTTGCGCGCCATGTTGTCAGACGCGTAGCGCCACCCATAGGCCTTGAAACACGCGAATAAGGCTTTCGCCTTAATCAATGTCTTGGGCAGCAAGCTTGCCGCTTCTCGTAAGAGTGAACAAGCTGTGCGCTCAACTGCAAGTAGAAGGCAGAGACGGTCTACCCGATATGGGGATGATAGGACGACGCTTGTTACAAGCGCTATTTGCCCATGCTGTCAAAATTTACGCCACGCATGCATTAAGGGTCGATTGATTAATGTCCCACTACTGGGGGTGGGGAGGAACCAATATATCGACTGAGAAGAAATCGAAGACGGCTTACACCTTCGAGTCGTCTTAGACGAATGCATAAGGGAGCCTATGACCTTTTATTTTTGTGTGTGTGTGTGTGTACAGAAGAGCATGCTTTTTCTGTTTTTTCTAATAATGTTTGATTGAAGAAGCCAAGCTCCTCTAAGTAATGTATTGCATGGCTTCGAGAGACGCCGTACTGAAATGCTCCGGAATAATCTTGATTACAAGTGATTCTTCAATGTGCACATAACGTATACGGCACAAGCATAGGCGAGCGCAGTGGGGAGAAGGTTCATCCCAGCCCTCCCCCCCTCCCCCGCTTACTAAGTCAATGTATGGGGCATACATTGCCCCCCCCCCCGTGCGCACGCCTATGGAAACAAGAGCATTTTCCCGCATTTCGTTCCTCTTATAGACTGCAACTACATACGTGGCTCAGCAACAATAAACCATAGCTGTGTACTGAGTCATCATGGTAGTTGCGAAATATAATATTGACCACTAAAGAATGCACAGTAGCGTGAGAAAAAAAGAAAAACAAAGATCACAAGATTAGAAATAAGAAGCACGGTAAATTCGCCGAACAAGTTCTACTGAATCATATTGATTGATTGATTGATTGATTGATTGATTGATTGATTGATTGATTGATTGATTGATCGATTGAAATGACCAATTTAATCTCTGCAGGCGTTCTCTTGTTTGTAAATAATATAATAAAAGAGAATAATAAAGGATAAAAAATTCACTTGCAGAGTCAACCTTTCACAAGGGTAAACAGTGTTACTCTACGAAGCCGTTACTCTATCGATCGATTGAAATGACCAATTTAATCTCTGCAGGCGTTCTGTTGTTTGTAAATAATATAATAAAAGAGAATAATAAAGGATAAAAAATTCACTTGCAGAGTCAACCTTTCACAAGGGCAAACAGTGTTACTCTACGAAGCCCTCATCACGTAGCTGCACACATAGTTGCACCTTGCCTACGAAACCAGCAGTAGTGATATCAGTCGCTATCGGCTGTAGGCAGCCATTGTCGCGATAATCAGGCGCGTGGCACGAACTCTTTCAATACATACTTCGGCCAAGTCACACGCCGCCCACACAAGGTGTGACAGCCTCTTCAGGACTTACGATGACAAATGCTGGCGTGATTGTGGGAGTCTGAATAAAAGGGTAAAAGAATACGTAAACAGGAATGAAACAGTTTCGCATCTTCGGTGCGTAGATTGGTACGAATGACGACGCGATAAAAAGCGCCGGCTTCCGATAAGTCCCCCCCCCCCCCGTTCTGCCATGGAGCAAAGAGGTAGTCGTGCTGAACAGCTACAGTCACATGGCGACATTATATACAAGAGCCACTCTTTGTGGAGCTATCCTGTCCATCTTTCGTGACGACGGCTGTTCCCTATTGCAGAAACTTGTGAAAGATCGTGCAACAAACCTCCGGAAACATTGTTTCTGACACCCCATGAGCATGAAAAGGCGGGAAGGCGTGCGCACGTATGAATGTTATTAGCGCGATAGCGCGCCAAAATTGTGGTGTGGGCGTCGGCGTCAGCGTCGCTGGTGGTGAGCGAAAAATAATCTTGTCCGTGACCGAAAAATCTAGAAAGATGGAAATAAAATAAATAATAAGAATTTTCGGTCCGGGTGAGAATCGAACCCAGGCCGTTTGCGTGGCAAGCAGGTGTCCTACCACAGAGCGATGCTATTGCTTGAAGCCGTTTCGCAAAAAAAAAAAAAAAGCACTATATAGGAATGTAATGTAGTGGAAGGAGTCGCCTTAACGCATGTAATATTGCGTGGCTGAAGCGTACAATCGCGCCAGGCGTGAAAACATGTGATTTGCACAACGAGTGGGTCCATAGGCGTGCGCAGAGTTCAGCTATCAGGGGGGGGGGGGGGGGCGAAGGCAGGAAAACATAGAGCGCATTATTTGTAGTTTTATATGAAGTGTAGCAGTAATCGCATGAAATGAAATTCAGTGGACTAAATTAAAGCGGTCGAAAAAAAAAACACGCACCACCGCGAAGTGAATCATGACGAGTGGGCGAAGCTCTGGGTATCGTGTGGGTGAGAAACCGTACGTTACCCGAGCGTTGCCCCATATAATGTAAATTCAGTGACATAAAGGGATATAAAGACTCGACGACAAAGCTAGGTCACTGGCTAGGTCCTAAGGTCCATAATGTCTACGTTGAAGTCGCCGAGTAGTATAAAGGGTTCCTTTAACTTTAAACGCTAGCAGGGCCTTTGAAACACTGGTGCACCGCCTCTGGCTGGGTACCGCGTAGACAAAACACTTTTGTAGCGTTAGCTACACTGGCCTAGCCTCTAGAGCCGTGAGCCGTGGCCTAGCCTCTAGATCTGGCCTCTACACTGGCCTAGCCTCTAGATCCTCTAGAGCCGTGATGCGCATGCGCGAGGATCAGTGATGTCACACAGCTGGCGCATCGGAGCTGGCACTTCCCGCGCACTCCGCCGCTGCCGTGCGCGACTCGCTGCCACCGGTCTGCGCTTTCCAGAGGAGTGACGTCGTAGCCGAGGTAGACGTACTGGCGCCGGCGCGCGCGCAGCTATTCGCCTTCGGCGTGAGGATTGGCAGGAGGTGGACGAAGCGATTTCGATCTATTTTCAGGGTTCGTTCCAGTTTAGTAATAAATGCGTGAATAAGCTTCTCGTCGCTTACTCATTGGATGCATTGGACGCAGGCGTCTCAAACACGCTGCCCGCGGCCCTCACATGACTGTCTTCGACAGCTATAGCTCATATATGAGCCATTTCTGAAGGGTATTTGGCTGCAGGATTCCAACAACATCGATACCTACCTCCAAAACGACTAAAATCTGGACGCCGATTCTGAATTATAGAGATTTGTGTCGCGGTTATGAATCAGCACATGCTGGCTGCATGGGGTGCCTCATGAAAAAAAAATGCTCTAAGCTTGTCATGTCTGTGTAGCATAAGAACGTAATTTTAAACAAAATTAAAAAAAAATTGGCCGCGTATCTGCGTGCTTCGCTGCAAATGTCGTCTAAAGACGATAGAAGAGGCGCTGCGTGAGATATGAACGCCATCTGGCAATACGTCGGGAAACGTGAATGCTGTGTTGCGGGCTGGTAGTCCCGGCGCAGCAGCAGGCGAAGACCGGCGGTGACCAACGCGACCGGCGGGGACGCCAGCCAGCCCGAACACGCGGTTTGGCGCGAAGCGCCGAAGCAGAAGAAACGTCCGCACTCAACGAGTACTCTCCACACACTCTTTTATATTCACGTCGCCTAGGTAAAGCGGGAATGCCAGAGCGGCGCCCCATGGCACTCGTACAGTGCAATACTGAACCGAAACCGAAACACAACAATGAGCTCGAGCAGAGGGCACGGAGGAAGCCAAGTTTGGGCGCAGTCGCATTTTCAGCGCAGCTTAAGAAACTAGGGTCTCTAGAATTACGTATCTATGTATTGTTATACATAGATACGATGGACGCGATGATGCCGCCTTCCATGTACCCGACCATGCACGTCAAGTTGCGCGCGTTCGGTTAACCGAATCGCAAGCGGGCGAACAATCTCGCTACGATCGCCGTCACAGAAACGCCCACTTTCTTCCCGGATCTCTTGTCCTCCTTTGGTCTGCAGCACGACGTGTTGGGCTTTCTGACAAGCTCATCTACCCGTACACCTGACCATACCGTGTATGCCGCCAAGTGACCGACGTGACGTATGAAATCGAGCCATTGTCTTCGTCCTCGTCGACTCAGCCCCGCACCGACATTGTTCACGTTGTCCGTCTGTAGCCCTATCACATAACGGAACCCACCGACGCATGTGTATAGTGACCATCCTCGCGACCGTCTTTGCCCGGGCGCACCGAGTCGGTGCTTTCACCGCCGGCGGGTAATGTTATGTGCCTTACCTAGAGGACGAAGAGGAAGAGGACGTGTTCGTTGCTGCTTTCGCCATCTTGGTTGTCACCCCTACCTCTGTGGTTGTGTAAATACTGCCTTCTTCTGTCGTCTCCCCGTAACAGGATTTTCTATTAAAGGAACACACCACCTAATACTTACCTAGTGATGTTGCGCCTCAGATATGCGTAATGTTTGCTTTTCGATCAACAATGTACACAAGTATGAACCTAGTCAGCCGTTCACGATGGCTGGCCCTTGGGCAAGTGGTTCATCTTTGGCCGAGTGGCTGAATCGAGGGACGTGCCGACAAACAGAAAGACAGACAGAAAGACAGACCAAAATTTCTGCGTTTAAGTTTCCCAAGAAAGACTATCGTCTTTAAAAATTGGTTGAAGACAGTCATGTGCGCGCCGCGGGCCGCGTGTTTGAGACCCCTGCGCTATATAGTGCGAGGACTGCATGATGATACTGACGCAACAGCGTTGGAATGTACAGGAATAGCGTGGGTCCATTAAACAAGGCGTGGGGCAAAGTATATTCGCTTGACGAAACATTTGGCTTGAAAAAAGACCATTACGAATTCCGTGCTGGGTGATGTCCCTTTACCTCGAACCATATGCATCCAATGAGTAAGCGACGAGAAGCTTATTCACGCATTTATTACCAAACTAGAACGAACCCTGAAAATAGATCGAAATCGTAGGAAAGGTCTTTTTTGAAATGGCTACGTTAGCTGACATTTGGTTATAGGCATAAATTTATTATAATACATTTATTACTGTTACTACAAAATGACATTTGGGATATAAGATAATAACGAATGCAAACAAAGCACAGGATAGCGAGATATTAACTATATAGCCGCCTGGTCTATTTACTCTTAGCTCACCCGTTACAGATATATCAAGAAGCTTCGCATGCAAGAAGCAAAAGATAATAATAATAATATCTGGGGTTTAACGTCCCAAAACCACCATATGACTATGAGAGACGCAAGAAGCAAAAGAGGTTCGGTACTTGCCCTTCATAAAACTTCTCCAAATAGCTTGCTCGACATAAAAAAAAAAACATTTTTTAAAAGATAAAATGTGAAACATATATATATGCACAACGCGTGTGGAACAATCTCTAAGGGACACGAAAGAGAAAAATGATTTTTCTATTATCAGTAAATTATTCTTTTACAATTCCAAAATCACCACACTCACCGCGACAAGACTCTTGGTAAGCTCGAAAGCGCGCAAATAGCAAATGCGGCTGGCGACACCACCTTGAAATTCGCGCAGCAGATGCCGTGACGTCATAGATCCTGACGGCGTCTACTGGGGCCTACTAGTTCCTAATCGGTAAAAATGAAGTACACTGACGTGACGTCTGAGGGGGCCATAGACTAAACATACCAAGTTTCAGGAAATTTCGTAGAACCAATGTCCCCAAGATACGACAAATAAAGTTTGAAATCCGTGACCTCACGCACGGAGAGTTCAGGGCGGAAATTAAAAACGGAACTTTGCCCTTGATTTCGTCCTGTATTCATAAACTTATGATGGTGAAGTGAATGATATTCGAGTTCTCAGCGTACACTTTATCAGTCTAAACCGATTCCGTGTTTCAATGTAGTGTCCCTTTAAGAACTGAGCAAAGTGGAAGCCCGACCCGACCCGAGGCCGCCGCCTCAAACCCGGTCCCGGCCCTCAGCCCGGAGCTTCAGGCCCGAGCCCGGCCCGGGCCCGCCGTGAAAATCACTTTACCCGGCCAAGCCCGGCTCGTGGGCCGGACCGGGCTCGGGTTTTCGGGTAGGCCCGAGCCCGTGCAGTGCTCTAGTTCCGTCACAATTATGATTGATGTTCGTCTATTGTAAACCTTTATTTTATTCACATACACACATATATATTTCGACTATAACAACGGTTTTCTATATACCGTGACAGCGGACAGTGAGAGTCGACGACAAAACTAGGTCCTAAGGTCCATAATGTGTACGTTGAAGTCGCCGACTAGTATAAAGGGTTTGTGCTTGTAGGTGTTTTATATTGTCCCGTCACAGTTATGATTGATATAAGTCTATTGTTAAACCTGATGTTTCGATTTTACATGGTGCTGGGCCGTGCGCACGGACGCCATACGGACAAACCTCGGCCTTAAGGTGCTTCGCCCCTAAAACAACTTGCTGCAGTTGGGACCGAACCGACAACCATCGAATTTTTCGACGATCGTGGGTTATTCTCACTCTCTATTCTATCTCCTCTCTTTTGTAGCGTTAGCTACATTTGCCTAGCCGGAGCCGATTTCGCGTGGATCCTCATGAGCCGTGCTGCGCATGCGCGAGGATCAGTGATGTCACACAGCTAGCTCACCGGAGCCGGCATCTCACGCGCTCTCCGCCACCGCCGCGCGCGACTCGCCGCTGCTGGTCTGCGCGTTCGGGAGGAGTGGCGTCGTAGACGCGGCAGACACACTGGCGCCGGCGCGCGCGCACACTCCGCCACCGCCGCGCGCGACTCGCCGCTGCTGGTCTGCGCATTCGAGAGGAGTGACGTCGTAGCCTTGGCAGACACATTGGCGCCGGCGCGCGTGCAGCCATTCGCTTTCGCTGTGCAGTCGCCCTCTGACACTGTGCTGGAGCCGCTTGATAGCGCATCTGACTGGCGTTTGCAGGTGGGTAACGCCATGGAGGAGAGCGCAAATGCTGTTCAACGGCGCAGAAGAGCCGAGAAGCTTATCTCATCGGATCCCGAAGTAGTTGCCTGGCAATTAGCGGTTCAGCGTAAGAAGAATGAACAGAAGAAGGCTAATAATCCTAGGCAATCTGGAAAGCTAAGAATAATCAGCTGAACCTTTGCTAGCGCTACGTATATCCAGGCATATCCGAGCTAAGCCACTGGAAATTTTTTAAGCGAAGCTTTTTTAACTCGCAGATTTCAGTGGCGTCATCGTGCGCGAAAAACCCGGCGCCGGCGAACCTACAGAAATGCGGCGCTCGAAGGTGCGCCGGTCACATGCGTATATGCGCCGTTTGCCAATAATTCGTGCTCTCTCGATCGTGGGCTTGTCGGCGATCGGCCGTTTCTGATGTGGCAAACTGATCTTTTATCGAGATGACTTGTAATTTCACATTGCCACATTTCATTGTTGCCTGTGTTGAATGCATGGCCGTCGTTGTTGCCTGTAGTAGCTGAAGTGTCGAGCTGCTAAGCAGGTGAATCAGGGGCGTAGCCAGAAAATTTTTTCGGAGGCGGGGTGGGTTAAACCATACTTTATGTATGTTCGTGCGTGTGTTTGTATGCGTGCGTGTAATATACGCAAGCAAAATTGAAAAAATTTCGGGGGGGGGGGTTGGGTTTGAAACCCCCCAACCCCGCCCCCCTGCCTACGCGCCTGACGTAGATGAAGGTCCAATTCACAGCAGGGAGGAAGAAAAAAGTTAGGGGGGAGCATTGCGTAATGCGACAGAAAGAAAGAAAGAAAGAAAGAAAGAAAGAAAGAAAGAAAGAAAGAAAGAAAGAAAGAAAGAAAGAAAGAAAGAAAGAAAGAAAGAAAGAAAGAAAGAAAGAAAGAAAGAAAGAAAGAAAGAAAGAAAGTACAGTTGAACCCCTCAAGAGCGGAAGCCCCCAAGAACGAAATTCTCATGGCAACGAAGAAATCTGGCGTCGTCCCCGGCGAACGTCCATAGAGTTCAATGCATTTGCCCCTCTCGACAGCGAAGGGATTTTAAAAAGGCACTCCCGCAATAACAAAAGTTTCAGGTAGTGATCCGATACATTTTTTTCAACCCAAGAGCTAGTTGGATACCCACAAGTTCGAAAATTGTAGCGCCGCTCATTCTACGAGTCCGGCACATACGTTTCAACCAACAAGGATCGGCGCGACCGGGTTTCAACCACGAAGACTGTTAGGAACGTTTGACGCAGACCGCGCCGTAATGCTTGAGAAGCTTCACGATTGTTTGAGATCATTCTGTTAAGATTACGCGCCGGACGCGAATAGTCAAGTTTATTCGAGAGCTTATACGCGAGCACCAGCGACAACGCTGGAAGGTTCGATGACTGATGTGTAAAAGACGACGCGTTACACCAATGATCAGCTTACTCGACAGCTGTTCTCGCCACTGTCAGCGCGCAGCGTGTATCGCTTGTATTTTGTGTCTTGATTTCCTGAGCACAAGTTCGCCCAAATAAAGAGCTCCGTATTTCCCAGTCTTGCTGCAGCGTTCTTCACCGTTACAACCACGTGACTATGCTATCGATAGTGGTGTGAATGATGATGATGTTGCTGGTCGGCCATATTGCCAAAATATTTACAATAGCCTACTACCAGCTTCGCTTAATTTATGAGCAATTTTTTGGCGAGAGAAATAAATTATTCCCGAAGTGAAAATGGCGGAATATGTCCATCGAGAAATTCATGTCCAAAAGCGACCAGTTACACCTTATAATTAAGAAACTTAGTTCTTGACAGTGTTTAATTTTGAAATCATAAAATGCAATATAAATTTGAAACCGCGCAGTTCCACCACATGTAAAGGCTTCCTTTCCGCTACAGCTGAACAGTTTACTTTATGATCATGTGTCAGCAAAGCACTCTGGTGAAGAACACAAACATGTCAACTTTCTTGCGCTTCAGTCTGCTCCTATGAACCACGAGCGCGGGCAAACAAGTTTATTCGAAAATGAGCTTGCGCTGTTGATTTTGTGCTATCGATAGTACCATCAAATTTACTATCGATAGCGCTATCGATAGTATTTTTTACCATCGATAGTTCGATAGTGACTCAGCTATCGATAGTATCGATGGTATCATCGATAGTTCTGCAACACTAGTGCACACCGAGATCTCCCACGCTTTGCTTATGTGCAGTGTTGTTTGGCCTTTCGGGGAAAAGCCGCCTGCTATTAAAAAGCGTACATTTATTACGCTTTAGGAGAAGTTCAAGATCATTGCCGAAGCTGCGAAAGGCAGAAAAGAGGCGGATATTGCAGAGGAGTTGGACAGAGAAAGATCAGCGTCTTCTTTAAATAGATTTTGGTTGTGCGAAATAAGTGGTGTGCGTATTTTTCTGTTTTCGCGACAACGAAATTCTCACGAGAACGAAGAAAAATCGCTTCCCCGACGATTTCGTTATTGAGGGCTTCGACTGTATACTATGTCAGGCACGCAGATGCAAAGCTTCGCTTGCCCCCCCCCCCCCCCCCCCCCCCTTTCTCTATAGGGCAAAGGCTCCCGAATATTTTTATTATTTTCCTCTATACTTCCTTCCCTGCGACGTTTAGCCATGCTTCCTTACGGTCTGCTGAAGTTAACTCCACTTTTCTTTTGCTTACGATAACCATGCACTCACGGAACGAAGAAAACTCTCAGTTGCTTTCACTTGAACCACTGAGCCCATGATATCGTAATTAATTGATGCACTTCGTTAGTATAGAATATGACGGCTTATAATTTCTCTAAAAATATATTTTTCTGTATATTGTTCCTTTACCCCGCCTACGCAGTACCATTTGAATCGTATCACTCGTTTTCCTTACTTTCATCCCACTGGTATTTGTTTTCTGGCACTTTTACCAAGCTTACCCTGCTTCCATTTCAAGTATAAGCTTCGGGATGAGCTACGGTGCCGTTGTAGTCTTCAGTAAAGCTTTCCACAGTCGACTTTATTACTTTGACTCAACACCTGATATTCGCCTGCAGATTTTATGGGAAAAAATGACGAAGCTTGCACTAAGCTGCGCAAGGCTTGAAACAGCGAGACTGGGCGATTCTGAAGGCTAATCTGGTTGCATCTAGGTTGTTCTAGGCCTTTGCTAGCTGATGCAAGTTGTTTCTAGGTTGTTTCTAGGTCGTTAAAAGGCTTTTGGTAGGTGATGCTAGGTTGTTTCTACGTTGATTCTCAACGCAGAGAGGTTCGAGTAAAACCAGAGACAGTCACAGACACGACACGGATGTCCAAACTCCAGAGACACAACCTCGCGCTGAAACCAAGCGTTCGCACCTCTCATAGATCTACGAGAACGTCGACGTTGGCATAAGCCTTCCGTCGCTTCAGGGTCTTCTCGCAGCCGCCGTTGCCTTTCCCGTTCCCTGATATTCTCTCCTTGTACGTACTCGGGGTCTTCAGCTCGCCGGCGTCGCTTCGCAGCCATTTGCTGGGCTAACTGTTGCCTTTTTTTTTTTATTGATATGATATATAAGGAGATGTTGGCGCACAATTATGGCGCCGGCTACTCCTTAGCCCTTGAGTGAAACTTGAACACATATCTTAAAGTAAAACATACAAGGCAGTTCATGTAAAGTAGAACACTCGGGCACACATATGCAAAAACACACTTATAGGCACATATCACAACAAAATGATAAAGAAATGTTCCAAATTCAGCGAATGAAGTCTCTGATAATGTCCGTCGTAATATTTGGTCCGACCAGCACAAAACAGCAGAGCACACGTCTGGTCTTTAAGAAGAGGTATTCGCTCGTGAGTACATAACAGTCGATACGTTATTCACTTCAGCACACACATATGATGGGTGTCATATGAGACTGCGCATAATAAGTATGACATGTGTTATACAAATGAAAGTTCGGTATTTCTTAGTACTTGTCAGCAATGCCGCTGTCTTGTAGGAAACGTGTTAACGCTTTTAAAGCTTGCGTCTGTAAAACTCTAGTTGGCCACGGGCCCAGAAGTTTCCTCAAGCTAAACGGTCTGCGGTCTAATGCCAACAGTTCCGATTTAAGACGGCGTCGTGGCGTGTCATGATGTGGAAAGTCTATGAGAAGGTGACATACGTCTTCATCTATAAATCCACATTCGCATTCGGGAGTTTCAGTTCTACCAATTCTGTGCAAAAAATGTTTTGTGTGTGCGGTGCCTAGCCTCAATCGGTGAATAAGAGTTTCCATACTTCTATCTAATGCTATCGTAATTTTGAATTCAATGAATGGATCGATGTGATATAAATCACAGCTCTTTGTACTTTGGTCAAACCAAGCAGTTTTGCTCATCCTGAAAGTTGTAGCCTTTATAAGACCACGCAATTCATTTTTCGAAATTGGTAAAGAAATAGTAACATCTTTACGATGTGCTTGTCGTGCCGCTTCATCGGCAGCTGTGTTTCCAGGAATGTTGCAATGGCCAGGTATCCATTGGAATTTGATTTCATGTTGTGCCTTGCTTGCTTTGGTGAGCTCTTTCAGCGTTTCGTATGTCATGCTATCACTAATTACTGTCGTGTTTGTACTCGAGAGTGATCTTAATGCGGCCTGTGAGTCGCTGAAAAGTACCCATTTTCTCGCGTCTGCTGCCGAGTTTATAAACTTTATAGCATACAGAATAGCGAAAAGCTCTGCTGTAGTAGATGACGTTGTACGACATAATTTAAATGATTCCTGAATATTGAGCTGTGGTATGATAAATGCCGATGTTGAAGACGTTGTGATACTTGAGCCATCTGTGTAAACCTGTATGTACCCTGGATACCGCATGTGTATCTGATAAAGCGCTAGTTGTTGAGCAGCTTGGATGAACATGTCTCTCTTTCTGATAATGCCATCTACTGAGAATTCAATGCTCGGTATTGCAAGTAGCCATGGAGAATAGTCCTTTTCAGAGCTCCAAATTTCATTTCTTGGTAATATATGTACATTACTCTGTATTTCTGCATGAGCATTGCTTTTATCCCTTCGTAAAATCTCCAGTGCCAATGGGTGGTCCTTGTGTTGCGTCTGTAAGCGAAAAAAATGGCGACATGTTTCGATTGTTCTCATGACTGGAAAGGGTGCTTGTCGAGTCTCAGCTATGACAAGGCTGCTGGAAGTCGCTCGCGGAACACCTAGGCAGACGCGCAGTCCCCTAGCTAATAGTCTTTGAAGTCGCTCCTCTGAAGTGCGGGAAAGGCCATGTAAGACTGCTGCAGAATATGCAACTTTTTGTCGTATTAACGCATTGTGAACAGCGAGCATGGATGATACAGATCCGCCCCATGATGTCCCAGCAATTCTGCGGAGTATATTCACTAGCATATTCACCTCGTTTTCGAGTTTCTTTATGTGAGGTGCCCATGATAGCTGCCTATCAAGTATTACTCCGAGAAACCGATGCTGTGTCACAGTCATTAGTGGTTCGCCTTCTAAATTGAGATTGAAGTTTTTTAACTTCTTACGGGTGAAGGGCAATACAGCTGTCTTTGCGTGCGACAGAACCATTCCTCTTTCTTTTAAAAAGTTGTTAATAATATTTATGCCGTCTTGCAATGCAATCTGAATCAACCGTACATCCGTGCCAGATGCCCAAATGCACACATCATCTGCATATAAAGAGTATTTCAACCTAAAAGGCAGTCTTTTAGCTAAATCAGCCATAACACAGTTGAAAAGAAAAGGGCTGAGTACGCTTCCTTGTGGCACTCCCTGTCTCACGTCGTGTTCTGCACTCTTTCCTTCGCTCGTCTGAATAAATATTTTGCGACCTGATAAAAATTTAGATATCCACCGCAAAGACCTGCCGGACAGTCCGAGTTCCAACATACTCAGCAGAACATGAGTGTGACTGACTGTGTCAAATGCCCTTTTGATGTCTAAGAACACTGCGACCGTCAAACTACCACAGGCGTGTTCATGCTCCACATACGTTACTATGTCCAGTATTGCATCCATTGTGCATCTCTGTTTCCTAAAACCTGTTAGGTAGTTGGAGAATACACCGGTTCTGTTGCACCACCACTGAAGTCTTGCATCAATCATTTTTTCCATTACTTTACATAAACAACTTGTCAGACTAATTGGGCGGAAGGATTCAAGGCTCAAGGGCGTCTTAGCCGGTTTTAAGATCGGAATGATGCGAGCAAACTTCCAAGACTCGGGTACAGTTTCTTGCATCCATAGATTATTGTAAATATCTAATAGAATGGTTGTGCCTGTCGGCCCAAGGTTCTTTAGCATAGTGTACGTAATGCCGTCCGGTCCAGAGGCCGATTTTTGACGACATGATGCTATAGCACATTGCAGCTCACTTAACGTAAATAGAGGGTCTAGTTGAGGATGCTGGGCCCAATAGCAAGCATTAATTTTCTGGCTGGCTAACGCGACAGAATTATCAAATAAGGCACAGTGTGATGCGGCGGGCCTACTGATAAGTTGACAAAATTCATCTGCTACCACAACTTCCCGTTTGTCCAAGGCTACAGCAAGCGCACGAAATGGGAAGCTCTGTGATACAGGGCCACTAAATGCTCGAATTACCAGCCAAATTCTTGGAACAGGTGTGTGGGGAGAGAGCGTTCCACAAAAATTACGCCAGCGTCGTTTACCTAAATTTTCTAGTCGTCGGCGCATTACACTGTGGATTTTCTGTGCATTTTTGTATGCTTCTAAACTTCCGCTGCGTCGATATGCCCTTTCGGAACGTCGTCTTAGTTGTTCATACTCTCCGTCGACTGCAGCATAGTCTTTTGGAATCGGGACTTTTTTTGTACATTTATTCGCATTATCTTGCAAAAATTCAGTAAAGCTTTCAACTGTCGTAAGTTCACTATTTTGGTTTGTTAGGCGGTACCGAAAAGCTTTCCAGTTCGTCAGTTTGCTGTAGCGCCTGATGTCGTCATTTCGCAAGTAGGGGTGACTTATAAGGATGGGAAAATGGTCACTCCCACGTGTTTCTACATCCGTTGTCCATCCCACACCATTCACTAGATCTTGGGAACACATGGTAACATCTATGCAACTCGAGTAATTATGTCCACGGAGAAAAGTTGGGGAGCCGTCATTTAAAATTGTCAAATTGCATTTGTCTGCGGCACACTCAACAACGTTCCCACGTGCATCACATCGATCACTGCCCCAGATTATGTTGTGTGCATTAAAGTCTCCACAAACAAATGTATATGAATTTGAAATATTGAAGATATTTGTGAGCTCTTCCACCGAAATGCGGCTTGAAGGTTGTAGGTAAAAATTAATCACTGTTATGCACTGCTCACCAAAGGATACCTTACAAGCGACGAATTCCGGGAAGTCCGAATCACTTGAGTGAACTTGGTGAGAAGGTAGGTCCTTTCTGACGCACAGATGCACTCTGCTAGGACCACTTCGACGAGATGACTTATATATCACGTAGTTAGAGAGGCGGAAATCGTCATTCATTCCTGCCTCTTGGATGCAAAGTATTGGAAAGTTATATTGCAAAAGGAGTTTACGGAAGTCAGCACACTTCCTTCGAAGACTGTTGGCATTCCACTGGAGTACGGAGACATTTTTATAGCGCTTATCCATATGTTACTTATCGCAGGTCTGACCCGGATTGTTGATACAATAGTGCTTCCAGAGGCAGCAGGGCTTTTACTTCTGGCAGGTTGTTTGCTTCCGGTAGAGCAGACAGGATTGCCTTAAGTGCTGCGAAAAGCATTGGTAGAATCAATTGCATGACTGATGCAGAGGCATGGTCCCCCTTGAATGGTTCAGTTTCTGAGGCCTGTTGAGAACGACGTGATGTTTCGATGTTGTAGCTTGGGCGAACACTGGCGCTGTCGGTTCTGCTACTTTCCGGCTGAGGTCGCGTGGGCGTTCGCAGCTTTGACGCGTAGGTTGGGGTACTTAAATGTACTTCTCGTGAGTGGTCTCTCGGGTGTGCTCTTGGCGGTTCTCTTGGTGTGTTTGTCGGCTGTTGTTGTTGCGGTGTGCGCTGAGGTAGATCACGTACAGGATGAACAATCTCAAGGTTTGGAGAGGGTTCATTGGGGCGCGGTTTTCTTCCATGAATGAGCTCATGCCGACGCATTTTCGCAGCAGCTTTACTTTGCGGGCAGCCTGAATATGAGGCAGCGTGATTACCTGCACAGTTTGCACACTTAGGTTGAAGAACTGACTTGCACTCCTTATGGTGGTGTTCTTCTGAGCAGATCTTACACCGGCGTGTGTTACGGCAACTTTTTGCCATGTGTCCGAATCGCTGGCAGTTATAGCACCGGAGTGCTGGACCAAGATATTCTTCCACTGGGTGACTGGTGAATCCTAAGTAGATTCTTCCTGGAATCGGGCGGTCATCTCGAAAAGTCAGAATCACTGTGTGAAGTGGACGCGACGTTACTGCTCCATCTTCCTGGCGGTAATATTTCATTTGCCGCCGCGCCGATATAACCCCTGCATCTCTCAAGTACTCTAGGAGTTGTTCGTCTGAATACTGCAGAGGCACATGCTTTACTTTCCCAACGTTCCGAGTGTATGACTCTGGGATGAAAGGCTTAACTTCCAGGCCGCCTACATTCGAAAGCATTAGAAGGCGCTTGGCTGAAGCTAAGGAAGCAACGCTGACACTGAAGCTTCCATCTCTGGTCGTTCTGAATGACTGCACTTTTTCTTTAGCAGCGGAAACTACTTCGGCTGACACTCGATTGGGGTTCACTTTCCAGAAACTAGCACCTTCAGCTGTTGGACGAAAGACGACTGGGATGCCCTCTGCTCGCTTCTTCTTATACGCAACCAACGTAAATGGTTCATCTTCGCCCATGTCTTCTTCATCACTTAGGTTATAAGTTGACGTTTTATCGTCGAAAAGATTCTCTTCTAAGCGAAGCTTCTTGCGCTCAGCTTCATCGTCGTCCATTGCTGCTGGGCTCGCTGAAGCCATTTCGCGGTTGTGAATGTGCAAACGTGCCGGCTTTATGACGTTTTGGCGCGCCTGTAAGCCCCCAGGCTTTTCATTGTGCCCTGCAGTGTCACTCATGAGGGTTGACGCACTTGGACGAGCATAAGGCTCGTGGCGATGGTTACCAACCACCGTAGTGGTCGCGTACTAGCCAAGTCTTTGATAAAGGAACCTCGTACCTGTAAGGCGCCGAGCCCTCGAAGTCTTCACCCGACGTCTTGTTGGCACGCCGAGGAAGAAATGGATGTCAGCGTAATAGACCAAGAAAACAGCAAAAATCGAACACTGCACAAAAACAGCGACCGAACAGAGCCACTTCTTCTCAACTGTTGCCTTCTTCATTTTTAGTGGACCAGCGGTGACTAGTGGGATTTCCCAGTTTCTGTGGCACATACCCCTTTATGATAATAGTTTTTTTGGTTCACCGGACAAAGAACTATTTGCTAAACAGCTTCGCTGTTAAATAATCTGCAGGGATACTTCTTGGCATGCTTAACTTCTGACCCCCACCGCTTTTGCTTTGCGCAAAAACAAAACGAAGGAACCAATGAAATCAGCGGTTCCGTGTTATATATATGTGCCAAAATAAAAAGTATGGCTCGGTATCAAGCCATATATATATATATATATATATATATATATATATATATATATATATATATATATATATATATATATATAGTTTATTTATTTTGGGACATGCTTATCAAGCCATATTCTTTATTTTGTTACATACTGCAGTCCGATGCTATGAGACGAAATGTATAACACGGATCAAGCCGAATCACGGCCTGCTTCTGTTATCTCTCCTTCGTAACTTTTTTTTTTTTACAAGCCTGATCAACCTTCGCCAGTCACCACCGAATACAATAGGAAACACGACACACATGACCGTCGGACACGTGTGCAGCAGGTTGCTTTTCCACTCATGTGCTGGATGGGAAAAATGTATAGAGATAGCAGGCATCGCATTGACTTAGCGTACTCAATGCAGTCGTGTTGTAACATCGAGAGATAGACGTCGTCATATTGTGAGTGACCTGCAATACAGCATCGGAAGGCTTTGGGACGTAGTCTGAATTCGATGAGGAGGAGGACGTAGAGAGGGGAGGAGAAGTAGGCCACAAGAGGGGCTCCCCTCTGATCTTCTATTCATCGCCTGGATAAGGAGAAGGGGAGAAGCAAATGACACTTGACATTCCATAAACACTTTGCGCAATGACGACAAGGTATAGCAGGGAACAAACGGGTATTAAGGCCATTTTAGCCGAAATTAAGAGGACGAAATGGACATGGGCAGGGCATAGCGCGTAGGCAAGATAATTCCGCTGGTCATTAAGAGTAACTGACTGGATTCCAATTAATAATAATATCTGGGGTTTAACGTCCCAAAACCACGATATGATTATGAGAGACGCCGTAGTGGAGGGCTCCGGAAATTTCGACCATCTGGTGTTCTTTAACGTGCACCTCTGACTGGATTCCAGGAGAAGGCAAGCGCGCGAAGGGGAGGCAAAAAGTTAGGTGGGCAGATGAGATTAAGAAGTTTGCGGGTATAACGTGGCCACAGCAAGCACAGGATCGGGTTGGTTGGCGAAACATGGGCGAGGCCTTCGGCCCGCAGTGGGCGCAGTCAGGATGATGATGATAGCAGACGCTACGATATGTCCATCGAGTGCTGCCTCACATCTCAAGTTGCGTGCCATCTGCCTGGAAAGAAAGCACCAGTCCAGTGACCCTACGGCAGCTGTTCTTTAAGAGCACATAGAAACAGCCAAGCTTATAAGAGCAACAGAAAATGAAGATGACGATAACAGAGAATTTTTCACGATCTTGCGCAATGATCGATTGCGCTACGAAATGCAGCGGCTCTTATTTCGGCCATAATTGACCCCTTTATGAGAATGGAGTGAGCGTTGTTGCTACTGGAGGCAGGCGCGCACCTGGCGTCTCACCCCTCGCCTATGTATTTGCACACTGGCCATCTCGTCAGGGCTGAGTGGGTGAACAAAAGTGGCACTAGCGTCGCAGGCGAATCAGCGGAGAGGGACGGTTACGTTTTCTCCACAGGTGCAACCGAAAAGTGTGGGCCGGGACTGGAGTGAAGAAATCAGGGCCCGAATTCAGAAATCTCATCCCATTAATTCCTATAGAAGTAGCTCACGCGAACATCTGTCAGCGAGCGACGCGGTCGTGATTTTTTCTTGCGTAAATGAAAGCAGCTGAAACTATAGGTCTTTCTTCCACGAGGCTGGGCATTTTCTTGCGCCACGCAAAAGAGGGTTGTCCAGAGACTTTAGCTCCTTCCGAAAGGCAGTCACGCAATCTGTTGGCGCCAGCGTCACGTCGGGTGCATTGATTGCCTAATTTATTCCTCGACAGGCAACGCGACGTTTCCTTGTCTCTTCGTGTCATTTTTAGGAGTTCGTTCAACGGCCAGCGTTTTCATTACCGGATATGATAAACATTCCTAGATGCTGTAAGATATGAACTTTGAATGATTATGGTTTGGCCCTTGGCTCCATAGCTCTTTTTACAATGTGCGTTTGCTGTCAGAAGCTGAAGTTATAACTTCAGAGCTCCGTTTGTTTTGTCCCGCCCATTTAGCAAGCGCCACTTCTTGCTAACTGGCGTAGTCAGTCGTACATGTATATCATCACCATCATCACCATCAACATCACTCACAGCCTATATTTTTATGTTCACTTCACGACGAAGACCTCTCCTAATGACCTCCAACTTGCCCCATCTTGCGCTAGCCGATTCCATTTCGTCCCTGTGTGAACTTCTTAACTTCATCCCGGGTCCAAGGACTTCGAGCCTTCACATGAGGCACGGCCATCATCATCGACGGAGAGTGGGACGGGACAGGGGTTAATCTCATCTCTCCCCACCCCGCCCGAAAGAAATTGCCGGAATGACCTCAATTAAAGTTTATTCATTCATTCATTCATTCATCGCTCCATCTAACTCGCTGCCGTCCTAGGTATCCTCTCCTTTGCTCTAACTGACCACCTGTCGTATGTCCTACGCCTTATGACCAGCCCAGGTAGACTTCTTTCGTTTAATATTGATTATAGAATACCAGTTGCACCTGTCCTTTGTCTGACCCATTCTACTGTTTTCCAATCTCTTATTGTCACGCCTATCATTTTCAGTTCCATTGCGCTGCATAGTCCTGAGCTTTTTGTTGAGTTTCATTGTTATCCTCCATATGCGCATGCGTACGGGCGCACGCAAGGACGTACATATATGTATGGGTCGGACACCCCGTAAATAAAATCCCAACGTATACGCCCCTAGATGATTTATTGTGTGTGCCGTAGTCAGCATCCGACAACTGGTGTTGCAAACCAGGCAACGAACCAGGCTAACATGTTCGGGAATATCATAAAATTTTCTCTCTCTCTTCTCTGTCAAGGTATCTTAACTGTATTAAATCTGATAAAATATTTTGGGTAATTCATTAAATGTAGACGAATCCTTTAGGATGAAGGTATAGAGAAACTATACAAGAAAAGAGAAATGAAAGGCACGGAGCTTAATTACAGAGCCCTGACGAGTGAAGTACGTCTCACGTGTTTTGATTGAAAATTGACAAGCTTGGAGGCAGACGGAGATTACAGTTGATTTAGCCGATGGTACAGATGTAGGTGTTAAAGACATTTTCTTCGCTCTCTACTCCGTCTCGTTTCTCCATATGTGAGGAAAGTTGATTTGATTAAAATTGATACGAAAGGTGCTGGCAAAAGATATAAATGAGCAACGTCTGGCGAAGGTCATTGCCCGAGAGTCGTCC
The DNA here is from genome assembly GCF_013339695.2 of Rhipicephalus sanguineus. NCBI lineage: Eukaryota > Metazoa > Arthropoda > Arachnida > Ixodida > Ixodidae > Rhipicephalus > Rhipicephalus sanguineus. Next base: position 16,372,920 of record NC_051180.1, read on the forward strand.
CTAATTAAAGGGAGTGTATGGTGCATCAGCTGATTCAACGTTCGTTCCCTGTGTGCGCAACACAAAAGCGCTGTTGGTGTTTTGGAGGATTACACGCCTTAACGAAACTTAACGAAACAAATATCTCTTTTGTATATGTATATATATATATATATATATATATATATATATATATATATATATATATATATATATATATATATATATATATATATATATATGTGTGTGTGTGTGTGTGTGTGTGTGTGTGTGTGTGTGTGTGTGTGTGTGTGTGTGTGACTGTACACATTACTTGTGTGCATATGTGAACATTGTATATATCATAGTCGTCACCCGACACCTGGAGTAGCAGGCCAGGTGATCAACCAGGCTAACATCTCCAGGAATATCATTAAAAATTGCTATCTCTCTCTCTATTCACTTGAGACCAGGTCCTCGAAACTGCCCGCTATCTGCTAGCGCATGAATGTAAATTGGTTGGTAAAAACTTGTATTGAGTGTCCTACAGTCTGATATGACCCGGGCTCTGGTCTCCCACGTCGGGCCGTCCAGAGCTTACCTAGCCGCCGCAGATGCCCCTTGTAGTGCATTTTATCCTTGTGTCCCGTGTTTTGTAGCGCTTTATAGATTTGGAATATGAACGCATGCCAACTCGCCCATTTACCCGATTTGCCGAAAACGAAACTCAACACGTCTCAAAGCTGTGCGCTGAAAAAAAAAAGGCAGAAGACGATGGATAGAAAAGGAAAGACCGCACCATCTCGGTGACATCTGTGGGCTGATCCCCGAAAAGCGACCGCCAACCGCAGGCTCCTCGCCCTCTCCAGCAGCGTTCTCACATACGACTCCCAGCTCAGCCTCGAGAGCACCTGTCGCGAGCAACGGCGACGTCTGCTCCGTACACCGAAACAGGCGCAAACTCGAAGGACGCGGGCTGGCAGCAAGTCAAGCGCAAGTTACCACTGCAACGCAGCCAGATCGTCGAAAGAAACATGTAACCTAAAAGGAAAAAGGCGGATGAGGTCGAATGATTCGGGCAACTCGACTGCCGTTGAGGTCCGCATCCCTGCGTTGATACGCTACGCTGTAGCAGGCGAACGCTGGCTGTTGCAGCTCGGAAAAGAAAAAAAAATAAAGAGGGAAACATGACTCTTACTGTGGTCCCTAGTCTGTAGTATTGAGAAACGAAGAATGATTGGGGATAAAAAAAAATTCAGGAGCAGTATGGGAGAGTAGAGTCGTCGTCGAATACGAATGCAATGAGCACAAAAGATTCGCGGCTCTGGGAGATGCCAAAAGAGCAGCTATTGAGTGGCTTTACTTCGAATGGTACTGCGTCTTCTTTCGCGTCTGGCACTCTGCGCCGCACGCACAAATTCATTCAGTCACTCTGCACTTATTCAAACTCGCGCGTGCACGCACGCACAAGCCCGCACGCGGTTACGAACGCAAAAATGACCAGCCAAAAGGCCAAATAAAGCCAGCTGCGTTTTTCACCGCTGTACAGATCGAGCGCCACGGGGCAAATGCACACACACACACGTACACACGTAAAAAAAAAAAAACACGCACACACAATAGCGTATCGCTTTCTATTGCATCTCCCCTGAGGTGTCCCACGACAGTAAGACCGAAAAAAAAATACTGGAGGGTGAGGGGGAGAACAAGACGTGTCTGCATCGGCCGTACGCAGAGAGTTGTTTTGTATTTTGCAGGTATATTTTTGCCGAATCGTCACCCTGCCTTCTTTCCTTCATCAGCGAGGCTGTTTGCGTTTTCTTTATAGCGATATTTTTTTTTCTGCCTTATTCACGCAGCATTAAAAAATGCAAGCAGCTGCTTCTGTCTTGTTGCCGAAGTTATCTTCGCCTTGCTTTCTACACTCGATGCTCCTCAAGGCAGCTGCCTTCAGCCCCCCCCCCCCTTCCTTCTCCCTTTTATTTAGAAGTTTCCTACACACACGGAAAAAGAAGTAAGACAAGCAATAGCAGATCGAAGCAAAAGCAAAACGCCTCGATTACTATAACAAAGTACGAAAACCAAAATTCAGGATGCGCCAAGAATCGACGCGGGACCTGGCACCGTTCTTGTTTGTTAGTATCAACGTATATATAACGCTTTCCATTGTGTCAGTGGGGCACCTCGTCTGCCACACCGGTGCTCTCTCCGTGCGATGTTCGGTGTAACTGTGTGGCTGCAGCCGTACAACTGTCGGTAGCACAACCGTGGGCCGGTGTGCGGCGACGCAAACAAGTGAAAATCGAAGGAGCAAGCAGACACGAATTCGTGTAAGACGACCTGGCATTGGTGCAGCTGCCATTGATCGCTCGGTGCGCGCAGTCTTTATGTCACCGGACCCCGCGTGCGTGAGATGTAGTGAATGGGAGAGAGCGCCGTTCGTAGCGTATACGTTTTCATTCACACTTTCTGGCGCGAACGCGGGACACGTAGTAAGGCAAGTGCGCGCGCTCCGGTGGGAGCTTCCCACGTGTGGTTGGGCTTCTCGTGTGGACGGAGCGAAAAGTACAGAAGTCGCGGTAACGGCTGGGCCGCCGCTGGTGCTGGTGGAATCCCGTCAGCTGGCGACGATGTACACCACGCGTGTGACAGCTGCTGCTGCTGATTCTGCTACGGTGGGTTTTAATATAAGCAGGTGACAACATCGCCCGTTCCGAAGAACTGCTGGGACTGTGGCAAAAGCCTTCACTTTTAATGTGTGGGAAGTTGTGCAGCATAGAGAGAATTATGTTTTTTTGTTTGTACTTTTCCCACTGCAAACTAACGGTTTCATCGACGTGAAACGGTGCTGGGTATTTATTCATTTATTTATTTGTTTAGACATACATACATACATACATACATACATACATACATACATACATACATACATACATACATACATACATACATACATACATACATACATACATACATACATACATACATACATACATACATACATACATACATACATACATACATACATGCGTACATGCATGCATACTCGGTCAGAGCTCATTTCAGGGAAACGAAACTACCACCACCTAAGAGTATGACGGGAACGTCCAATCCTTCAGCCATAGAGGTCTAATCAGTGCTGACCTTCAATCTCGTTGGTATGACATTATTAACAAGTTAGCTAATCACTTCGCCTGTCAAGGCAACCGATGGCAAGCTTAAAACGTGAGTCCTCGCAAGGCATGGGGAACGCGTCGTAAATTGTATGAGCGCACGTTCTTCCATTTTTACAATTCGGTAACAGATGTCGCATGAATATACAGCATCGGCGTGCGCTGCCCTTCTGTTCTTTGAATCACAGTTGTTCTCATTGAAAAAGCAAAATCGGTGCTTGAACTGTCGCTTATTCTACATGTGGGAGATATGCTTCATAGAGTAAGAGATTTTATTCGTTCACCCTGCATAGGCTATTCGGAAGCAGAACCCTTTTTTTTTTTTTTTTAGAAACTTGTTTGCGTGGACTTACCTATGTTCAACAGTGTACCCGTTCAAGGTTAGGCGCAGCAGGCTTTCCAGGACCTCTGAAGTGATTAATATATGCGTTTCCAGAGTGCAGCTACCCTATACTACAGGGAACCTCTTTACGCTGACAAGCTGTCACACTGTGGTTATTTATATAGTTTGTACTATACTACACTTCAAGTCAACCCTATTCACATCGCTATCACTAGGGTTGAGAATCATTTTTATGGCGTTTGTGCGACGTCATCGTAAAGCGAAATGTCTGTTATAAATTATTTTTACTTTATACAACCGGTTCACCTCCCCTGTATGGTCATGTAAACGGCTGTATGTTAAACGAAAACGATCGTTATAGATGAGAAGCGCAGAATTATTGGCTGCGCCATGATGAATGAATGAATGAATGAATGAATGAATGAATGAATGAATGAAAACAACTTTTATTAGGTCCAGCAGTTGTATTTTACTTTGTTTACTTCCTTTATACTTGGTATGTGCCCGTAAATGTTGATGTAAAAGGCAACATTATCAGTGCTTCATGCCGCGTCTATAAAGATTTTAAAGAAGACACGGTGTGTCCAGATAAGATCGAACACGAGGTCCCGGTCACCATTCCTGATTTTGATGAAATTTGCTGTAGGTCTAGGCATTACATCCAGAACAATAGTTTCGAAGTTAGTTTCGCGAAAGAAAATTTTCTTCGCCTGAATAAAAGATATATAAATTTTGGCCGCAAAAACACTTTTTCGCCAATATCGCGATTTCTGAATTTTGAGAGCCCCTAGGGAAAAAATGGTGCACTTCATGGTCACAACTTTTATTTCCCTCAAAGAGGAAGTGAAACACAGTCTTATAAGTCTATTATTTTTCTGGCTTGTCGAAGCACTTTTGAAGAAAAAAATCACAAACTTGGCAAATCGCATAAAATACCGGTAATTCAGGAATTTATTGCTTCAAACAACTCAAACTGAGGATAATAAAAATCGATACATACGAACTTTGATACCTTCGCTCTCCTCTAAATAATCTTCGTGGTCTTTTCGCGCTCCGTTTCACTCGATAATTGGGCTGAAACGTAAGTGATTTACCAATAATAATAATAATATCTGGGATTTAACGTCCCAAAACCACGATATGATTATGAGGGACGCCGTAGTGGGGGGCTCCGGAAATTTCGACCACCTGGGGTTCTTTAACGTGCACCTAAATCTAAGTACACGGGCCTCAAACATTTTCGCCTCCATCGAAAATGCAGCCGCCGCGGCCGGGATTCGATCCCGCGACCTTCGGGTCTGCAGTCGAGCGCCATAACCACTAGGCCACCGTGGCGGGGCAAGTGATTTACCAAAAACGCCGAACTTTGAAAATAGTTTTCTCAAAAAATCCATTTAAAATTTCTTTTTAAATCGCTCTGATTGAAGTCAAGGACGTCATCTACCCTTCTGCATACGGTACGGTACGAAGAACTTTATTTAAAGATCCGGAGAAGTGCCACCCCTTAGGGTGACACCGCGGGCCGCTCCCACGTGGGGACAGTTAGACCTATCCTAACCGCCGCATCGCAGGCCGCGTCATTTGTTATGTGCTGAAAATCGGATATAAATTGTCGCAAATACTTGTACGTGGTATAATCACAAATCAGCAGCTCCACACCAACAAATGCGCGGCCAGGTGTCATGGTTCAGCAAGCTTTGTCTTGCGATCAGCCGCTTAACAAACCCGCAGCAGCGGGTGCTCGATGCTGCGGGCGCTCACATTACATGAGTGCCGCTTCGACTGCGGATAAGCTCCGCTTGCGCGCCAAACTACGCTCAGAGGACGAACGAGAGAAGGAATGCATCGCGGTGGAAGGTAAAGGCTCTTAAGTGCCAATAATGTTATAATATGCAACGAAAACTCTGCCGGCAACTTTCGCAGTTAGCGCCTTCAATACAGCACGCATGTATTTTTTTTTCCCTGCTATTATGCCCGCAGCCGCAAAATAACGGGATAAACGCTCGGCTTGCGCTGAATATTATATCTGCAGACGCACAACAATACATTATTGTAAAAGGGGTGCTTTAATGAAGCAAAGGACTTGGACACACTTCTTTTCACAGCCGGCTGACACAAGTGTTGCACGAGATGAGAACAACTGCAGTTTGAGTTGTTCGACCATTGGAAGCACGTAGGACAGCTTTCTTTAGATGTAAGTGGCTTGCTTTTGTGTCATATGTTGCTGATAGAGTGAACCTAATTACCTTTAGGCCATCAGAAGAGAGGAAGCAACACATGAGCGCACTATTGGAAGCGGTCACTGCAAAATTGCCGGCAGAGATTTCATTGTATAATATGGATTTTCTTGGCCCTTAACAGCCTTTAACTTTCACATTGATGCATTCCTTCTCTCGTTCGTCCTCTGAGCGTAGTTTGGTGAGCAATGAGCAAGCGGAGCTTATCCGCAGTCGAAGCGGTACTCATGTAATGTGAGCGCCCGCAGCATCGAGCGGCCGCTGCTGCGGGTTTTTCAAGCGGCTGATTGCAAGACAAAGCCTTGCTTGAACCATGACATCCTGGCTGCGCATTTGTTGGTGTGGAGCTGCTGATTTGTGATTATACCACGTACAAGCATTTTCGACAATTTATATCTGAGTTTCAGCACATAACGAACGACGCGGCCGCTAGGCTGACTTGGTCACATTTCACGCATTATAACTTGTTAGCAACCAAAAGAATGCAATGTTGTTTTATGCAGAATGGTAGATGACGTCCTTGACTTCAATCAGAGGGATCTAATAAAATTAAAAATGGCCTTTTTGAGAAAACTATTTTCAAAGTTCGGCGTTTTTGGTAAATTACTTACGTTTCAGCCCAATTATCGAGTGAACGGAGCGCGAAAAAACCACGAAAGTTATTTAGAGGAGAGCGAACGTAGCAAAGTTCATATGTACCGATTTCTATTATCCTCACTTTTACTTGTTCACAGCAATAAATTCCTGAAATACAGGTATTTTATGCGATTTGCCAAGTTTGTGATTTTTTTTCTTCAAAAGTGCTTCGACAAGCAAGAAAAATAATATACTCATAAGATTGTATTTCACTTCTTCTTTTAGGGAAATAAATGTTGTGACCAAGAAGTGCACCGTTTTTTCCCTAGGTGCGCTCAAAATTCAGAAATCGCGAAATTGGCGAAAAAGTGTTTTTTTGCGGGCAAAATTTATATATTTTTTTTCAGGCGAACAAATTTTTTTTTCGCGAGACTAACTTTGAAACCATTGTTCTGGATGTAATGCCTAGACCTACAGTAAATTTCATCAAAATCGGGAATGGTGACCGAGACCTCGTGTTCGGTCTTATCTGGACACACCCAGAAGGCCTGTGTATCTAACATTTTTCAAGCTGTGCGAACGTTGTCGTGCGTGTGCATGCTTGTTAAGAACTGATCTTAAGTATTCGGCTTCCATGGATCTCGGACGAGACCCGCCACTGTTGCCTAGTGGTTATGGCGCTTGACTGCTGACCCGAAGGTCGCGGGATCGAATCCCGGCCGCGGCGGCCGCATATTCGATGGAGGCAAAAATGCTTGAGGCCCGTGTAGTTAGATTTAGGTGCACTTTAAGGAACTCCAGGTGGTCGAAATTTCCACAGCACCCATGCATTACGGTGTCCCTCATAATCGTATCGCTGGTTTTAGGACGTTAAAATCCATCTCGGACGAAATTTAGTGGTTACAGTTGATTGGCACCACGATGCGATATTTTCTGCGGTTATATTTTCCTGCAATCTACTTACAATGCCAGCTGTTGTTTGCGAGATATAGGGCTTTCAAGGTAGACCAATAGTATCACGAAATTTGAAGGGCTTCCTTTAGTTGGAACCACAGCAAATAACTCTGAACTCTGTTGTAGCACTGTGTGGATTGATTATATTTATAAAATTGCTGGGGTTAAACATGCCAAAATCAGGGATATCATTGCGAGGGACGCCGCAGTGAAGGGTTCCGGAAATTTCCAACACCTGGGGTTCTTTAAAGGGACTGTCTACCGCTCGGAAAAAATTTTCTGATTGTAGGTGAAAATGAGAAGATCGTTCGTCACATCGGCAGCAACGAGCATGCTTTTGTCCCATAAAGAATGAATCATATTTTTAATTTGATGTTGAAAATCGCGAAAGAATGACCGCTAGCGTCACCCAACGGCGATGTGGTTCAATCTACTGGTAGGACAAGAAATCTTCGCAGGTCAACTCATTTTGCTTAAAAACAAACATGTATAACTTAAAAATTGTATTTTACGCACTTGAGGCAGCTTTCGGTTGCGTCAGAGAGTAAGTTATGGCCTTTTTTTCCTCACGTGTCTAAAAAGGCGCCCGGTGGCGCTGCTTGCGGTGCCGCCTTGTAACATCGATTTAATTGAAGTAGAGACACTTCAAAGAGACACACAAAAAGAAGAGTAAAGGGAATTTTTTTTTCTGTCGAGCCTGGTGGCACACTTGTAACCGCCCCGTTATAAAGGGGACGCTCATAACATCCATCCATCCATCCTTCGATTTCGTCTGCTCCAACTCATGCGCTGTGCCATGCGGCCCTCCGCGCTGGTCGTACCGTGCGGCTGTATTGCTGTTAGGATGTCTCACATGTGCTGCGCTGTGAAGGCGTGCATTTATAGTTTCCTTTTGATGAATCAACTTGGCTTGGATTGCAGCAGCAGTGCTAAAATAAGCGCATAGACTGCGATTGCAGCAGAAGTGTTCTGTAATCATATAATAAGGCTTCATTTAACCGCTAGCGTGCTGAAAACGACTGTTACATTCATTACATTAGGGTTCATCGAAAATAATTTAATCCTACAGAAACCACATGTGCTTTCGGTTTTAATTTTTACCGGCACCACAATCGTCATCGCGTCCACCAACCAGTGTTGTGGGCACGTTTCACGCCAATGGAAGAAGACCAAACGCAGATCGAAAAATTCTGTTTTAAAAATTTCTGCTCACTTTCCAAAGAAACCGCTGCAGGGTTGGACACTTCAGGCTGTATGCTTTCGGTTGCGGTACAAAACAGAAAAGCGATGAAGGACGGTAGACAGTCCCTTTAAAGGGACACTAAAGGCAAATATTAAGCCGTCGTTGATTGTTGAAACAGCGGTCCAGAAACCTCGTAGTGCTACTTTTATGCCAAGGAAGTGCTTATTTTGAAATAAAATCATGTTTTAGTAGTCCGCATCGCGTTAGCACACTTCAAATCACCCGCCTGAAATCAGTCTTTCACACGTCACTGCTTCCGTGCCCAGCGTTACCCGCCTTTACTGGGCGGCGGCGTGCACTGGCGGCGTGCACCATTTGGGCATCCGGCAACATCACATGCATGCGGCATTTTGTCGAACTTTCTGCCAGAGCGACTTTCACGAGCGCGCAAAACACACGCGGCAGTACGCGATACCGAAACTACCACTGAGACGCGACCGCGTGAGCGAAGCAGGGCACCGGGCGAAGCGCAGTTCGGCGAAAACGGAACCTTTGAACCACGCGCGCCGTTCCCCATGGCAACGCCAAATAGGTTCTTTTTTCCATGAATCAAACAGAAACGAACAAGCAGCATTTTATTACGTCTTTTGATGCACGGAAGGTTCTTTTTTTATTGCAGCTAGTTTGATTACGAGTAGATTAATTGTAGGCAGACTCTCATACGTCATCGGGATCATGTTGAAAATCTGCCGCTCGTGGCGCTCACCGTGTGATACATTTAGCTTAATTTCTCGGTATGTAGGGCATTGCTGTTGATAATATTGCTGTTTTAGACGTTGGCATACATTGAGCTTTCACTCTGGCATAAATTGTTATTTGCCTTTAGTGTCCCTTTAACGTGCCCCTAAATCTAATACAAGAGAAGAGAAACCTGGGCTAGTTGGTGATGGTTCATTTTTGATAGTTCACAGTGCTAAAGGGACGAGGACGAAGTACGCAGAAGGTGACGACACGAGCTCTGACTCACAACTAAAGTTTATTGAAATAAACAACACGAATAAATACAATACAAAGGTCAACCACGCCTCAGCGGAGCGACTGCGCGTGTGCAGCAGAGTCATCCAAGTTATGTCAACATGCCAGAACACGTGGACCATACGCGCGCGTCCAGAAAACAAACAAACAAATAAAAATAAAATAATCAGCCGAAGCTTGCACTAAGTCGCGCAAGGCTTGAAACAATGAAACTGGACGATTGTGAAGACTAATCTGATTGCTTCTAGGTTGTTTCTATAGGCCTCAGCTAGGTGGTGCAGGTTGTTTCTAAGTTGATTCTAGGTCGTAGCTAGGTTTTAGCTAGGTTATGCTAGGTCGTTTCTACGTTGATTCTCAGCACAGAGAGGTTCGAGGTAAACCACAGACAGTCACAGACACGACACGGATGTCCAAACTACAGAGACAGAAACGCGCGCTGAAACCAAGAGTTCGCACCTCTCATAGATCTACGGGCACGTCGTCGTTGGCGTAGGCCTTCCATCGATTCGGGGTCTTGTCGCAGCCGCCGTTGTGTACATACTCGGGGTCTCCGGCTCGCCGCCGTCACTTCGCAGCCTCAGCTAACTGTTGCCTTCTTCCTTTTTAGTGGGAGTTGTGTTTAGTGGGATTTACCCAATTTATTTTGGTACATACCCGTTTATGATGACGATAGTTTTCTTCTTCATTTTTAGCGCACCAGTGGTGAGTAGGGGGATTTACCCAATTTTTGTTGCGCACGCCCGTTTATGATGGTGATAGTTTTTTGGTACAGGATGAACAAAGAAGGATTTGCTAAACAGCTTTGCCGTTTAGCGAAGTACACGGGCCTCAAAACTAAGTACAAGGGCCTCAAGCACTTTCGCCTCCATAGAAAATGCGGCCGCCGCGGCCGGGATTCGATCCCGCGACCTTCGGGTCAGCAGTCGAGCACTTGATTATATTTGAGCGCGTTCAGTAATAGAATGCGTTTGATGTACTCTAAAAAAATATATGCATTCAAGATGCTGGCGCATCGTACATGCGCCGGTTACACGTATGATCCGGTGTGCACTAAAAGGAGTAAAACTACGAAATTAAGAATGCTATGGTAATACAGAAAACACTAAGGATCGAGTTGCGCTCAATATGTAGTTCACAAGTCATCAGTAGAGACTGGAACTTCAGGCAAAATGCCTATTTTTTCCTGGAGTCCGTTTCGAGCCTATTTGACATATAAGCACGAACTAAGGGAAGGGAAACGTTTTATCCAAACATTTATTGTGCCTATAAGTGCCTATTTCGAGCTTCGTGCCTATATCAGCTTTTCAGCGCCTAAAAATGCCTTTTCGCGTTCGTCGAGTACACGTTTTGCTTAAATGAGCTGTTCATACGGAGGAAAACAAGAAGCATTTAGTGTGGCGATATTAACTTCAACAGTCGCATAGCGCGCTAGTTATGTTTTTTTTATTCGTTTACGTTTTTAGCTCCTGTTAAGGCGCAATTACAGTGCGGCTTAGGGTAGACGCGCGCATGCGCTTCGTCACGTCGGCGAAAACAGACCTAGTTCGACGCACTGCCACAGCCAACGTATAACCGGACTCGGCCGATGTGCTCCGACGCATGTGACGCTCGCCAACGCGCCGATAACGTCGGTCTACCAACGCGCCTTTACGTGAGAGGGGCTAGAGTGTATCCCAGCGAGGTAAAGCGAGGATAGCCTAGCGCTAGTGGGCCCCCTTACACTTCGCTGGTGTTAAGGCTGTTATTAACAGCTTTGCAGCGGACGAGAGCATCGCCATGAGAAGAGCCCAGACTGTGCTACACCACGATACACTTGAATCTGACTTGGCCTATTTGTGTGCTCATTTTACTTTCCTTGCAGAAAGCATACAGAAACTTGAAAGTTCGGGCGCCGCTCTGACACAGAGTGTTGAGCTAATTTTGGACGTGCAGGAAAGGTTCGCCACCGTCCCCAATGGACCTGTCGCTGACAGGGTCACCTCGGAAGCTTAAATCTGTCTTGGACAAGAATCCCGGATTTTATGTGCTAAAACAAGTGTCTAATGTTTTGAGCGGTGCCGATTCGGTGCCGATTCGAAGATCCCAGATGAGACTAGAGCATCGAAAGTGCCGGACTACAAGTACGCTCCACTGACTTCAGTGGACGTCGATCGTTCTTTCTTTTTCTGCATACAAACAAATACTGACTGAAAGAAGGCACAACTTCAAGCCCGAAAACCTTGAGATGCTGCTGGTTTGCCACTGCTTTCATAGCCTTTCTCACAGTGTCCAGTCACCGTAGCTTTTACCTAAATCTGTTCAACAGGTTATTCTTCTTCTAATTCTTTTCATGAAAAAAAAAATAAAATTAACTTTCCCAAAGCACAGGATTTGCCTGCTCTGTTTGTTAGAAGGAAGATTTGTCCTGAAACACGCTGCTGAAGTAATTATGAATTCTGCCTATATATGCCTAAACGATAGTCTTTAACGCCTATATATGCCTAAATGACAGTATTTAGGGCCTATTATAGGCGCCTAAAACCTTGTTTTTTCGTGCCTGAACTTCCGGTCTCTAGTCATCAGCCACAAGTTCACCATACAAGTTCCTATTACAAGTAGTAGTTCAAGAGGGGGGAGGACATGCGAAAATTCTGGAAGTTCGCTTGCCGCCCCCCTGTGTCACCCCCCCCCCCCCCCCCCCCCCCGCTGGCCCACCCTTGCTCTGACTGTACTCTGACGGTGCGAGTGGCACGCCTCAGCACTTGCCGCCAAAAACAGGTTTCGTTTTACAGTGTCGCCATCTATGAGCAACAAATCAACGTCTGCGTTCGCCTCCGATGCAGCTGACAAGGGAGAGAGAGAGAGACGCGAAAACTGTTCCATGCTGTTGGTCTCGGAGGGCACCCTACGGCGCAAAATCGAGCTAGCGCGCGCGGTTTTGAGACGCCCAACAGATGACGCTGGTAGCTCTGAGCTTACCGTTTGAGCGGCGCGCACCCTGTAGAATCTCTTTAATACTAGCCGTACAGCCGCCGTGAGACCTTACGCGCCAAATATATGCAAAAAACTTCATTTTCGTAGATCCTGGGCACAAAGCTTACAACGGAGAGCTCCGTCATGGCGCGTGACCAGCGCGGGATTGCAATAATTTTGAGCATGTCCACAAACAGCGCAGAAATTTAGCTACATTTGTGAAACCCGCACCTGCCGGTTAATTAGGAGGCACATTTTGTCGGCAAGGAAACTGTGGGCATGCAACCTGTTACCACCTCGTTTTTTCATATGCGGAATTTTAACTACCTGCACATAGACATTATGTAATCAGCTGCGCTTAATAAGCTGAGTTAACTTTGAACAACGCATGGGGTTAATTTTTCCACCTTCCTCGCTCTAACGCTATGTGAAAAAAAAGAAGAAAACCACACGCTACACTGCTACTCGCTCAGTAATTTCATAAGCGTGTAGCAGTGGTGAGAGCCCAATAACACATGTTTTCTACCCCACCCCATTCCCCATTATAGGTAACCTAATAGTATATATGTTCTGGTTGTCGTCACTTTTTACGCATGGTTGTACAATCGAAGTCATATATGCAGTTAATATTCTTAATCGCAGGCTTGACTCGCCTCCTCAGATCCCATTATTATTCTTGATTGGACGGAATGCAAGGAAGCTGTATCACGTATAATTCGACGCATGCTTAAGAATATCGTGGCGCTAAAACGAATATGTGGCCCAGATAACTCTCGTCAAAACCTAAGCCGCACACGCAGTGCGGCAAATTCTAATCCTACTATACTGTGAGTGCGGTCTCATTCGTCAAGTGCGTAAGCTTCACTGCACATCTCGAACGTACTGCTACGAAGTTGAACCACGCGCTCCCCGGCTATGAATGCAGGCAAGTGGCGCCACAGCGTGGGTTATGTGGGGGTTAGACGGAGGCACCCTGCTTTGTTTGCATCTCTGGCGCCCGTTTTTCTTTCTTTTTTTTTTCTCTCACTTTCTCATTTCTTTTTTCTCACTTTTTGTTTCTGCCAGTGCATTGTGCATTATAGCAAAATGATCACAAAGCACGAATAGCGCGCGCTTCGCAAGGACACAGAAAGGGAAGACGAGCCACGGGCGCGTTGTTTTTGATTTGTGATGATCGACCAACTAGCTTAAGATGCGTTATTCAGCAAAATGGTGTTGCGCGCTGCACTTACGCAGTTTGAAAATTAGTTTTCTGTCCAAGTATTTTCTACATGGAAAAATAATATATGCGGCAGTTTTTTTTTTTTTTTCTAAAAGAGCCAAATCCAGAAACCGAAACTGGGCTAAATTTCACGGGAACGTAACGCGCGCCTAGACATCTTTCACTTTTAAAACAACTGTCATCGAAATTAGGCAATTCCTCATTTTAACGGGAACCCAAAATGCAGTTTCAAATCGAAAATATGTGCCAAATCCCGCACCTGTTTGAATCAAACAGAACCAGATCCATTAAACCAGCGCTGCGTCAACAATCGTGCACCAAACAACAAGCGTCGTTAGTGTCCTAGTTGCTTTCCTGTCGTGTTTTCGTTCCACAATTAGTTTTTCTTGGGCGAGTTGGTACTATAAAGAATGACATGATGTTGTAGAGCACAACTCTAATATAAAGAGCGAAGAGGCCGTCTTTCCTACTTCTTTCTGCCTTGTAGTGTTTCTTTTCGAGCTTTGCGCTACAGCATCATGTCCTTATTTCGCTCCAAGACGGTATTTTCGAAATAGAAGACAACTGCAATGAAGATATTGTGCACCGATCTATTCCTTGAAGAAGAAGTGATCTGAAACGGCGCGGCATAAAACGAGCTAAGAAGTAGAAGAGCTGAAGCATTTTTTTAATGTCTTTAAAGATGCCAAGAACAAGCAAACGCTGCCGACACTACAGGATGGTACGCCTTTTGCCTGAAAAGACCACTCGCTCTGCAGGTCTATAGTCATCGCCATTACGCCCATGCAACAAAGGACAGCACCAACGAAAGCACAAGGACTGTGTTAATACTGTCTAAAAGTATTGCTATCGTTCATTCACTGCGCTTTATACTTCTTTCACGAGCTAATTCACGCCCAAATGAAATGGTACAATCTATAAAGGCCAAATTTTACGCCTGAATACTGACGATAGTGGGCTGTATAGATTTTAGCCGCGATATAGATTTGAGGTATTTTGGCGACATGAGCACACTGGCAAAAAATTGTTGGAGCAGGCCTGACCATGTTGTCAGTAGCAAAAAACTGCGTTTTTCTAAGATTCAGTTGAAGTGGACTAGGCTTTTTCGAAAGAAAAAAAAAAAACACCACATCCGAAACGCCCTTTAACCGAACAAAGACCATATTCTTCTTCTTCTAACTTCTTGAAAAGTGCACCACAGAAGTTTTGGAATTACCTGAACCCAAAACGCCATGACAGCCCCGCCACTGACAGTGATGATAACAGAAACGCTGCAACTTCATTTAACAGTTATTTTCAGTCAGTATTCAACATCGACAATGGAAAACAACTGAATATAGTCCCATATGACCGAACGCGGATCAAGCCAGTCGAAATCGCAGATTCAGGTCTTTTAAACCTCTTGTTGAACATAGACACAAAGAAAGCGATTGCACCTGATAACATACCAAATATGTTTCTTAAGAGATATGCGGAGTGGAATGGTAAATACCTTTGTTACATCTTCAACAAATCATTAACGACGTGCTCACTTCCTGCAGAGTGGAAAATTTCTAAAATCATTCCCATTCACAAATGTGGTAGCACATCACAGGTATCTAATTTCAGACCCATTTCCTTAACCTCGACCGTGTGCAAACTGCTCGAACACGCAGTATAAACACGTACCTTGAAAAGGAATCTATTCTTTCGCCCTATCAACATGGCTTCCGTCGCGGTCACTCAACAGTCACACAGCTATTAGAACTAACGCATGACATATCACAAAGTCCAGATTATAGGAAACAAACAGACTTAATTTTATTCGACTACTCAAGGGCTTTCGATTGCGTGCCACACAAGAAACTAATCAGGAAGCTTCAGTGTACAATAGGTGAAGGCCCTGTTGTTAATTGGATAGAGAACTATCCTAGTGACCGCTTACAATTCGTGCATATTCATAACGAAAATTCCACTTTAGCATCTGTTACGTCGGTAGTTCCCCAGGGCAGTGTACTGGGTCCTGTATTATTTCTGCTATACATTAATGATTTGCCTTCCAGATTGAATGTTAACATCCGGCTATTCGCTGATGATTGCATCTCGTTCCGTGAAATTAATTTCGCTGATGATCACCATGTACTGAATAATGCACTCGAGTCTGTGTTTTCTTGGTGTAAGGAGTGGCAAATGACTCTGAATGCTAAAAAATCCGTAACGCTTACTGTAGCTAGAAAGAAAGCAATATCTGATTTCACGTACACTAATAATGACACACATCTTACTCGCGTATTTGAACATAAATATTTAGGCGTCACTGTAACGCATGATCTTCGATGGGAAAGCCATGTCAACAATATAACCTCAAATGCACTAAAGCGGCTTTTCTTTTTGAGAAGGCGCCTTCATCTGGCACCCCCAAATACAAAGCTGCTGGCATACAAGGTGCTTGTCAGACCAGTGTTAGAGTACGCCAATTATGCTTGGTCTCCATACACAAATGAACTAATCGCAAGAAACGAAGGGGTGCAGAGGAAGGCAGTAAGGTTCATTTATAATAAATATAGGCAAACGGATTCTCCTACAGAATTATTACACAAGGCTGGTCTGTCAACACTACAAAGTCGGGCAAAAATAGCAAGACTAAAGTTTTTGTTTCAGTTAATTCACGGAGAAAAAAACATGGACGCGTCAAAACTAATGTCTTTCAGTCGTTCTAGGTTAACACGTTGCCGGCACTCTCAAACACTTAATGAATACACTTTTCATTCAAACTGCTTTAAATATTCATATTTCCCGCAAACCATCAGAGATTGGAACCAACTTAGTCCTTCTGTTACCAACACTTCATCTTTGAATGTGTTCTTAGATATGGTAGAAGCAAAGGTACACGCTGAGCAGCTTTTGTGAACTCTGTTGTTC
The DNA here is from genome assembly GCF_013339695.2 of Rhipicephalus sanguineus. Lineage (NCBI taxonomy): Eukaryota > Metazoa > Arthropoda > Arachnida > Ixodida > Ixodidae > Rhipicephalus > Rhipicephalus sanguineus. The sequence goes on from NC_051180.1 coordinate 16,389,454, forward strand.
TTTTGTTTTCTTTTGTCCTCTTGTATTTCGTATCCAGGCTCTGTATATCGATAACGTGATTGCATCATTGTACACCTTGTCATTATAGTTGTTATAATTCGTAGTTTTGCAGTGATTTGTACCCTCACCTTGCTCATTGCTACTACTGATTCTCACGTATTGATTACCCATTGTTTTGCATGCTAAAAATGATTGCTTCGTGTTTCTTTTCTGTTTCATATGCATGCCCTCCCTGCAATGATCTCCTTGTGAGATCGGCAGTATTGTTAAATAATAATAATAATATCGGCAGTGAGTAAAGCGAAACTGTGCTCCGCTTACTATGCAGTTCTTTTTGTGGAACTGGAACAAGATATGATCCGTGTTTGCTCAAGATATGTTGTGTTATAAATAGTCAAAACTTTTCCTTTTCATACGTGCTCTCTTAATTGTAGAGAGAGAGAGAGGGAGAGAAAGAAATTTCGGCAGATCCCACGCACTGCGCGAATCATTTTCATGCGAAGCATTCAGCGAGTAGTTGCCTATGCCGCGTCTTTTGTTCTTCTGAGCCAAGCATTACAAGGTGGATCGACGTCTCTGTGTAAATTGTGCTGTTGTGGGCATTCCGTGGCTTACTTCCGTGGCTTTGTTCGGCAAAAAGATGTCATCGCATTTTAAAGAAACAGATGTAAAGACATGAAGGTTATCCTGCCGTTCTTAGACCGGCTGGCTACCCTGCGCTGGAGAAAGGATGTAACGACAACGCCCCGTGTGAAGTAAACAGCAGGCTCGCGATAGCGCTAGGCTTCAGGAAACCGGACGAGCACCCGCATTGGGAAGCAGTGGATGCCACGAAGCGGATGGTGGCAGGCAGTAGAGTTACTGTATATGCTACCTTTAGGTAGCAGAGTTGCGCATGTGTCTTCCAAAAGCTGCTAGCAGCCATGCATTGCAGAGAAGCTGACGCTCGGGCCAATTTCTGTATTCCTTGACGCCGCCGCTGCAGCGAACTGAATTAACACTAGACATTGATAGTCAATGATTATCGCTGGTCTTCGACACGCCAGACATGTTGATTGACGACACCGTAGACATGCCGCCTGCACAAACGGAGTGCAACTTCACCGCATAGCTGTGGTTGCTAGCCAGACCTATGCGCAACTCTGCTACGTAAAGGTAGCATATATACAGTAACTCTAGCAGGCAGGCCACTCGAGCGCCGCGAGGGTGAAGCGGCAGCAAAAAGTGACAGCATCAGCAGTTGGATCAGTGACGCCGCTGACGCTGTTAGCCACTTAACAGCACCATCGAGAACTTCGTGTAATCACACCTAATTTATGTGTCTATTTATTATAATTTTTTTTGGCCAAGATCCGGGATTCCGTCGATCGCTCGTTACAAAGGAAAGGGCCCCACAAATCATCATCATCATGCAACGGGAATAAAAGAGAATAGAAAGGAGACTGTATAATTTTACGGACATCCGTTCTGATTTATGCAGTGTTGTATCCTCTTAATTGTACATTCGCGGTAAATTTTGGTGCTGATAGTAAGTGGCCGGCAGATAGGGCGGTCGCTTATATTAGAAAGTTGTAGTCCGTGCCAATTTATGGCATACTCATTTTTTAGAAATCACAAAAGTTGCATTTAATTCGAGATCCTCATCATTGAATTTTAAAGGCGATACCGAAACTGACGGCGCCCGGCGCGCAGGAAACGCGGCTCTTTCTGTTACGTAAGACCGGAACTGCACGTGACAAGGAAGCGACGAAATTTGAATCAAGGTGCTCCAAAGCAGAACCCAGTCAGAAACAAGACTCTTAGTGTGGTTCCTCGTCTGTAGAATTGAAAAACGGAGAATGATCGGGAATAAAAAAATGCAGAAGTATGGGAGAGTAGAGTCGTCGTCGAATACGAATGCAATGAGCACAAAAGATTCGCGGCTGTGGGAGATGCCAAAAGAGCAGCTATTGAGTGGCTTTACTTCGAATGGTACTGCGTCTTCATTCGCATCTGGGAACCTGCGCCGCAAACACAAATTCATTCAGTCACTCGAACTTATTCAAACGCGCGCGTGAACGCACGCACATGCCCGCACGCGGTTACGAACGCACAAATGGTCAGCCAAAAGGCCAAATAAAACCAGCTGGGACTTTCACCGCGGCGCTCGATCTGTATACAGATCGAGCGCCACGGGGAAATGCACACACATACGCACACATGTAAAATAATAATAAAAAACATAATGGCGTATCGCTTTCTATTCCATCTCCCCTGAGGTGTCCCACGACACTAAGACCAAAAAGAAGTACTTGAGGGTGAGGGGGCGCACAAGACGTGTCTGCATCGGCCGCACGCAGAGAGTCGCGCCAAAGCAGAACCCAGTCAGGAAAATCGACAATCATTCTTAAATACACAATTAAGTAGACAGCTTATTATTTGGGTGCGATCTGTGATGCTTATCTGTTTCTTTCATAAACTGCAAACAGGCGCGAAAAGCTATTTCGCACGTCTGCAAGAAGACAAGCCGCAGAGGCTGCTCCTGAGTTTTATGTTTCACAGACAAAAGAAAACGTTGATATTGCCCTTTTCTTGCGCACAGCTCGAAATAAATAGTGAGGACCAAACACCACACGCAAAGGTAAGATGATCTGCCGGCGAAAGTGAGATGACTTGCCGCTTTTCAAGAAAAGATACAACCACGACGCCCCTTCAGTCAAATTCCGTCACTTCCTTGTCGCGTGTAGTTCCGGTCCGGTGTAATAGAGTCGTCGCGTTTCGTGCGCGCCGGGCGCGATCAGTTTTGATATCTCCCTTGAAATTTGATGATGAATATCTCGCATTACGTGCAACTTTTGTGATTTCAAAAAAAAAAAAAATGGGTATATCATGCGCTACAACTTTCTAATATAAACAACTGCCCTCAAGTCAGTAATTAAAAGTTAATTAGCGAGTTCTTGTTAATTAGTCGCAGCAGTATATCATTCCCGCCACGACGTAGAGTTCGTGTGCGAAAACGAAAGGAGCCTTACTGTCATGGAATTTTTATTAAATATCCGTATTGTCTAAAAAATAACACCCTGTATACGGTGCTGCCTGGACCAAGTACAACGGCGAGGAACTCATTTTCGGGTTCGGCATCTTGTGAGCTCAAAAATTACGTTCTGGTACGCCACGTAGCCGACACTGATCTTACTCACCTGAATCTGCAGGCAACCCATCTGCAAGTGGGCCATCTTCCACGAACTTATGCATTTGCACATGAAGATGCGGGTCTTCATGCCTACTAGAACACGAAGTGCTCGTGTACCAAGGTTGTAATTCACTTTTAGACAAAATCAGTCAGGAGCCTCCTAAGGAACTGCTTATAGTAGCAAAAATGGCTTTTTGCGATAAACTCAGTTGGCCATGATATCTATTTATAATACAAATTACTGAGTCACTCCCAATGCATGTTCAAACTCGGTTACCCCCTTTTTTTTGGACCAGCCAAAAACTTTTATTGTGTATAGCGTAACAATGTGCTTCTGTGAGGTGTGCAAACAGAGGCGATGAATCAAGAGCGTTGCTATGAAAACTGAAAAAATTTCCAACGGCGTGAAACTGTGCGTGATGCTACCACCGGGTTCAGAATGAATTCGCTTCCAATTGAAGCAAAGAGATGACTCAATGAAAAAAAAAACTGTCAAAACAAGAAATGTAATAATAAAGAAGGCTGAAGCGAGCCGTCGTAAATCGGGAAGCCATAAGAACAGCCAAGTTTGCTAAAGAGCCTTCAACAATTGTAGAAGAAAATTTCAGCTGCCTTATATTACTTCCATCGAGCATCACTAATGTCAACAACAAACACTGATCGCCACGAGCTACTTAATGCCTTAGCAAAAACAAAGCATAAGGGGACAAATCTGTTCCCAACAGAAACAACTTCAAAGAGACGCATTTGCGCAGCACTGATTTAGCACTTAAATACTTTCACATGAAGTAAATTGTCACAATATTAACAGTCGCGTGACAAGTGACCTAAAGAGAACACAAAAAAATGCCGCGCCTTGTCTTGTACTAAGGTGAGTATTAGAACTTACGTTGAACCCTTCTGTCAAGGCGCGACCATATAAACACACAGAAATAAAAAATACAATCAATACGTGAATCCCTTCGCGGTGCTTCGTAAATCAGTATGCAATGTCTACATATCCCCTGAAAGTAAACATTGCTTAATTTTTTTTTCTATTTTTCGTTTGTCGTGCTGTCATGTATACGAAGCCGCGATGGAACGCTACGGGGTTTGGGTATGCATCATTGCATTAAGAGGGCATGCAGGACTGAAAACCTGTTTTTTCAAAACTTGTGATACTGTATGCGTGTAGCGTTTTGAACTCTTCTACTAATAAAGAAACTTTGCATTAAGCTTGTTTGCTATATGCGCTAATGAAAAGAATAAAAAAAATTGCGCCATCCTAGCGCAATTTTTGCTGTAGAATGTGATAGTGAGTTATGTTATTAAAACTCGGCCAGATAACACAAAAGAATGTGCATGCATATATGAATGTGCTTTTTTAAGAGATAGCTCTGTGTACGTTTGAGCCATAGGGGACTTATAGCCGGGCTGCACGGCGTAACATGCTTGAAAAGTACCCGAAAAAGAAAACAGTAGCCTATGCTGCGGTGAGCCGCAATTGAGGACTGAAACTATGTTTGGAAGGGAAAAAAAATTCCATATTTTAAAGTACTGCAAGCCTTGACTGAAGGGCAAGCCAATACTGAAGTTTAGACTAGCGGATTACATTCGAATGCAGACACATAACGCACACGAATAATTTAAGCCGTTAATGTGAAAGAGGTGCTCGAATATGTGTTCGCTTCCATGAAAACAGCAGAAACTGCAGCAGCCTTGGCAGTGCTAGAGTCCATTGAGGTGCATGTGACATGTGAACTGTGCTCGAGAATATGGAGCTGGACTATGGAGTCTGGACAAGACGGAAGCACGCGCATCGAATAATCAGCTGAGGAATTATTTCTCGAGCACAATCAAGGGCGGCTATAACGATGATGAAAGGTAAGGCGACCCGAAGCGCCGAGCAGTGTCATGTTGAAGAAGAAGGCCAGACTTATGAAACATATGCCATTGGTTAATCACTGTTCTCCATAGAGTAAATCAGCATATTCTGCAATGTGAATTTACAGTCCTGAGTTTGCACGTTTGGCCGTAACAGCTTTAGGAGAACAGCAATCTCCCAAGTTTAATGCCAAAACCTACCTTCAGTGTTTGTTTCTTCAGTGAAATTTTGTCACTAAGAAGATACTTTGCACCAGTTTTTAAATGTCTTCTGCCCTCGTAAAATATTAGACATTTTAAATATGGTGAAGAAAACAAACTTAGTTTCCAAGTGACGAAATTTTACAGAAATACGATTGTTGTCCTGAACTGTACACAAACTGATACGTACTTATTTAAAAACAGTGAATACATCTCTTGTTCTTTTTTAGCTGATGGTCTCACACGCTGTGCTTAAGTTCACACACTGTGCCCAACATAAGAAGCATAATTTCTTGCCCGTTCACAACTGCGTGGGGAAATTTGTGTTACATTTATGGCAGGAAATATGAACTCAGTGAACAAATTTAAATTAAAATCCGTTGATTGGCTCAAAACTTGAGCCTTATTCTAGCACCCCCTTTAATGGCATCGCAAAACAAAAGTTATATAAAGACCTTCGTATAGTGACAGCAGGCTTCCGGAACTCTTGCACGGTCATAGACATTCCGGTACTTGTACTTTGTCCACTGTGCGCATCAAAGGAAAAAACAACTCTAGCGATAGATCACAAGCTTCGGTTCATTTCTGCCTGTAGAAAAGAACAAGCCCGCCAGAGTGCCAGCGCAACAAGTGTCGCTTTCTCTCACACAACATTCCACTCACAGTTGTCAAGACACTCATCGCGGATTTGCGGCAAAGCACAGACTCAAACAACGTTAGAAGGTCCGACGTATCGCCCATAAAAGCACGTCTGCAGAAATTCTTCCTAGGGCACAGTTATAAAAAACGACACAGGCCGAGGGTCACCGTTCTGCGCATATTCTGAAGCGTCCAATGTGTTCGTTCTATTCGTGCGTATATCTTTCACAATTCGCAGTTCACGACGTGGGGGCCAGTCTCAATGGTGATGCGACCCAAGGCGGTCGCCGCTACGGTCTCCGCCCCAGAGTCATGTGTAGTAGTGACTCAGGCCGTTGGCTCTGTGTCCAGCGTGCGTGAGCGAGTGTCCCGACAGGTTTGGGTACAGGTTGCAGGCTCCCGTGGCGCTGGGTGTCCAGTAGGGACTACGCACAGCCGCTGCTGCGGCCGCGGCTGATGGGGGTAGCCCCATCGGCGCAGGCTGGTGGGCGCCGATGTAGTTGCTCCGGTAGTGCGGTAGCAATAGCTCGGTCTGCAGGCGATACGCGGCCGACGACTCCGGGGTGGGCGCTTGCTGGGCCTGTGTCAGGCCGTGGAAGTCGAACTTGTAGGCGTAGCGCTTGCCGTGAACTTTGGTCATGATGTTCTTGTCGTAGTAGTAGCGAAGCGCGCGGCTCAGCTTGTCGTAGTTCATGTTCGGCTTGCTCTTGCGCTCGCCCCAGCGCCGGGCTACTTCGTCCGGGTCGATGAGCTTGAACTCGCCGTTCTGTCCCTCCCAGGTGATGCAGTTGGCGTTGCTGCTGTCCGAGAGGAGCTCGAGCAGAAACTGCCACAGCTGGATCTGTCCGCTGCCTGCGTAGAGAAGAATTGCGGCAAGTGAAAAAAAAATGTGTTAAGAGTATACATTTTGAGCAGATTCACGGACTATGAGAGAAAGGGATCAAACGGGAATGACGGGGAAGTTAACAGCAGTAGAATCATCTGCTGTGCTGCTTGTTCGACAAAGTATAATAAGAAGTATGTCTAAGAAAAAGGGTGAGGGGAAGCATAAAACGTCAATCGTTTAAGTAAGTATCTACGTTGGAAAGACAGCAGCACTTATCGCCTTCAGTTAAGATTATTACCGCGCGCGCTCCTTTTTGTATTTTGTGTAACCGGTCCGCTACACGTAAAACTATACTGCCTTTCCCAAACCGCGCCCCAATGTCTGGTAACCTTCCAGATCATTTTAGAATCGTCTGATTGGCTTGAACGCGCAAACGCTAACAGTTGAGTTTAATCTGTAACTAGCATGGCCACCGGCGATAAGACTCGAATGTTCGATGCCGCATGTACAAATGCCGACGCGCCTAACCGTAGATCAGATTACTCGATGGCCGACGACTGTTCACGCCGTTATCGATTTACAGTTTGAATCACTTGCACGTTATCTTCTCATTTTCCGGGCTCAGGTTCACCCAAATAAAAAGTTTAGTCTTGAACACGCCGACTGCTTTCGTCAACGTCACGACCACGTGGCACTATAATATAATGCATCGCTAAACTGTACGGACGACTATGTACCCGATGTATAATTTAATATGCACGATGGTGCAGGTCCTGCTGCAACCTGCTGCATAATCATACATAGTGACAACCAGTACCGTCAACCAGGCAACAGCCCACTGAATAAATAGGACAACCAGTGTGCTTATTTTCATTGTATGTTATATCCAACGTGCTGCCGCGGACTTCATGCCTTCATTATTACCACATTGTTAATAACACTGGACGAGCCACTGTGACAGCCGTGCAGGCATGGCGCAGCTAAGCGTAGTTATAGTACTCAGCTCCACGGCTCTGCTTTATGAATGTCCAAAAATAAATCAGTTCTTCGAATAGGCAGACTGTCGGTGAATGACATTGCCTCTCAAGGAGGCTGCCATTACACGAGATACGCTTAGCTTCCTCTGTGTCTACACAACAACGCGTTACTGGTCTTTAAAAAATATATTTTATGTCCATGGTCAAATGATGAAATAGTCAAAGATGAAATGCCGACCCATTAATGAGCGTTCACACCATGATTGAACGCAGCGTCCATTATCTCTGTCAGCCTCAAATTGCAATGATCTGTCAAATAAATATGTCAAAGTTACGCATTGTATTCCATGTCGCTGGCCATTTGAAAGTAAATCAGGGTGGTATGGATAATCATTTAGGCTAATTCAAGTGAGTATTCATATTCTCTGTTTAATTATGTTTTTACTTGTTCTACAATCAATATCAAGACATTTTTTCCACGAAGAAAGCTATGTCACCGTCTTAAAGCATACGCGCATTTTTCTTGTTAGCTGCAATCATACGCGAAAAAATATTATTTCGGCATTGCTAACGCAATGCCGGACGTCAACTATACCATGCAGGACGTCAACCACACCTTCGACAAAAATGTCATGCATGGCAATACTCATAGCACTGAAGTGAGTTAGCATAGGTTGAAGCACATGTTTCAATTCACTCGAAGTTCAACGTTATGGTTTGTCTCATTGCCCCCACATAACAAAAATGGCCAACGCGGCTGAAGAAATGTAAACGTTCTCGAGTGACCGCTTTGGCGGCGCTGGACAAGCTCACTGCGCGGGCGGCCTTAAAAGGTCCGCGTCTACATAACAGGCATAAAAGCTCGTATCAGGGCACACCTGCTCACACACGGCAAACGCGTTGCATAGGCGAAAGCGAGCAACATCAGTCGAGGGGTGCTTTCAATAGCGCGAGTGACTGCGGGGCTTCGGTGGGGAGACGACGAGTGACGTTCTAATCGCGATAAGCACCGTGTCAACGCACGTGCTTGGGGGCAACCGGAGCAAGGCTTAATACACACAGCCGCGAACTCGCAATATCCCCTCCCAGCAGTGGCTGAAAGTAGAGCGGCTGGAAACGACAGGGAAGGGAGGCGATCAACGCTTCCACTCATTGGCTACGTCTGTGGACACGGTGGCCTTCCCATTCGGGGTAAAGATGGAGGGAAGGAAGGAAAGGCGATCGTTTTTTTTTTGTTTTAGTACAGGCGAGTGAGAACAGGGTGCAACAGCAGTGGCAGGTCGGACCGTGTGTGTTTCGGACACCGCCGGGTAATGGGCCATGTAAACGACACTCAAAAAGCGAAACGTTGGCTCTCCTAGCTGGAGGCGACATTCTTGCCTTGTTAAGTTATTAAGTTAAAATAAACTGCACTTGAAGATAATGTCGCGCCGTTTTGTGCACAGAAGATAGAGACTCAAAGAAAATTTGGAGATTGAAATGACATTTTCATTGCGGATAATCGTCACTGCAGGACATTACAGCGATGTATCTCGATTGGGAAAATTGACTGGTTGGATGACGAGAGAAACGCGCGTTTTGATACGTATATAAAAAATTAAGCAAAAACGAATCTGCACGTGACGTGAAAACGAATCTGCGCGTGTTTCCAGGCGCTTTGGTGCGTTGATCAACTGCTTCGGCGCTGACTTGACGTCTCAGAGTATTGCAGGAAGCCCTGCACTGCGAGTTACCACACGGAGTATGCCGTGACTACGCTTAATTTCTGGCTCGCATCAGAGGTCTTGTCAAGACCTTTAAAGAGACTACGTGCATGACACTAACGGACGCAGTCTGTTGTTTTGGGGACTCTGTGGCAATTCTGTGCCCTAAATTTCAAGTTAGAGAAGACGTTTAGGCGCATTCACTTGAAAAGAACAGCGGACATTCTAAGTAACGCCACCACAGAATTCCAACAACAGCTGTAACCAGCGGCAACTTCGAGATTTTACGAAAGAATGTATTTTACAGATCTGTAATCTGCGCAGTGAAGTTAAGGGCTATGTTATAAATGTGTTGTAGATTCTCGGCCATTCTCGGCTTTTGCGAAATATTTATTAAAACTATGCTTTGGCATGGAGAAGAGAACTCCATAAAATAAGCTGAAAAATAAAGAAAAGGAACACGGAGAAATGTATAACATATATAGAAGTGATATAGTGTGACATATAACGCATGACGAATAACCGAACAGACTGAAGTTCAAATAAAAAGGAAAGTTATTGCGACGCCAACGGTGGGTTTGGCTTTCTAGTGCCGCCCGCAAAAACCGCAGGAATGCCACGTCACGTTAGCGCTGCTCACTCACGCCACGGTCTGGCTACTCTACAAGCTTGGTGACTGTTCAGTCAGACCGAAGGTCGCGAAAGTTATATCACAATATATCCACCTCGAAACTCCTATGCTCCGTATGTTAGTGGCTCCTGCTGAATGATGATGAGTAGAGAACTGTCTGTGAATATACAAGAAATGTTTTCGTTTTTTGGAAATAAGCGAACAAACGGACTGCTAGAAATGTTAAAATTAGGCAGCTTACTCACATACCAAAATATTTTATTCTCTCTCTCTCTCTTTCCTGCTTCTCACTTCTCATCACTCGCCTTCCTGCTTGCTTTGGTTTTGGGCCACGTTTTTCAAATTCACTTTCTTTTTGACACTATTATTTCAAAATACGTAAGTTGCTGTCAGGCACGTAGCCAGGATTTTTTTTCGGGGGGGGGGCCCAAGGCCTAATTATTCGAAAGAAAGTCTTTTCATGGCAAAAAGAAAAAAAGGTTGCCCGGGAATATAAAAGGCTGGACGAATTTCGGGGGGGGGGGGGGGGCCGGGCCCCCCGGGCCCCCCCTTGCCTACGTGCCTGGTTGCTGTGGCGACGCTGTATCTTCTTCCGCTTGTTAGTCATCCATTCATCGTCATATATTCGCCGTTGTCGACACGTACCATGGGCATCTCGTCAACACGACTCCTTGAAATGCTCATGCAAGTAGCATGAAGACCATACGATGCGAATACGCAATGCTCGTACGCTTGAATAAGTTATTCTGACAATCAAACGAGATATCAGTCCTGACCAAACCCAGTGTGAACCACAGGTCGCACCTATGTCACGTAGATGACGCTGGAAGTATATGCAAATCGCTTATGAAGGCAACGAGGCACGAATGAGCTGGGATGCAAGCGCATATCAGAATAAGAAAATATATATAGTGGGACGGCGGCGGTGGTCGGGAGGACGGCCGCCCTTGGCTTCACGGCCCCTCGAGCAGCAACAAAGCCGTGACTAACGCTCCAGATTGAGCGGCACGAAAATTCAACCGGCTGCTTGGCGGGGGATGCCGCACTCGACCCGTGGCGTCCATAAAGCAAGCAACGCCAGGTTGACGTTACGAGAGCCCTCCGCAAACAGTAGTGGGGAGCAGATGAAAGACAGAAAGGGCGTTGAAAGGAAATAAAAAGCCGGAGGGGGAGAAAGTGGAGCGCGATATGCGGCACCGTTGCAGAGGGCGCGAGTGCAGATACGGTGCGGGGGGTATAGGACACGCTGCTGCCGCTCTTAATGGGACCACGATGATATGTAAATATGGCCGGGCGAGCGAAGCACGAGCGGTCACCGAGCGCCTGAGTGGCTTCGTGTGTGCGTGTGTTTATGGGAGCCCCGATCGAAAAAGTAAAGGACATAAATAATGTTCAGGGGTGGTAGGACAAGAGGGGTAAGTTTGACGATGTGGAGGGCACCCGGAGAAGGGGATAGGAGCGGCCTGCGTTTTGGCGAACTGGAGCCTAAAGCAATTTCTCGAGAGCCTTTTAAACACAAGGCCGGCTGCGGCTGCTCGTGTAAAGGAAACACCACGTTCTTCACTTCCGGGGCTCGCGCGGACTTTGATCGGCGACGTCCGCTTGCTTTGTGACTCCCTGCACGACAGACAACTGCGGGGCTCTGCTTTCATGATTTTTTTTTCTGCCACGAGTTGATGCACAACGAAGGAACAAGAACGGGAGTCCAGAAGCACCGCATTGTGGCCTTGCATCGCGTGGAGTGCAATGGCTGCCGCTGTGTGTGTATAATAAGCCTTTCCGGGAACGTGTTGTGTGTGCATGTTAGACGTTACGCTTGGGAGAAATGTGCTTCCGATCCACCTTGTCAGTCGAGTACGATCGAGTTCGCAGTGCAAACGAAGGCCGAAAACTAAGCACCAGTGGCGGTTCTCGGGAACGGGATCGTCACGCATGGCAGATAGCCCTAGGTTGTGCAGAACCAATCTGCCGACGTGACAGAGCTCGCGTCGTTGAGGGCAACGTGTTAGCGCTGGAGGTCAAATCGGAGCCTCATTTTGACATATGAAGTGTCAGTGAACCTGGATGCTGAATTAATCAAGAAAAAAAATAATATGAAGAGCTCTGCGGAAGGAAGGCGTTTCGCACAGCTGGAAAACGTCGACCTTATGTGGAGCTTATGCATGACTACAGTGAACATGAAAAGGAATTGTACTTCCTTCGGGTTATAACCATAGCAATCTTTCAACACGGCATCTCGGTTTGGATACTGTCATAATGCAAAAATTTTACTCAGTTTAAAAAAAATGACACCATTTGCAATGAACATCAAAATTTGCGTTTGGAGTTTGTAAAACTACGCGCTATCACTCAATCAATTAATATTCGTTCACACGGCGTTGGCACGTACCTTGTGATGAGAACCTTGCGCTAGCAGCTCGAAACATTTGAAATGAGTCTGAAACGATAAATATGCGCAAAAGAAGCGTTACTATCACAGGCATGGTAAAAAAAAAAAAAAAAAACTTTCACGATGATCTTCCACATAATGGCGCCTCTGCGCTATCTACCTAATTAGATAACTGCTATATTGAGTTAATGACAACGCTTCAAAGAATAGACAAAAACTGTGACAGTTAAAACTGTAACTGTAATACTGTAACTGTAACAGTTAAAACTGTAAAACTGTAACTGTGACAGTTAAAAATAGAAATGCGTACATGGGAGAGGAACTGTGCAGCAGCGTAGGCATGTGCGTTCGAAAACATCCTGAATTTCAAGCAAGCTCCCTCAATGCACGAACGTGTCTACACATTTCTACGGAAAGAACGCAAATGCCTGAATGAATGGCGCGGAAAAACGAAAGGTCACAGAGGAGAGAGAACCAGAGGACAATGCTAGAAATAGTAAAGTTAATCACAGAACTAACCTGGTTAAATTCTTATGCTATTAAAAACGTCGTGAAAGCTCTAACTGAAGTCATTCAGCCAGCAAGACCAGAACACCAAGCGCTGTTTGGTTGTTGAATCCATTCTTGACTGTTTGGCAGTTGTTGCTGTCGTTATAATGAGCGCAGTCTTTGAGTCGATGCACTAGCGACTGCCAATCGCCGAGCCCTTGCAACATAAGAACGTTTACACGGATTCGACTCTCGGATAACTGATACCGGCTGCGACTGCTTGCCTGCATTTGTTTGATGCAATCTTTATATATATGCCTTGCAGCAAATCTCTCGAATAAAAAAAAAGAAGTTGGCGTTGTAGGCGGCATGATTGGCTGTACGTGGCTAAACTGCAGTTATCACATAAAGATAATTTATTTTAAAAAATGACAGACATAGGGGCCGAAAGACACACATTGGCAGAATAACATAGACCGACATTAGTATAACACAGTAGACAGACATACAGACCAAAACACTGAGCAACAGACAAACAGGCTGACAGGCTAAACGGATAGAGGGACCGTCAGATCTCCAAACACGCTGTCTATAAGATAGACCAGTAGGCCACAGACTAATAGAAAAGCGTGGCAGTTGTACTGAGAGATAGGGGGAGAGAAAGAGAAAGCCGTACCAGGTGTCGAAGACCTCTGGGGGGACTGGGCGTCAGCTTTGCTCGAGGCTGTGAGCGATTGAGCGCTGAAACCTGCAAAGTGCGACAGGACGCCGAAATGAGAAAAAATACACAAAAATGGCAAAAGCAACGCACGAACAACGGGTGACGAAAACCTATAGAACACACTGAAGCCATAGGGGCGGTTCATGGGATTCCTTCGCGGTTTTCGATTGCTCTAGGCGTACCGCACGTGCGGTCTGTCTAGGATTAAAAAGAATAACTGCTGGCGGAAAGAAAACCGACAAAGCGCGAAGAATTACGTACACTAACCTTTAATTACACGGCTATTGCGAAACCATAAACATAGGACATTTTACGTCTTTGTGTGCCCTGCATATGCGGCTGAGCGAAGGACACCTTTAATGTAAGGTAGACTGTGTGGACTCCCGGCCATTTGTTTGGAGGAGAAACTATTCGGCTCGCGGAGACGTGTGGACCACGCTAAACGCACTTGAGATTTCATGTTGAACTTTTTAAGGGCGATAGGATTGCTCGTCTTTAGGATGCGAGGTATACGAAGACTCCTGCACATAGTATAGGGAGCGCACATCCGCGCACAGGAAAACGTGTGTAGAGTTACTCATTGTATATACTATAGCACAGTCAACTGCAACTACCTCTATCTATTCCATTTCACCTTACCTAGGTGAGATGTAGCAGGCAATAGACGTGCTCTCCAAGCCGACCTCTTCCTCTTTGTGATCATTAAATATTTTGTTCTATTTCATAAGTAAAGGTTATATCTGCTACGATGACGCAAGTCGGAAAGTACAAGTCGTGTGCAGTGCATAACACCTACTCAATCATGTACAGTCTACATTTTAGCGAATTCTGAAGAATTTGTAAAGAAGAAAGCAGGAAAAAGATCACGTGTTGCGTAGCCAACAGAAACAGCATAAATACGGGTATACGTACGTTAATACACTTTCTTAAACGTCGCAGAAGAAGACTTTACAAGCACTACTCGCCTTCCTGCGATCCACTGGCCTGTCAGAGCGCCTCTGAGCGGAACGCTCTTGTGTGTGTGTGGTTGTGATTGTTTTTTTCCTTATTATTTATTTTCTCTCTCTCGCTTTCAACCCCCTATTCCCCAACCCCAGTGCAGGGTAGCATACCGGATACAAACTTCTGGTTAACCTCCCTGCCTTGATCTGCTCTTTCTCTCTCTCTCTCTTAAAGAAGCAAATATCGCTGAACATTATAACGCGCTTATATTAATTTGACACATATCGACTGTTTGTGCTTCTACCTTACGCTCATTCAGGCAAAAACAACGACGTACGAGCAACAGTATTTTTTTTGGTCAAATATAGGGCTTGTGATGCCCGATATATCGCTGTGTCCTCCTTGTACGTTCATTGGATAAGGTGTATCGCATATTGTGATGATCTTTCTGCGGGTTGTTTCCTCTTTTTTTATTGCATTTACTTCACTGGACCTATTGGACTTTTTGTAATTGGTGTTCAAGCTTGCTATTTCGTATTGTGCAGTAGTAAGTTTGTTGCGAACTCTGATCTACTCGCGGAGCAATTGAGCACTCTTGTGATAATTTTGCACTTCCATAGGAGTACTTCTTTTAACGGACGTTGCAGCAGAGCAGCCGGCGTCTCTCAGAGGCAGGCGCCAGCATTTCCTCAGATGCATTTATAACAAAAAAGAAAAAGGAGAAGATCATGCCTAGAAGACTTCGTGTCAACCAGATGCGTTGCTCTTGCTGCTGTTCCTCATTGAGATTAGTGGCGCGTAGTAATAACGTTACTGGTGAAAACTAATTGAGCGACAGGAAACCAACGGACAAATCCGGTCACTGCCAGCGTTAGAGAAATGAACTGCTTATTAGAATATTCTATTAGAACGTTATATGCGAGATTTATCTCACAATATTGTTCAGGCATTCTTTAAAATATGGAAAAACATTATTGTACAACCATTTCCCACCAAACCCACAGACTCATTCTTATTTGTGTGGAGGAGGAGGACGAAGGAAATGAATGAAAGGCAGGGAGGTTAACCAGGCGCGCGTCCGGTTTGCTACCCTACACTGGGGAAAGGGATGATGGGACTAAAAGAAAGAAATAAGTCTGCACGAATAAAAGCAATGACTAAAACTCAAGAAGACTCGTCAACAGGGCTAGTGGTACTTGAGCATCTTGAACACAGCGAAAAAACGACACGGACACCAGGAGAATATTCAGCGCTGTAGTGTGTCCAATATTTTTCTGGTGTCCGTGCCTCCCTTGCGCTGCGTTCAAGGGGTTTAAGGGTTAAAACTCCGTCCACTAGTTCGGTTACTAATGCACACCGCATTTTGTGGACTATAAGTGGTACTATTGTACAACTTCCGCCTTCGTCAACACGGAGTCAATACTTTTTCGTTTTCAATTCGAAACGCAGTCAGTCTGAACAGAAAACTAAAAATCTCCTTTTTTTTGAAAAAAAACTTATCGAGTAGTCGGTATATATGTGAACTTCCCCGTTTTAACATCTGCTCCGCATTTCATCAACTAATTACGAAGACACTGTTTTGTCGGTAGGCAAAATTGCAATCGCACTGAGTTCCCAAGGAACTTAATTATTCACGAATCTTCCATGCGTAAGCGAACGATCCCTTCTGTTCAGGCGGGATTAGCCAGGGTCAAAGTGATTATAGGCTGTACAGCGAGGGTCAATGTGCTTACAGGACGTGCCGCATATGTAGCTACCAATCACGTCAAAGCGCAAAAAGAAGGTTGTCGCGAACGGGCAACATGATGAGATCTATGGTGCCAAAAAAAAAACAAAAAAAAACATCATAGCGAGAAGTAGAGAGAAATTCAGTATCTCAAATATGGCGCCACGGGGATCGTTGTGGCTGGGACGAGTATATACACACGCCTTGCAAACTATGAGAAAGGAGACCCACAATTATCCCAGCGGCGGCAGCGATGAGACGGCGCCGTCGCGACTTACTCCGCGCCGCCACGGGTAATTTATTACGACGGCGCTCGCTTTCCCAAACCTATATTGGCCCGAGCTCCGAATAAAGCGTTTTTTGAGCAAAGGGTAACTGCACCCTGCGCATAACGATCGCCGGTATTCGCCCGTCCACCCCATGTATGGCCACATAGCCGTGTACGTCTCGCCGCTGGTTTGCGACTGACGCCACTCCCGCAGGCGCCACAAATCTCGTCTTCATCTCAACATTGAACACCCTGGTCTGGCTCGCTCCATTGACCTTTCGGAGTCACCTTCGCGCTCGTTATACCGTGAAGCGATGCTTTTCGTGAGGATGACTAGACCTATAGGTCTATATAGCCATCCTCCGTGTACAGGCATATATATTTGCCTGTATACGGAGGTAGCCGTTAGACAACGTCGCCAAACAACGTCGGGAAATGTAAAAGAGAGAGAATGAAAAGTGTCCTCCTCGGTGGTACAGTAGTTGCCATGCCTGGCTGCTGACCCGAAGGTCGCAGGTTCGACCCCGGCCGCGGCGGTCGCACTTCGACGGAGGCGAAATCCTAGAATCCCCCGTACTGCGCGATGTCACTGCACGTTCAAGAACACCAGGTAGTCGAAATTTACGGAGTCCTCCACTACGGCATGCCTCACAATAATATCGTGGTCTTGGCACGTGATACCCTAGGTGTTATTACGAAACTGAAAAGGAACAATAACGGGAAGCGATTCTTTATAATTATTATCGGTGCCATTGCATTGCACATTACGCGAGATTGCCAATTTTTCTCTTTCCATCGTACGGAAAACATGAATAATCAATTTCTAAAGCGGTGCTGAAGTTTCAGTGAGCGTCCAACGCATTTTAAAGGATAGCGGGGCTTTAATTAACATCAGCGCTTCATTCCGTCGTAACTTTGTAATCCTGAGACGAAACAGAGAAGGACAATCGTACTTTTGGTTTATTGGCGCACTTAAAGGTGATTCCACCCCTTCGCAGACTTTATAGAACCGCACGTGTTGTACAAGCGCCTGGTTAACGTTAACGCGGTTTACTTCTAACTCCATAAGTGGATCGAGTGTGGCATAATTTCAACGCCTATAGGGACATCCGTATTCGGAAAACAGCATTTATTCAGAATCAGCGCACCACGCTATTCGTGTTGCACAGATTCTGTTTTTTTTTTTTTTCATGCGAAACTACTGAAGTGCTTACATATTGTAAGCAATGAGCTGCGAGTATCCGTTAGTTACTACAGCACCAGTGGCTGAACAATCTGAAATAATTTACGACCAAAAGCTTTGAAAGGTACATGCATAACAGGCATGTCAATATGCTTTGTGAGGTGCACTCTGAAGTTTGCCAATAACCAAAACATTGTCTTGTTCTTAAGTAATAAAACATTCCAATCGAAGTAAATGAATGACTTTTAAAAAATTAACGTTTAGCGATGAGCATCAAAGGAAACAATTACGTTTCAGAGCGCGTGAATTCCAGCTATAGATTAACTCGTATAGGAGTGAGTAAGGTTTTACGAACGAAACTAGATAGGAGTACAAATCGATGGCTAAAACTTGAAGCTAAAGCTTCGTGGAGCTCCAGTGATTTAATTATTCAAATGCCCTGTGTTAAAACGTTGCGTAACTATACGCTGAGCTTTATGCAAGCCTGCGCTGAGCATCTGAGTAAACAAAGCTCATGAGAAACGTGCCGCAGAAAGTAGAGATACAAAGGCGGGTCTCGTAACTTATTTCTACTTGCTTCACGTTGCAGCATATGCTAGAACGTCACACGTAGGTAAATAGACGGATCTGAAAGCATTGAATCTGGGTCCTTCATTCCGTCTAAGAACGCGCAAAATCAACTGAGTCGGCCCGTCACTACATTACCCTTAGGACATCACCGCTTGCTTTTGCACGTCGACTACGAGGTGTCCTCAAACAAAGCAGTCGTCCGCTGCCAATGCATGCGTAAACTTTCATACACCGTTTGAGTATGTCAACCGCAAGAATTGCGATGAAAAAATCCGTAAACAGGGGGTGGGTGCTCGAGCCGACATTTTGACAAGTGGACTTGTCTTCTTCAAGGCTGGAAGGCTGGAAGTTCCAGCCTTGAAGAAGACTAGTCCACTTGTCGAAACGTCGGGTCGAGCACTCACCCCCTGTTTACGGATTTTTTCATCGCAAGCTTCCATCTTCCCCTTCCTGCCGTTTTTTGAACCGTAAGACTTGACACACAAACGGACGACATCGCATAAGGTGCAGTTGACTCACAGGACGAGACCGAAGTCTGGTGCTCGTAGCCTCCATTGGTAGGAGAGCCCGCAGACCAGCCGGACTTGCGGAGGGCCTCCGAGTACGACGTCTGGTCTGAGCACATAAGATGGCCGATCGCAGTTGCAATCAAGTGAATGGGAAGCGTTTACTTTGTGTCTGTTGCACTGGGCTCGCCTTTACGAAAAGCGTCATAGCGCGCGAACTAGTCTGTAAGAAATCGGGCATGTAAGGCCGCATTTGGCGCTACCATTAGGAGAGGAACTGGAGCCGTGTAACACTTAATGCATGAGCTTAACGATGAGTAAGAGGTAAGATTAAACATTTTAAGTGTATACGGGGTTGAATAACAGAAACAATTTATGCACGTTCATTACGATGACCCGTATAAGCCAAGGTAGTGTTCTATGGTAAGTTGCAATTTACATCAAGAGCTGTTGTAAAATGACGGTGACGATTAAATTTTGTAGTTATGCCGTTAGCGGACACAACGCAACATTTTTTTAAATTTTTGTGATATGCCGGCAAGTGAGATGAGCGGTTCAGGTGAGCACAATTCAATGGTAAATGCAGTCAGCATGATATGCCCGCCTCCGTTTAGCTTACACTCGTAACACACTCGAAGCAAAATTTTTGCGCCGTGTCTTACACCTGTCGTCAAAGACAAGATGAAAAACCAACATCCGGCTGTCTTACGCGTAGCAAAGAATATTGCGGCCTCAGCTTATTGCAAGCAGTAATTCAATGTTACTGCCTCGCGAGCAACAGGTATCAAACTCAATCCGCTACGCTCAGGCCTAAGAAAGCTGGGCTCAGCTGTAAGATAAATTGCTCACACCGGACATACCGGATAATACGAACGTTCTCGCCATTTCCTATCATTCCAATTGGGTATCCATGCGAGCAACGTGCGAGACACAGGAAGAGCTCTGCAGGAAAGAGCGCCTTACCGGGCGCGGCGGCGGCGTAGAGCATCGCGGTCGGTCAGCTGCTGTTGAACAGGAAAATCACGGCAGCGAGCGACGTTGGCTTCAACAAGCGCCGAAGGAAGTGGAACGTTAACCCTGGTTGGGTCCGCTTCGCCGCAAGGCCTTCCTTCCTGACGGTGTGGCGGCCCCGTCTCCTGCGGCCGCCAGTGTGGGCGTCCGACGGGCGGAGAGGAAGAGAGGTCGGCTTGCGCGATATGCACAGGCAAGGCAGCGATGCCGAGGGAGAAGCGAGGCCCCAATGGGGAGAGAGAAAGGAGACAAACACCGGAATATGCGCGCTAAAGTAAGGGGAGAACGGAGCGCCCAAATCGTCGAACAGAGGAGCAACAAAACGGATCTCACAGACCCGACTCGATTCGGCTGTCTTTGCTCGCAGCTTTGCCCGATTGTCATCTGTTGGAAAATATTTTGTCACCCGGATGGGAAAGGAGACACAGAGGCGGGAGAAGCTGTCCCGAATCCCGCGTCTCCCTTCCCTCTCTCTCTTCAATCTGGGCATTATCCTCTCCTTTTCGACGACAGTCGGCGTTCCTCGACAGAAATTAGAAGCAAGAAAAATAAGAAAAAAAAAGAGAGAGAGGAGTGCACGGAGCACGGACGTCAGGAGTTGATCTTTCCTTTTAGGGAAAACTGCGCTCGCTTTTCTCGTCGCGCTTTCCCTCCACTCCCCGTGTATGATCGTTGTAAGCGAGACGTGCGTCCCTCCTTGCCTCTGCGAACCAACTTCTGTTCTCGAGTTATGATGATGATGTCTGAAAGCTGTAGCGAACAAACGCAGAGGTCGGGCCAATCAATACGGCGTAGAAGGGAAAAAAGGAGGGAATGGGGAAAGGCGGGAGTGTGAGGCGCTGCGGCGGATTACAACGCCGCTCGCGTTAGATCGCCGGGAGAGGACGGGGGAGTCGACCGCGTGGTTGCCATGGCGACGTCCAATGGAGAAGCAGCGTTCCAGTCTCGTCGGCTTTCGAGGGCCGGAAGCCGTGATCCGAGTTCCGCCCTCCGCGAGCGTTGCGCGACATATAACAAACCGAGGAGGAACGTCGGGCTCCGGGAATAAAGTGATGCGGATCGGAGGAGACCGAGGGACAGCGCGGCCGCACACACGGCGTGTCAGGAGGCGCTAAAACGGAGAATGTATCTCGTCGTAGTCTGCGATAAATGAGACGTCCTCAAGACGCTCTGTGCTGGTCGCCGCGGCATTGGTTCGACGTACCGTTGAGCATTGCAATTGCTGCGAGCGGTGAACGTGTCAAAATGGAACAGCGCGGAACGATGTGACACAAAGTCAGAGAAAGAAAAGAGACGAGTACTTTGAACAGCACCAATGTCGAAAGTGTTGAAAATGTAGCGAAAACTTTAATCTTATACCTTGGCGCCGTTTCGCCTTTTGTGAATTCTCAGTATGAGATCAAGTCTAAATGAACGGCATTGTGGAACACTGCAATTTTCCAGTGGGGTTGCGGCAAAGGCGTCCGCATTCCGCGTTACGCTTTATTTTACTTGCCTTTTCCTATTCAAAATATGCCATGTTGAGCGAACACTTCTTCCTTTCTGTTGCCCCGTTTCGTTGCGCTATTTACGATGAATTTAATGTCAGAATACCAACTATCTCAACATTCAACTCTTTCAAAGTTCGGTGACATCTCACAAATCAATCACGTCCGTCGTTCCCTCTAATCTAATGTCGAAGCGCTGTTTTTAGAGGCTGTCTTTTGAAATCCCTGTCCAAGTATACCGTAATGCTAGAGCGCATTTATATAAGCTTCAGTATTGCGTATTAAGTTCATGTCGAATGAATTTTGGTACAAATGCTTACCACATTCGTATTTTCTGCGCTCAGCATAATTCGGTCCTCAGATCAAATAGCGCTACACGCTCACTGGAACACAATGTCTCATTACCGTAAAGTCAGATTCACGCCACAGTGTACATTTCCAGAACAATACACTGCAGACCATATATAAAATGTGTTCAAAGTGAAATTTGCTTTCTAAAATAGCAGGGCCATCATTGCGGTTGTACTATTTTCTATACCTCTTTGTTATACCAGTGTGGCACCCTTCTTTAAAGGGACACTAAAGGCAAATATTAAGTCGACGTTGATTGTTGAAATAGCGGTCCAGAAACCTTGTACTGCTACTTTTATGCCAAGGAAGTGCTTATTTTGACATAAAATCACGTTTTAGTGGTCCGCATCGCGTTAGCGCACTTCAAATCACCCGCCTGAAATCAGACTTTCATACGTCACTGCTGCCGTGCCCAACGTTGCCCGCCTTTACTGCTCGGCCGCCGACACTAGTAGCAGCAGAGCGAAAGTAGCGGGACCCGCAGCAGCAACAACGGCCATCGAAGCCATCAAAGCTTGCTGCAATCGCCGCAATGGATGTGGACGGAGAACTTGACAACGAGACACTGGCTCGCGACGCTGGGCTCCAATTCAGCGACTAAGCCACTTCGAGCGTAAGGGTTCATTCCGCGGCACCCAGTGAAAAGACACATCGGTTTCCTTGCTGCAGCACTGGCGTTGTGCATCATTCGGGCACTCGGCAACATCACATGCATGCGGCATTTTGTCGAACTTTCTGTCAGAGCGACTTTCACGAGCGTGCAACACA
Organism: Rhipicephalus sanguineus; assembly: GCF_013339695.2. Taxonomy (NCBI): domain Eukaryota; kingdom Metazoa; phylum Arthropoda; class Arachnida; order Ixodida; family Ixodidae; genus Rhipicephalus; species Rhipicephalus sanguineus. Next base: position 16,411,877 of record NC_051180.1, read on the forward strand.
CGCGGATATACGCGATACTGAATTAAACTACCACTGAGACGCGACCGCGTGAGCGAAACTGAGCGCCGGGCGAAGCGCAGTTCGGCGAAAACGGAACCTTTTGAACCACGCGCGCCGTTCCCCATGGCAACGCCACAGAGGTTCTTTTTTCCATGAATCAAACTGAAACGAACAAACAGCATTTTATTACGTCTTTTGATGCACGGAAGGTTCTTTTTTTATTGCTGCTAGTTTGATTACTAGTGATTTATCGTAGGCAGACTCTCATACGTCATCGGGATCTCTTCGAAAATGTCCCACTCGTGGCGCTCATCGTGTGATACATTTAGCTTAATTTCTCGGTAAGTAGGGCACTGCTGATGATAACATTGCCATTTTAGAAGTTGTCATACATTGAACTTTCACTGTGACATAAATTGTTATTTGCCTTTAGTGTCCCTTTAAGTAAAGTTATACAAACAGATAAAATCATCGTCCGTAGTCGAATGCTGTTGATACATTATGAAAGTACGAAAGAAGGGGAATTGTTCATGGGGCTTGTTTCTTTGTCAGACACAACCAATGAAATCAAGACATCCGCAATAACGCGTCCGATGCTTGTGGGTTAAGATCCCACCGATGGAAAGGGTGATTCTTCGTCCACTTTAATTTCTTTCAGTTAAGATCGAAATTATTACACTGCAATAAAAGAAACAACAAATAATGTCCCTTATGCTTTCCTTAACTGTCGGTTGGTTTCATTGGTTGATACATTATGACATACATGGTAATAAATCATGGTCTGCGGGCCATAGTGCACTTATTACGTGCTGAGCTTGTTACTTTAATCTTGTTCGTGTAGACATTCAGTTGTAACAATGGAGCACAACGCTAAAGAGCACCGCGTTCTTTCTTGCCAACCGCGGCCACAACGCCCTGGTTGGCAAGAAAGGTTGGCAAAGCCACAACGAAAGGCAGTACTCGTTGGGGGCTCGAAGGCAGATACCGAGCGGCTGCTACTGATGCGGTACTAGACTCATTTGTCCTGTGTATTCTTATAAGCCCTTATTATTGCTCCGACACAGGAAATCTACTACTAATGTTACGTCAAAATGAAACCTTTTATACATATTGGGGCGAAACGTAGCACAAGAGATGTACCGTACACAAAATATGCTTGGTGTGTAGAACATGTATAGATAACATTTATAGTATGCACGATTAGCCTAATGTGTACGTGTTTCAGTCCATCTGTGTTGTTCTTCGCATCTTTAAAATGATCACATATGTGCGTAGACATGTTTATCTATTCAAAATCTGAGCGCCCATATTTGTCTGATTCAAGCAAGGCGCTCTTCAATCAGTCTTGCAAACGCTTACCGGGAGTAGGTTCTGCTTGTAATGATTATGATTTCCTTTTACTGCAGATTCTATAGATATTTCATTGCAATCGCGACCGTGTAAAAGAAATAGTAATCTCGCAGTATATTACTAAAGATACCCGACAATATCAAGCTCGCAATATACAGGCCATATTTGCGCTTCGTTGCGCAAGCTGAGCATCCATCACACCGTTTAATATGGTCAGATCATTTATAGATTACGTTGAGCTGTGTCCCTCGAAGTTCCGATGCATTAGAATGACGTTTCCCTCAGTCGACCTTTGCTCCGTTGGCCCCGCTCCAAACGAGCGAAGTTAGGGTTGCGCCAACCAAAGTACAGTACGCACTATACGTTCTCTCTGATTAAGCAAGGTTCGGCGACGTGCTAGCCTCCGGTTACGGCCGTACCCCAGCGAGACACACGACCTGGGTCCCGCGGTCGAATGAAGCCCACGCGTTTCGTGCCCTGTCTCGGCGAGTTTCACAACCCAGCTCCGTCGCATACAAAGAAGGGGTCGGGAGCCAATAAGTAGCCGCGGGTGCTCGCTCCCGAAGGCGGGACACACGCACGCACACATACACGAACAGAAATGTAGAACAAGAGAAAGTCGAGCAAACGCAGTACTGCAGAATGCAGCGAGCGATGCCCCAGCAGAGTACGTACTATGTACCGAGAACCGCGAGGAACCACGGGATGAAGAAAGGGGAAGGGACTGGGTTATGGGAAACACAAGGGAGGAGGTAAAGGAAAGCGGGGAGGAGTAGGAAAAAAAGAGCGATGCTATCGCGAAGAGAGTTAGTGCAGCCTCGAATCCCGTCCACGGGTGGAAGGGATCGCGGCGTTTAATGAACTACACGCGGCGCCGCGGCGCTCTCTTTCCATTACGACACAGAGCAGCGCCACGGACTGAGAACCTGAGGAAAGACGTCGATCCTCCTCCTTCTCCTGCTTTTGGAAGGGGGAGCTAACCGAGGCTTGAGTGCGGTAAGGTGAAAGAAAAGAAAGAAAGACGTACAGAACGGGAGCATTGTTCAACGATATCAGCATCTAGGCGCCCTCTCCCCATCGGTCGGCTTATTATTCAGGCCCACCGGGCGGGCAGTTTTCAATATAAACGGATCAGAGGAGAGAGGTGATGCTTTCGAGAGAGCGAGAGGAAGCGTATATAAGGATGGAGTACGTCGTCCGAACGCCGTGTGGCGAAGCACCACCGCGACGTCCCCTTTAAGATCCTCCGCAGGGCGGCGTTATTCCCGGCGCGCGTATTTGCATAAAGGCGCGTGTACGCACACACGCACGCACGCACGGGAAGGCGCGTGCGTTGTCACCGCGCCACTGCGGCGGAGACGCGACCAAACGACGGCGAACGCATGCGATCAAGGAGGCACGTGCATGGTAACGAATGCGGCGATTACCGAGACAAAAGATAAAGCAGCCGAGCGAAGAATGGCTCGGGGTGGTGATGCCAGTCGCACGCCCGGGAGGAGGGAGGGGAAAAATAAAAGCTGGGGAGGGTACGAGATAGCGACTACAGCGACGGTTCATAGAGCCCTGAATAGAGGGCGCTGGATTAGGGGGGAGTTGCCCTTTTTCATTTAATAAAGCGGGACGTGTAGCGGCCGGGGAGTGTTATTGTTATCACAGGATTCTATTCGATCATGTGGACAAGAGGGGAGACTTTGGGGACTGCTCTAGCCAAAGCGGGTGGCTTATTACGGCAGCATTAGGCTTTCGTGTTAGAAACGCAGGCGAAGCCTTCGGAAGGTGTGGACGAGTTTTTAAACACTGTGAGAGCGTGACCGCGATGGTAATGGGTTAACCGCGGCATGTCAATGAGGGGATTTACGGGGGCGGGATTTTCCGACGCTCAAGCACCCTTGCACGTCCCTGGACCGCAGGGAAATACCGTTGCCTGTAAGCCAGAGAAGCACCGCATCGCACTTCACAAAGTCGGGCCATCTATTGTCGCTTGCCATGAACTATAATACCGTGTATGCTTTCTAAATGAGTCCTTGTTTCTTTAACACACATAATTATATTGTTTTAATTATACGAACGGTGGGTGAGGGCAACACAAAAAGGGGGTGGTTCTCGCGGATAAAAAAAAAAACTGAATCTAGCTCACATGCGCATGCGAAATGAAGATTTCATAAATGTTGCCAGCTTGAAATATTTTTGAATGCACACTTCTGCGCATAAACAGCCGTAGTGTTTGTCTGGCTCCACATTGATATTATAAAATTTATATAATGTCGCCACAATAAGATTAAATATTATATTCTTCTTCCAAGATGAGGAATCGCTTAGTAACATAGGGAGCAAGGAAAGCCTTTAAAAGCTATTGTTTAACGGTGTCAATTAGAAAAACAATGAAAACAAGAACGAACTCGCCAGAGATCGCGCCAGCGCCCTCGAAGGCGAGAAGGTTGGCTATAACTCGCATTGGCTTTAAGTCGAAAGCGATGCTTTCGGGGCTTGAGAAGCGAACGACAACTAGCAAAGGTCAGGTCTGCGAAGTAAGGAACTATCACTGGCCGTTTACGTGTAAAAAAATGAAAGGAAGCGTTCACGTATACATTCGCGGATATATCCGGGCGAGGACCTGTATACATGTGTGCGTGAAAACCAGATATAGAACGAGTGCCAGGGCATAAGAGAAAATAAAAGAAAACCAGTAAAAAATTTGGGGTGAAGGATAGTAAGATAGCGCTCCCCGGCTTCAACAAAAAAAAAAAAAAAGAAAGAAAGCAGATATGAGCCAAAATATCAGCTCCAAAAGAGAACAGCGGAGTGGCCAGTGGTGCAGGGGTTCCGGGTCCCGGGCGAGCAAAGTACCCCGGCGGCCGCAGCTTCCTTCCTGCAATTCGGGCCCCGTTTTGCTCGGCCATCGGACCCGGGCCCCTATCAGCAGCCACAGCCATCTATCGTGCAGGCGAGGGGTCTTTCCTCCCGCCATTCCAGCCCTCGCTTGCCCAAGACAAAGGAGAGGCCTGACCTCCCCTCTCTCCACCCGAGTGTGCTGCGCCCGCTAGCGTTCTCTTATATAGCGCTGCAGTCCCGGGACGCCAACGTTTTTCGCGCAGGAAGGCTTATCGCGAACGACACCCCTTTTCGTCGAACCGGCGTCCATCGGGGGGCCGCCGAGATCGTTTCGCGCTTGCGGGAAACTCGGTGCTCCAACACTCGAGCCTGCGCCCTCGCGAGTCGGCAGCTAAGGAAAAGGAAAGAGGGAAGGCCGCGGTGACGACCGCTTAGACGCGTCCGGACTCAACGAGAAGGCGAGAAAAAAAGAAACGAAAAAAAAATACAGAGACAAAAATTAACGGAATGTTTCTCTTGCCCTGTGACTTGTGCCTCACTGTAAGCATGTTTGCTCGTCGTATAGGTGCACGGCGGGTTTGTTTCAAACACTGTCACATAACTTTATTTTGAAAACTTAGGCGAACTGCGCTGAGGACGGCACCCCTTGGATCTCGTCTCAAGCGCAATTTTTCTAAAAATAACGTCTTACCAACTAGCACCACAATAAATAATAATAATAATAATAATATCTGGGGTTTAACGTCCCAAAACCACGATATGATTATGAGAGACGCCGTAGTGGAGGGCTCCGGAAATTTCGACCACCTGGGATTCTTTAACGTGCACCTAAATCTAAGTACACGGGCCTCAAACATTTTCGCCTCCATCGAAAATGCAGCCGCCGCGGCCGGGATTCCATCCCGCGACCTTCGGGTCAGCAGCCGAGCGCCATAACCACTAGACCACCGTGGCGGGGCAGCACCACAACACATGCTCCTGTCACAGAACGTCCTTCTATTTCGCTGGGTAAAACCAGACAATATTGTAGAACATAAAAAGAAAATGAAAAAATGTAGGGAGAACACTGTGCATCCAGAAGGGGTAACTGGAGCCCCCAGGGGGGATGTGATCTCAGCACGTTTGTCCTTAACAAAGCCTTTACGCCTTCTCTCACGTACAGGAAAGATATGAACAAATAGATGCTTTGTTGAAAGGAAAAAAGGCTGCTTAGTCGTGTTTATGTTTTCTTTGAGCTGCGTGACGGAGAGAACGATGCACTCACAATTATGCGTGCATGCATGTGTGATTCTAAGAACGAAATCAAAGATATGGAGCGCGATTTTACAACGTTATGTCTTATTGACCCGAAGGTCGCGGGATCGAATCCCGGCCGCGGCGGCTGCATTTTCGATGGAGGCGAAAATGTCTGAGTCCCGTGTACTTAGATTTAGGTACACGTTAAAGAACCCCAGGTGGTCGAAATTTCCGGAGCTTTCCACTACGGCGTCCCTCATAATCATATCGTGGTTTTGGGACGTGAAACACCAGATATTATTATTATTATTATTAAGGTTATGTCTTATTAGTTCATAGGCCGCCTTTCTTTTTTTTTTTTTTTTGCACGAAAAGGCTGAATTATCTAGTAATTACGGATACCAAGTCCCGCCAGTTCTTCACGCTCTCACGCGCGTCCACCGACATTTCTATACCGTTATTTGCCAATCTACCGCGAATACGTTTGGCGTACCAGTTGAAGCAAGCGCCAAACAACTTGCTACTCTAGCTCAACAATGGTATAAGCGATTTATAGCGCATTGAAGGATCTGCGGAATCCGAATTATCCGCCATATAATCAGCCACTTCTGTTCTTCTCTTCGAGGCGGACTGATTCGTCTGCTTTAAACAACCGCCAGAATTCCCACATGACCCAATCCCTGCGCAGCTCCTCTTCCTTCCTACGTAAGCCTGGCAGTGTCTTCAGCAGAGTACCGCGTCATCGAATTGCGCTTGATTCAGTTTGTATCCGACAATGCAAGATACAAACGGAAAATAAGGCTTCAACATGTGCGTGCCTATCAACAATGCGTATCTCTTGGACATCACTGTTGTGCATGCGGAGGCACGAATTTGCGGCAAGAGCCAAGCCCGTGCAACTGTGAACCGATATATGGGAGTCAACCCGTCCCCACCAGCTCCGTCGCATCACACACCTTCAGCAACTGTGGCAAGTTATCCTCGCGTGTGCCACTGCTTGCGTGTATATATATTTTGTCTTCGTGCATCGTTGCTGGACTCTCACCTCGAACATCGAAGACAGCAGAGGCCGTCGTGACCGCTGCAATGCCTCGGAGGCCGCAGCCGCAGCGCTCGGACCGTGAGAGGGCAAACGAGTGCGCCGCCGTTGTCGCCCGCCTAGTGTGGCTCGAGTGTTTCGGCTACGGTTGGACGCGAGCTGACCGTCCAACGACGGCGACGGACACACGTGCACGCCGCGTCTGTTTCCTTTCTCTGTGTGTTCTTTATTTTTATTTTGCTCTGCCCTCCGTCTTCCTTCCCAGGAATAAAGCTCGCGCCGCGGGCACGACTCACCTTCTTCGGGCGGCCGGCCATCGCCGCTGTCGTGGCTGAATGGGCCGTCCAGCGCGGGCCCTTTGATGAGGCCGGCATCTGAAACGGCCGATTGGCTTGTAAATTTCCAACGCGTTGACCAGGCGTGCAACGAGTGTTCCCTCAGAGCAGACGCCGACGCGCTCAGTAGTCGCCAGCCGCGGCCTGTGTGTGTGTGTGCACGCGGCACGAGCGAGCCACGACGGCAGGCCAAACCGTGGTTCCCCCGCCATACAAGCGCGCAGCGTGGAGAAGAAGACGTGTCTCCTCTTTCCGAGAGGCTAGGCGCAAGCGCAGCACACACCGGAGCGGACGACTTCGCGTTTGCACGATATATAGCGATACGTAACATCGTTAACCTCTCGTATATTACACAAATGTCTAATCAATCGGATTTCCTAATAAACGCAGAAGCTTTAACATAAATCAGCATCTAAGAGAGAGAGAGAGAGAGAAAGGTAGCGGAAATACGGGAAGGTTAACCAGAGGAAATATCCGGTTGACTACCCTGTACTTGGGAAGGGGAAATGGGTGAGAAAGAAGGTAAGAGGAGAACAGAGTCTGTAATCACACTACAAAGTCATGACAATAGCGCCAGATACATGGTGGGACGCACGGTGTAATGTATGGAAATGGTTTGAGAATATTATTACATTCAGTATAAACCAAAATTGACGCCAATTTGAACTAGACCACTTTATCGCCACATGCAGGTGACAGAAAACACCCATGAAGTGTGTCGAAAAATCGAAATCGTGATACGATAATCCAATGTGTCGCATCAATGTACCGATCTGCCGGACGATGTTACGGTTTCGTATATATGATTAAAGGAAAGCAATTTTTACTGTTGTTACAAGAGTTCGTCGTGCTATTACAAGAATACGTCCTCTCCGTTATGCACCCATCCTAGCCTCTTTCATGCGTCCATCACCGTCGATTTACATCAGACATTCTAGGGAAGATTTTGCATGCATTGATCCGTCCTGTTCATCAGGATAAACCTGGTAGCTCGATCTCTATATATGCCGTCGTAAAACCGGTGAAACGAGTAACGAATAGGCGTGCGCGTTACTTGCAAAGTGTAAGAGCTATTAGTGGACGTAGCTACTGCTGACATGCCGCTAACTCAAGTAGTGGGAGAAAGGATAACCAATGTTTGCCCAATGAGTAATTCGAGCAGATCCGAGAGCTGTGTTCGCCTTGGCTGCAAAGGGGATCGGTGTCACGAAGGCGCACATTTCATTTATAAGGCTAAAGCCTTACGTGCCTCTTGAGACGCTGGCCTTGTAAACGCGGCGTGGAGTACAAAAACCCACGTGACCTTAATAAAAAATCAGGGTTCGAGCCGGGATCAAACCCAGGTATTCTGCGTGGCAGTCAGGTGCTCTACCACAGAGCCACGCCAGTGCTTTATTTTTTCCTTTCGTGGTATCTTTTGCAAACCTTCATAATGTATTGACAAGTGAACAAAGTAGCCAACCCCGCCTCTACAATGTACAGCTTTAATAACATTTTAGAGAACAGTGTCATTTGAAACTTGTTTGTTTGTTACGTTTGTTGTAAGCCACGCCAGAGCTTGAACTTGCTTTGGAAAAAGACCCCATACCTGCGTCATGTCATGCGACGAGTCACTTTAACAGACGTAATATTGCACGGCAGAAGCGTGGAATCGCACCAAGCGTCATACCATGCGAGTTACGTAACGAGTTGGTGGTGAAATGTTCCCTCCCATTACAAAGGGCTCAACAATAATTGATCATCATCATAATCATCAGCGTGTACAGTTACGTAGCTGCGCATTGCTTACAGAAGCGTAGTGGGTACCTGCAGGCAGAAAACAGGTTCTTTCTGCTGCTGACATGACCAGAATCTCCTGGTGACGTCACCACCAACGCTGGAAAATACCGAAAGGCCCGGAGAGGAGCACGGAATTTTTTTTTTCGTTTTGGCGCACCCGCGGCGCGTAGCGCTGCCGCGTTTGACACTGTTGATCGTGACACCAGGCTGCAGTCGATACGTACGTTTACTTGAAATGATAAAAATATATCTGAGCTGGTATAGGAGCCCTTTAAACTTGCACGCTGTCCCATAATATACTAAACAGACGAGCCATGGTAACACAGTGGCTATGGCGCCACGTTGATAAGCACAGGAAAAAAAAAAAAGGCTTCACTTTGAAGCTTCGCGGCTTGTTGCTATGGAAACAGCATCACTTACCCTTCTTTCTTAAAGCCAAGAAGTCGTTGAGTATTTTGGCCGAGCGAGCGTCGGTCCTCTCGAGGAATTGCTCGGGCGTTAGTGCGCACAGTGCTTCGCCGTTGTCCGGGAACTTGGCGGCGTCCAGCGCCGGAAGCCCGAACTTGCCGCTCAGCCAGCTCAGCCATACGCAGATGTCGCTACCGTTCCATTGGGAGGGGTCTGCGTTCCAAAAGGCCATCGAAGGTGAAAGCTCTGAGCAAGAAGGAACCGCCTTTAATTTGGCGAAACAACAATGTTTCTCTCTCTCGTACCGGTGTCACACGGTCACTTTTGATCGTGATTGGCTCGTTTACGCAAGCTGCAAAAGGGAACCGATCACTTGAGAAATTTGATCCCGATCTGACTTAATCGCGATCAGCAGTGCAATGTGTGATACCGGCATAAGAACCCTCTTTGCACAGGCATGAGCACGTGCGGTGTGTTTTCCTTTCTTTGTCTAGTGTCTTCTTATCGCGCTACAATGTTTTCTAAAAATGTTTGAGACTTCCAGACTGATTAACATGGCATACCGCGTTGGGCGAGCTGGTGTGTAAATTCAAAGGTATTGAAAAAACAGACAGCGCATCTCTTGAAAGTAACCAATATTTGGAAACATGAACTCATGTTTACGTTCATTTATCGATATATAAAGATAAGTCAAGATCTAACCGTCAACACATAAACGATGCCAACTTCTAAATGAAGATTAGTCGGTAGAGAGGCATCATCTATGCTTCCATTGGTGTCATTTAATTGTCTGTTACCGATTATGAAGTTATATCGTCCACTCTCATTCTTTGTAAATCTCACTATTTGTATTTTTCTAAACATAAATAACGAAAATAAACAATTCTTTATTTATTAAATGTTAACCAAGGTAATAGGGAGGTTCGGCCACACGTGGGGCCGCATTTTCATTATCGTCGAGAAATAAATACCTCACGTTAGCCTTAGCTATAGTGGTATTCCTGTGGCTAACGACCTTCGATGTATCGAATGCGAGCCCGCGAGTTCGATTCGCAGCAGCCGCATGCCACTGAGCTCGCGAAGAAGAAGAAAAAGAAAACGTTCTAAGATGAACCACCTCCTTTGTGGGTTATGTAGAAACAATTTCAGCGAATCCTGTCTCTTGACATAAACCTCGACATACTCCTTGTCACCTCGTTAGAAGCGAGCAAATGCACAGCGTTCGGATGAAGTGAGAATTCGGCCTATTTTTCAGGCCGAACGTTGGCTTGTCGGTTTTCTGTCAATAAGCAGCAGCCGTTTTCGTGTCCAGCACATATCTCGTTAAAATGTAGGCCGGAATAAGGGCATACGTGTCCTCTGCCAGCTCACCTTGTTACTCAGGAGACAATGCCACCACACACGAGATGGTACAGATAAAAGGAGACACCGAACTCGATGCCAGCGAAGCCGTTCGTACTCGCAGAGGCAAAAGTGACGTCATACTGTCGTGTTTGTGCAGAGCCCGAAAGAAAAGGTTCCGAGCGGAGAACGGAATGGATGAAGAGCGCGACGGCAACCTATTTCGTAGGTCCGCCCACGCGTATTCAACGGTAGAGACCCCCATTGTGGCTGAGCGCGAGCGGGCACGTGAGTCAAGCGCGGATGACCGTGATTCAGTGGCCGCTCAGGTGTGACGGCGCGGCGTGACTGAGTGGCTGCGACCGTGATTTCTATCCCCCACCGGTGCGGCCATTAGCGTACTCCCATCGGTGCGAGAGAGCCTCCGGCATCTCAAGCACAAAACAACGTTTATGGAAGGAGTATCGCAGAATCCCGGAGGTGAAAGAAAAGCCACTGGAAGCATGCAGCAGGTGCACGCCGGTAGCTTCGCCTACGCATTCCAGCGCGATCAGTGGTTACGCGCGAAGCTCAGGTTGACGCAGCCTCCTTCGAGATGATGAGTGGAGGGGTAGGAAGGAGGTGGTACAGCGCCGAACCAGCCGCGTGGCTGAGAGTGTATAGTGAAAGTAGCCACGGTTCAGTATACACAACTTCGCCACCGAACTTGCTCTCGCGGCAAACCGACCGCCAAGTTGGCGGAGGTGCATTCCAGCGCTGTTGCCCCCGTTCAGCGCTACTATACGAGAGAGAGCGCTGCTGCTCCGGCATTCCACAACCATTTCAGGACATCACCGTCTGACCTGTTCGCACTGGTCAGAGCTGGGAGGAGGAGCGGGAGCGCATTCCAACGAGCATTCCTCGCTGCGACGGCCGCATCCGCGTATCGCTCATCTACCGCCTGCTGACCGCTTAAACGTCTCTCTCTGTATTGCTTTTTGGTGCTACCACCTCCACCTTCTCTCTTTCCTGTCTCGCTCTTTTCGTATAAGGGTAAAGCCGTGCAGGGGCGAACTGATACGCAATCTTAATGAGAGATCGAGCGTCCTGTCTATTATCACCGCTAAACAAATAGCACGCATTTTCAGGCAGCAGAAGCGGCAGAGAGGATGCACCAAGACAGCGTTTCAAGGGAAGGATTCCATGACTTTCTGAGAGGCGAGGGTGCTTTAGCATCTAGTCTTCAAGATTGCGTACTAAGACAGTACATCAAAGGGAACGGCTAAGATTCTTCTTCACGTCGATGCAGACTTGTTGTTTCTGAACACTTCGCTTCGTCGACAACGAGAGTAAGAAAAAGGGCGGGGTATGAGCGCATGTGCATCCGAAACCTTGAAAGATAAAAAAATAAGACGGAAAGTGCGTGAGAGCTGAGAATCGCTTTCTGGCAAGCGATAAAACGAGCACGCGGTTGCGCATGCAGGTGAGACGTGGTCCGACCGGATGGATATGGTAGCGCAGACGCACGAGCCGCACCCTCGACGCCAGGGGGCAGTCGTGACCAACATGGCGGTTAGCCGAGTGGCATATAGCTATGGTAGGGAACCGTAGCTATAGTGGTGGACGGCTCCTGCTACCTCTCCCTCCACTCGTGGAGCGCTTGCTTTTGTTAGCCAAGGTAATTAAGGGTCACCCGACGCGTGACCTATGATCTGGTTCTCCATACTTTGTGCCTTTTTCCTTTCTTTGGAGAGGCGGAGGACGGTTTCTCCTCCCACCCGACGGGGCGTTACAGTTCTCTACCAACAAATGATGAAGATGAAGAAAGTGAAGAAGTAAAAAACGACTGGGGCCTGTACGGCATAGAGCGTGTACGTGTAAGTAGATAGGCGAACACTGTCTTTTACGCTTCGTTTTGCAAAGCGGGCCTGTAAGAGAGAGGAAGGACGGTAAAGGAAAGACGGGAGGTTCGAATCTACAAGCACAGTGGTTGCCGCTGGGCTCGGTAGCCACTTCGTGAGGTTACTTAAGGTTAAGGTACCTCTCTCTGAAGTCTACTCGCATCCATGGCAAGAAAATGAGAACGCATGAGGCATCTTTCGTGGGGCTGAGTGCTACGGATTTGCGAAAAAAAAAAAAAAATATATATATATATATATATATATATATATATATATATATATATATATATATATATATATATATATATATATATATATATAATGTTCACAGCATACGCCATGAAAAAAAATAAAAGGCTAGATAATGTAGACAATGCATGTGTCCCAGAAGAAGAAAGCTTATAGACTTCATCGCCCGCTACATCAAAAATCGGTGTAAGTACGGTGCTTGGGGTAACACGTCTAAGATTTACTCCCGCTTCCTACAAAATCAATAATTCAACTGATAATACAAGAATAAAACACTCTGAGTGAGCGTCTATAATATATATATATATATATATATATATATATATATATATATATATATATATATATATATATATATATATATATATATATATATATATATATATATATATATATATATATATATATATATATATATTATTAGTCTCCGTATAACGCCAAGTTGAGAAACATACGGTTGTATATTGAGCACCCTGTGGGATGCCGGGTGCTCAATTTTCAGTCATACGCAGTGTCCGCGACTATATCTATATAATGTGCAAAACACGGTCTGCCACTGCCCCAGGGCAAAATTTACTCTGTAAAGCTTACTGGGAGTGTACGGCTTCTTTAAAAAAATGCACCTATTAGTGTAGCATTCTTGCATCCGGGCTCCGAGATTCAAAATGACTGAATAGTCCTGCTCTAGCTTCCGGTTACTGGGCAGTGGCTAAAAGAGAAATTCAAACTGCACGCCGTGCTTATAGGAAGCCGCGATGGAAATTTGTGAGGACCGGTCACGACTGTGCCGAACGAGGCGCGTGCTGCGAATGAGGCGGCACTTTTGACAGTCGACCGTAGCCTGCTTTATGGAATGCGCCGAACACGCTTCGTGGGTAGCCTACCGTTTCTCGCGAAAGGCCGGCAATTCACAGACATGGCAGCCGTGTAACATGCGATGGCCGAATAACCACCTTGTCTGCCATATTGTGCATATACGATGAAGCATTACGTATTGCTTTGTTTGCTTTCACTCCGATATTTAATCAAGAAGGCCTGCTCTGTGGAGATGAATAATGGCGAGCGTTGCAACATGCCAGAAGTCGCTGTTAAGATAAATTTAGCATTGGTGGGTGGAATGGTTGCTGGCACCGGAAGATGGAATCGAAGCAACTGAGAAGGGACTGAAGGCGCTGCAGCGCTGTCTAATAAAATATACGCATATTTCTCCCTTGGCAGCGCAACTGAGGATATTAGTCAGAAGAGGGAAGAATTTGGTATGTTTATTTCTACTTCTAAGCAAATAATAATCTGCACAGATATTTGCTAAGGACGAAACATAACTAACGGTCAGTTTCGCATCTAGTTCACAGTATAAATGAGCCTGGCAACGATTGAAAACTGCGAATTGAAGATCTGCACTCAGTTTATGCTGCACAAATTAGGCATGACAAAAAACGCATAAAAAAGCAAAGCGCGAAATAAAACTGCTCGCAACTTATTTGGAAGGAAGGACTTGTCTCTCCGATATTCCAGTGGAGCATTCCACCAGCCTCGACGTGCCTTCACCGATGATTAAGCAGCTTCCAGACCTTAGAATACGTCTACATATGCTTCTTTTATTAACGCGTATGAGTTCCACGCATCATCTGTGGTAGATTGCATGTTTCATTTTAAATACGACATCTAGCCACATTGTTCTCCTGTGAGCGTTTGCTGGCCAACAGTAAAGCTTAAATTCACACAGGTTGTGCTAAAAACAAACAAACAAAAATTACTCATTCACATTACCTTCGCGAATGCTGAACTGTACTCTACACGAGACACTTGCACGTTATCGCTGATCTGAATATTATGGTTATTTACGATTAACAATTGTACTAACGATTCTTTGTATGTCATTGGATCCATATAGACCACTTAGAGCGAACACGTCTGTGTATTAGACATTGCTATCTCAAGCAGTAGGGGTAGCCCGAACTGCTTGTTCCCCTTCATAAAAATGAAGTATCACCGGTCTTAATTAGGGCTTCCACGATGAACAAATAAGACTGACGCGATTCATCCTATCCCGTACACACAATCCCTCTCCATATTCGGACTCGGCTGCGGATTCTCAAGAGCAGCTAAGTACAGGCAAGCCACAACGAAGCGATGTCCCGCCTTCTACTATGGTAACGGGGCAGGCGGAACTGCAGTTTCTCCGCCCCGACTGACAAGCGGCTCAAATTGAAGCGCGTCGAGTCCGCCGTTGCATGGGTGCGGCCTCACGCGCGAACGCGGATGGAGCAGAGTTTGACCGCGCGGTCTGCGGGGCGTAATAGTGGTGGGGCGATATCAATAAACGTCGCCACCGCCGCTGCAGCGAAGGTCCGCATTGCTCCTGCTGCCGCTACCGTATACGGGGCAGCCGGACACACACACAACGGCGAAGAGGTGAATCCGGGTCGAAGGTTGGCTCCGAGCGTCGTCCAGCGTCTCCGGGTAGGAGCCGCACCCAGGTCGCGACCGGGAGAAGCTCTCGCATCCACCGAGTCCGGCGGCGGCGCATCAGCGATGCTGGCGACGAGGGCAATTACTGTTGGCGCTGATTACGAGTTGCCCTCCGAAAAAAAGGTGGCAAGGTCCGTCTCTTTACACTGCTTGCCTTCCAAAGTCTCTTCTTCTCTCTCTCTCTTTTTAATTGTGGTGTTTTCGTCACCGCGCCTGTATGGCACCGCAACGCAATCCCACGCTTACGCACCTGCGTGTTATATGAAGGAGGTCAAAGGTTGTGAGAAAACAGTGCCGGGCTGAATATCGTTAGACGCTGAGGCCCGTAAGGCAGTTAGACTTTTTCATATGTTTACATGTAAAGCCAGCACCACTATATTGGCTTCCACGGGCGTTCGGAGCTTGCCACGTCCTCGTGGTCGTTGAACTTCTGTGCATATTTCCAATGAGAAGTAAAAGTGAAAGAAAATACGTTATACTATTTCGTCGTTCACTTTCGTTTTCTCTTTAATTGGGGCCTGTACTGAAACTTTCTTTCTTGAATGTATTAGAGATACTTTTCAAAACCACTTTTCATAAATATTATGTTCAAAAGTATGTTAGAATTATGACCGACTAATAATCATGAAACGGAAGAGAGTTGTGTTGCAAACCTGCATGCGCGTATACAAACTTATCGCCTCACTGTAAGCGGTTTTCAATCGTTAAAGTAATTATCCGTGCGATTAACTGTGATGTAAGAGGGGAGGTCGGAAGAAAGCGCCTTCCACAATTTCCATTTCACCTATAAGGAAGACATTAGTTCTTCGAAAAAAATTTTAAATACTAAAAAATAATGAGAGGTGGCAATTTAGCAAGCGCAAGAACTGACATGTACAAGGGGGCGGAGCACGAAACACCAACAGCAAATGCCAGCCACTGTGCACAAGGTGACCTATAGTATTTTTAGCAAAGACCCGTACGCACGTACTGATGGAAAAAAAGTGTTTTCCTGCAGTGAAAGCTATTGTTTAAAGGCCACTGAAAAGCCACTGTCCATGTAATGCACCGAACGTCAATCGATGATTACTGGAGCCCTCATCTTGCAAATATATAGCAGTTGGCAGGCGTATAGGGAACTTCCAGCAACACTTCGAATATGTCCTCGTCACTCTACAAGCGAAAACTGGCTACTAGCGTTGATGGCTGGGCGAGTTCGTACGAATTCGTACGATTCGTACGTCTCTTTACAAACCGCGCGGTAAGACAAGACATGAAGACAAACATGTGCCCTTCTTTCCTCGTGTCTTGCTTTGCCATGGAGTTTTTACAAACTCCATGGCAAGCATGGCGAACAATTAGTTGCTTTGTTGCATATGTGTAAATTTTATTTGCTAAATCACCTCTCTCATTCTTGGTACTCACATTTTCCCATTACCCCACGCCCCACTATAACCCCACTCCTGACCGCCGTTGAGGTGTCAGCCGGTTGTGCTATAAACAGAGCGGGCAGCAGTAATTCCCTTAGCTTCTTCTTTGATGTTATGTACTTATTTATTTAAGCAACAAATCACAACAACGTTTTACCTCTCTTACATACACTCCTCTACCCTCCCGCACACACCTCACCCTAACGAATTGGCGCATGTCCCTCGTAAAGCCGAGGTTGTGCACGGTGAGTGTCTTTTACTATTTCCTACCACGATCGGCGTGTCTATTTTCACTGCCCTTCCCGGGACGTTATCTGCGTCGCCCTATTTTTATGTTAAACGAGAACGAGCCCCCCGGCTACGGCCGCGCGTTAAAGTTCGTCGCCACCACACCCGGAACACCCGGTAATTTGACGAGACGCGAGATATAGGCAAAACGAAGGATCCGGGGGAGAAGAAGTTGCTGTTGCAGTGGCACACACGAACGCAACGTCTCTCTCTGAAGCTCGCTGTTTCTTTTTCGTGCATGGGAGAGGGGTGGGCGCCCTAAATAGTGCGCCGCCATCTCAGAGACGTGCGTCTCTCTTCCGCGGCACCTCTCGCCGTGTGCAGAGTGCAGACTCGCTCAGCGGCTCGCCATCGCTCGCTGCGGGAGTCGTTGCGGCCAGTTGCGCCACTGCCGAGAAACAACGGCTCCTGTTCCGCGATGCTCCTCGTATTCTCAGAATAGGGCGGCGCTGCGTCGTCGTGGTCGTCGTCGTTGCCGAATTCTCGGCGCATCGTCGACGCGTGACCCCGGCTTCAGAAAAAGCGAGCGAGAGAGTTTGTTCGGCGCGCTGTGGATAAGGCGCGTGCCCCTCTAGCGACGAATAAAAAAGAGAGGAACCAGATATGCCAGAGCACTGACAGCGAAACAGATTATAACGAGAGAGAGGGCGAGAAGCTATAGATAGCGCATAACTGAGGCTGTGAAGTACGAAAGCCTGGAGAAAGGCATCTCTTTCAAGGACCCTGTGGTTTCTCTTTATTTTAACAATGTTTCTCCCTCTCCTTATCTTTCGCGTCTAGTTATGCACACGTGCAAGCACCCCCTCCTCTCCTCTCTTAGGCTCCGCATAGGTGCTAGTGTATTTGATGAGTCCGTTCGATGATGAGAACATTTGATGAGTCCAATGTGTCTGGGGCATGTACCTATCAGCATCATGCCAGCACTGTTGGCTATTATGTCTGATGTTGCTTACGTACTTGCCTTGTCTTGGTTTTTGTGGGCTAAGGTGGCTATCCAGTGTGGTGAAAACGTAATAACAAAATAGATGCGTGCTACTATGCCTGTTCCCTACTCCATAGCCCCACTCCATGGCCCAAGCCCCACGCATGACTTCGCAAAAGTAGGCCATAATTATTTTTTTTTCTCGTTGTAGCTTATGTACAAAGTCTACAAAAGACTCGATCGAATAACACTTTGACAGTTGGTTAGGGGACAGTACGGCTCATTTAGCGGTCCGCACGCTTGACAGTCATCATTATCATCAATTAATTAAATTCTTCTAATACTACAGTTACAACGTCCTGTTTTGTCTAACGAGCTTTGCGCATTCGTATGTATGCGCAACGTAATATTGTTTGGCTAAAAGACCATTGAATAGCGTGAAATGTTACAATGAGAGACTGTCACTTAACTGACGCATGCGCAGTGATGTAGATGTATAGCGCACTTTCAATTGGAAAAGTTGAGAATAAGGGTCCCCGTGACAATATAGTATACTGAAACGGCACACGAAGACGCGATGATTGTTTTTTACATTACCTGAGCACATTTTTTCAGAAGCGTAAAACCATCTGTTTGCAGAACATCATATAATAATTGTTGAGGTTTATCGTTCCACAACTACGATATGATTATGAGGAACGCCGTAGCGGAGGGCTCCGGAAATTTCGACCACCTGGGGTTCTTTAACGTTTAATTAAATCTATGTCTGCAGAACAAGCTCACTACAAACCCCTACCTATATAGCGGTCAGTTACTTAGTAAGCTCCCCGTGTGTGTTTGAGCAAAAGTTAGACGTATCTCTCGGCTACACCCACATCTGTATATTCATCTCACGTTCATCACAAAGACTGAAGCAACCCCGGTTTACTCTAATTTTGGCGTCGTCCGAGCAACGAATGGTGCTTTTAGATCGGCAGTCATGCAATGCAGCGAAGAGCACTTGCAAAGTAGAAAAGGAATTCAAGCTCGCCACTCCACAATTTCTTCCTTTCCACGTTTTCTTGTATTCTTTCTTTGTGCGTGTTAACCCGCGTACACAGGGGCATAGTCAGAATTTTTGTTTTAGGCAGGGTGGCGGTCCGACCCTTTTTACATATGTTCGTGCGTGTGTTTCTAATGTGCGTGTAATGTACTCATACAAAATGTAAATATTCCGGCGATGGTGGTGGTGGGGGGGGGAGGGTGGGTGGGGGGGGGGGGGGGGTTGATCACTCCAAACCACCCCTCTGGCTACACCACTGCCCTCACGTCATTCCCAGCCAGCGTCTTACAAAAGCAATGCGTACAAGTATATCCGGCGAATACCGAGGCCTCGCAAACTCCACACGCGCCGTGCACTGCTTTGACCAGTTTGCAAGGGCGCAATTTCTGAGAACACATTCCATAATCCCCGCAGTGGCCTATCAAGATTGCACAATGTTACGCAGCTCGAGGCATACTGCGAGGCACGAGCCTTCGAGAGAAGGGACGTGATTTGCTTTCAGGTGATGTACACCGTTCATCTTCTCCCTTATGGAGCTTGAAAGCGACCAAGGAATGCAAGTGAAAGGCATGTCGACGATTATCGTGTGTACATATAGTTATGTTGCACAAGATCAGCAGAGCAGTGCGCGTACTGCGAGGGCAGAGCGTAGGACGATGAAACTCCTCTAGGAATTATTGAGCACGAGCCAGCAATGGGAAACGTGTCTGTGGGGATCGTTTCATAGAGAATATAACTGGAATAACTGTACACAAGGAGCGATCAAGCTACGGAGGAATTAGTAACGAGGAAGTAGCTCATCATGCGATGACATTCACGTAATACATGCGTATATGCATTATGTCCCGCAAATCGGAGTTTTGTTTTATTTTATTTTTTTGTTTATTTACTTTTTTTGCGATACACACATAGTACCGGAAATACTATGTCAAAAGCCTCACTTGCAAGTGCGCCTTCACAAATCCCGGAAAAAATTTAGTGGCCAACACCTTACATAAAGTGAATTCATCGAGGGTTATCAGCTAACTGAGCAGCATAATTTGCCGCGCAAGCAATCTCCGCCTGTTCAAGGAATTCATACAAAGCAACATAGCGTCATTTACAATTCAAACAATATTCGCCATGTTTCTGCATTAATAGCAAAAATAACTAATCCCAGTCCATTGAACAAAAATTGTGTAGGTGTCGAGTAATCCCAGCCACTGCTGACAGCGTGCTCCGTACAGTACTACCGTACGGATATCCAAGGCGATATACGTATCTCGATTTAGCACTTCGATGCTGCTCAGCCTCCCACGCTGATGGGTTTGGAGGGCGACCCGGCAGCGGGGTCAATTCACACGCTCCCCGGCCACTGCATCGGAGGCAGCGACCTGACCACTGGGACGAAGTCGGGAGTGGGCGCAAAGAAAAGATGCGGCACGGTCCCAGAAGAGCGTAGCCTCAGCGAAAGGAGTTGGGGGAGCGGCCGGGGCATCATCTACGTGGACGTTTTGAGCGTGAGAAAAGAATGCGCATTGTGTGAAAGACCGGTAAGCGCCTCCGCGTCCGTATACACCGTGTGCTTGTGCCGCGCGGCCAGTTTAGGTCATCGGGTAGGTATGCGATGAACAAGCGGCCGTGCGCCTCCTTTCGGGTTAGCGAACAAGCCTTGCGGGGAAGAGAAAAAGCAAACAGAAAACGCCCCTGGAGAAGGCGAGCTGAGCAAAGCTGGCCAGTGATCACGACGTTAGATGTTTCCTCCCAAGTGTCCACTGTTCATCTCCGCAATTATTTGTGCTTGAATGAAATGGTTTGTTGTAAGGAGAGTTTCCAGCCAAACGCACTGCCACTGCACTCTTTCTTCCTGTTCAAATACAGGAAGAAAGACGACACACCATTGCTAGTCCAGCGATATGTCGTCTTTCATATTGTGTCTTTCTCAATGCGTTTGGCTAGACACCCTCCTCACGATATGCAACCAACTAGCTCAGGCAAGCACTACTCTCAATGTTTTTTTTCCTTTTTTGTTCTGACAGCGCATTTCTGTCACCTTGAATGTCCATAAGGTGATGTGCAGCGAGAAACACGTTGTTTTTGTTGCCTTCGTCGTCGCTGTTATTATTTGTACTGAGCAGAGAGCGTCATTAGAAACTTCATATGCTTTCGTCCACATGTCATTTGTCGGTCGCATCGACCTTTACAGTCTCGTGGTACTAAAATAAGGAAAAAAGCTGCGTCAATGGTCTCAGGTTTCAGAACATGTAATCATAGTACCTAGATAATTGCTCGATTCAGGACAGAAGGGTAAGTGCAAAGAGGTTAAAACACGCTAGTTGTAACTTAGCTTTTTTTTACGCATCGTTATTCTGAGCTTCGAGAGAGCGTGCGTTCACAGGGTGTGAGGAAACCAACAAAAGAAAAAGAATATGTTTCATACAATCACGTTGCAGTTGTTATTAAAGTTGTCGGTATCACATGGAACCTCACCGATGTTACATACAGCCTTGTCGAATAACGTCATCCTGCAAGGATTCACATTGAACTTCATTGCCCATACAAGTTAAAGGGGTACTGACACAAAAATTTTGGCCTCGCGTTTTTTTGCTGCAATGTGTTGCTGGGGGCCTGTTAGTCATAACACGGCACATCGTTTGCTGCAGCGCGCGACAAATAATTAATTACAGGCTCCTCATTACCGACCAGTGTCAGTTTCGGTTTCAAAAACGACAAGCCTCCGGGTGCAACTATCACCACCTAGCGGCTGCAGCGCTCGATCACGTCAGCACACAGAAGTGTGACGCACTTCCGCGCTGTTCGCGTCGTCTCCTCGCATTCGCACGCTTGCCGCACGTGCTGCGCGATGACGTCGCCATCATCGTCCTCGTTATCGTCGTCCTCCTCATCATCGTCTGTTGGCGACGATTTCCTTGAGACACCAACAGCGCAGCGGCGAGCGCGTCAAAACAAAAATGGCGGCTACGACGTCATCACAACTTGTTGTACCGGCTACAACGGTTACGTAGGGGAAGTAGGGGGGTCACCTCGGGTCACCTCCGAGGGTGTCAATGCAATAGGTGCGCCCTATAATGCTGGATCGCGCACGCGAACTTCAATATTCATATAAAATACCTTCCAAGCTTTATTCGCTGTCGATATTTCGCAGATGGTACACGCACGTACACGGAAATCGATCCAGCAGGCTATCTCGGCCGCGAAATTTTGTGTCAGTACCCCTTTAACGACTGCGGTAAGTGCTTGTGTTTCACCACTGCACTACGCTTATAAATGTAGCCTTGAAGCAAAATATTTTTCATTAGTTCGTTCTCTTGCCGCTTCAGTGAATTGCCTCGAGAGGCGATGTTAAAAAAAAAACGGGAAGAAATAGAGAGTTCGCGAGAACTAAGCAAGGAAAGTAACAAACTGAAAAAAAATTTTTTTTTTCAGTCCCCTTTCCTTCTGCGCTCGTAAGGCTTCTCTATATAATAGTTCTGTCGAACGGTAACTCCGTGTGATATCTCGACCACGCGATGGCAACAACTCAGGGATGAGTCACGGTCAAGTGACCTCGTTACAAGCGGCGACGTGACAGACGCCGAATATACAAGCGGACTACATAGGTGACCGGGTGGCAACCGTTCGTCCACGCCTAAAGGAAAGTGGCACGAGTTTACGCGGCTAGGGTGACGCTGAATACGTGTGCGCGGCCAACCATTGCCGCGCCTCCAGGCACGACGCGGGACCAAGGATAGGAGCGCCGCGTGAGATCACGATGCGGCGATAAAGCCGCAGCTCTGACTCAGAGGCGCATGATCGGGGGGCCACCGGGAGCGCGGCCGGGTAAGAGGGATGGCAGGGGTGGCAGGACCAACAGAACTGCCGCGCGAACGGCATCTGAATATCAAGCAGCATGAGATGAGCTGCCACTGCTGCCGGCGCATTCCTCAGTGCAGGTGCTATTCTAGAGACAAGTGATGGTAAAGAGGTTAGCGTGCTCGGAGATTGCGCACAAATGGGACAGTTCCTTCGAACTTCAATCTCGATTGGAGAACTGAAGCAGTGTAACATGAAGACACAAGAGGTGCGCCTTTGGCATACGCCATAGTATGCGCTCTTTAAATGCTGCTCCAGCGCGATATTTAGACGTCCGTAATTGCATGTAGCCAGCATTCATGATTGTACTACAAACCTATATAACATAAGTGAGAGGCATATTATACATTAAAACAACGATTGCCGCATAAGTATGAACTATTACGTGGCCTGGCCTAAGAAAAAATAACAATAATCAGTTTATTTAGATCAAACACATAGATGATGCTGGAGATCAGCGGAAAAGGCTGCCGACATAGACAGCTTGATGAAGCCACGTTTTTCCACTAACAGTGAGCTTACAGAAACTTCTTAACAATTACGCATGAAAATCGCTACAGTTTTAGCAGGGTGAAAAAAAGAACAATTCGCAATTAAGGCAACGAGGAAAAAAATACATAAAAAAATTGATGCCATCTCTGCCGACAGTTTTAGTGGTAATTTAAGTAGGTTTAAAATGAATGCGTAGTTCTTTTAAAGTTATGCTCTCTAATTTAATTTTGTTTTTGTGCAATGTATTTAGTAGTTGGGTAACTTGTTTTGTAATGTATTGGCCTTAGCTTGTTTTGTATGTTCACACTTACCAAGGTTTATTATTTCTTGTGGGATATAAGGCTATGTTTTCGTCAGATGAGCCAGCTACTGTATGAAGGACGTACCGTTTTTTTTAGTTTTTATATACTTATAAGTTTTACAAATTATATGTAATCATTGCTCCTAGTGACTAACAATGCGTCGTACTTGCGGAACAAATGAGAAAAGTGCTTGTAACTGGAAACCTTCTTTAGATAAAAAGAAGCGTTTTTGAATACGAACTCATACGCGACCTGACCTGGCCTGAATTATTGTGTTAAAGGTTCCACATTGTGTTATTTCAGTTCGCTTCAAAAATCAAAAAGCATTTGTCGGCGTTTTCTTCATTCATTCTGGTTTCTTTATATTCAGCGCTTTCGCTTATAAATGAAAAAAAAAAAACAAAAACAGGCTGATCACGAAGTATCACGCTGCAAGCTGTGGCTGATGTTTCGAGATGTGCTGTAAGGTCCAAGCGTCTACTATACGTAGTGGATGCGAAGTTAACAATTCAAAAAGGTTGGGTGATCAACCAGTAGAAGTTGCAAAATAAATAGGACGCGGCAAATGCTGGACGCTTCTTCAGTTGGCTGCTATTGCCATACTGCAGTTGTTTTCATCCGCACAGAAATGCCTCTTTATTCCTCTTCAATCTTGCTAAGTGTCATTTGCAACCACCCCTGTCGAAAAAAGGTCGACAGCCACAAGGAGTCAGGCAATCCCCCCCCACCCCCACCCCACCCCCTCCTGTTTTCCTTCTCTTGAAACAGGGCCAGAGTGGGCGCCAAAGTTATACGTCACGCTCCAGGCGAGCCACGGTTTTTCATTCATGTTTTCGGAGCGTAGTACTACAGAGCAAGGCCCCTCCCCTTCGTGAATCCGTCCGTGTTTTCCTGGAGACGGCGCCGCTGATTCAAGCGGAGGCAACGACAGTGTCTTTACTGCCGCGCTAGAAGCACTTTCCTTATTGTTACGGCGCCAAGTTTCTCGTGATTCATGCATCGGCGGTGGCTGCCGCCGTCCTTGCCTGGCGCGCCGCCGGTGCCTCTCATGACCTCTCAGCAGAGAGCGAGAGCTCGAGTGTCGCCCGCTGCGATTACAACCATGTTTCGAAACCTTCGTGAAGCGGATTAGGAAAGCGTTACGATATAACGATTAAACGAAGTTGAACGCCACGTTGGACGCGAAAAGACAGAGCGCCACTTTTCTTCTCCCACATCGCCCTTCCTGCCTACGCACTCATCGTCACAGAGAGCCAGGGGTCAAACGAAACAAACAAACGCGTCATACAACGCGTGTGTTAATCGCGTATATCACGACTTGTTTAAACGAATCTTGCATCCCAAAATTGCTTAAATGTCTTCCTTGACTGCTTTGAATCGCATTCTATAATAAGGTACGATGTCCGATTTACGAAGAAAGATATGGGCCGATTTCAAGGCAGTGTGGTCCAGTAGAACCTCTCGCTAAGTCACGTGACTTCAAATACCGCATTTACTTGCGTACTACCAGCACTCGTCATCACTGGGTTGGTTGGTGTTGGTTAAACTATGGCTAATGTCGGATAGTGTCGGCTAAATGATGGCCAAGGTTGACAAAATTATTGCCGATGTTGGCTACGCGCTGTCATACCACCAACGTTGTCTAGGGAATGAAATTACATTTATTTTTCCTAAACTAATTTGTCGCGTCGTGCTGTAACTTCCCATACATCTTGCCCCACAAGGTTCATTTTTTTTTTGTTCTTTCTTGCGTCCTTTCGTATACTCGCCTGTTTCCCCCGCTCGTTCGGTTCAACGCGAAGGTCCAGCGGCGTTTACGAAATTAGATTCGTTTCCCAGAAGCCGGCGCTCCACGCGCGCG
Source organism: Rhipicephalus sanguineus (assembly GCF_013339695.2). Classification (NCBI taxonomy): domain Eukaryota; kingdom Metazoa; phylum Arthropoda; class Arachnida; order Ixodida; family Ixodidae; genus Rhipicephalus; species Rhipicephalus sanguineus. Next base: position 16,436,966 of record NC_051180.1, read on the forward strand.
CTCGCCGCCCACAGAAATCGCGTCGTCGCCGCGGCGCCCCGAACGACGCTAGCTCGATCGCTTTCCTGGAGAACGGTGAGCTGTGCTGCTGCTCTCTCTTTCTCTCTCTCCACCACGTGGCAAGAGGAACAGCGCCAGTTCGTGCGTTCGTTAGCGTGCGTGGAATCGCGCGGCCCGCAACAAGTGTGCCACGATGGCGGCAGGTGTATATGAATCGCATGGCCGCCGCGCCGGCGCCTCTGGTCGCGGAGGCTTGGCACGTGGTCGCGGCACCTTTGTGCCCCCGGCGCCCCCTTTACTCTGGTGTGGCCTGACGACGGCGATGCGTCTCGTTCTACACCTCGTTATAAGGCGAGCGAGCGCTTGATTGGCGGCGCGCGCCCGTGTAGCTGGTACACTTGACACCAGGTTACGAGGAGGAAGTCCAGGGTCGGTGGCTTGTTGTGGACGCCGCCCAGCGGTAGTACGTACGACCTCTTCTAGGGACCCGGGCAAGACGGACGGCGCCCGTCCGAGTGGCGACGAGTTAATTGCGTCCGCTTTATACGAATGTTGGCGACGAGGCCGGCTAAGCTGGATAATGCGAAGGCAACTCGGAAAACTCTTGCTCGCAGTGGGAGAAAATAAAGAAAAGGAATGATTAAGAAAGGCGCAGTGTTTCAAGGAATCCGTACGCTAACACGATTCTCCTCATTGCCCGCGAATCAGAAAAGAGAAATATTTGAGAGATACTCGCAGAGTGAACGCGAGAAAGTTTCTAATGGTTGTGGTATATCATTTGCAACAGGCAGCGGCGGCCACGCTCCTGTTTTTTTTTTCTTTTTTGTTTGTTTGTTTTGCTTGTTCCTAACACTATTTATACGTGTCGGCGCTTCAACTTGTTAATGAAAGAACGGAAGCGAAGGCGGCTTCCCTTCTTTTGCAAAGCAACGTGTAATCAGGCACGGCAGCTTGCAGGTCAGCGGCACACGCCTAGCGGGCAACGGTTAACCGGTAGTTAGACCAGGTTAACTGCTCCCCTTTTCTCTACTTTTCTTCTTTGTCCGTCATCACCGCGAATCTTTTTACCCACCGACTCGGCAAGCGAAAGACGACGTAAAGAGCCGACTGCACGCGGGTCGTTGGCTTTCCTGAAAGTCGAAAGGGCATCATCTCTGCTGGGAAAAGTGATGGCAACTGCAGCTTTCAACTAGTTGAAGCAACTCAAGAAATATAGCCGAGGGATGTGGACTGTCCTACAAGACGTGCATATCGTTGACGTGATAAACACAAGCTTCAGCAACAAGCTTCAGGAGAGTATTGAGGCTTGAAGAATTGGGGGTATCGCTAGTGCGACACCCCCAGTTAAGGATTTTTTGCCTTTTCACGTGATAAAGAACGTCTCTTCCCCATTGTAGGAACACAACCGTTGAAAATGCACCGTTGCAGGCGCTTATTTTTCATTCCTAGACAATGCCCCGGTCAATTTTTGAAATCATATATTAATAAACAAGTGAGAAGAGGCAACCGTTGCTTCAAAACGAAGAAAACTTCTCTATTTTTTTTTAGCTCCATAAACGTATTTCCGAATTTTCTGTTTCGTAGGCCTTCTAAATTCGCAACACCGGATGCGCTATACACCGGTTGAAAATAGACAGAAAGGTGTTCACGGCAATGTTACGTTGATTGCTGTCTCGAATGTTTACGTTAGTCGCAAGGCAAAGAGTACGCGGCACCATCCTCGGTCACTAATGGCCTCACTTCATATCTACGTTAAATTGTTATTAATGTTTATGTAAAAAAAATTACTCTTGATCTGACAATGTCTATGGAATGTACCAATCAGATGAATTCCCTTCTTATGCCGCCCTTTTAAACCTAAACGATTGGGGTGTAGAAGCACTTGAAAAACATACAGAAAACTTACAAACATTGATTGCCAGTATAATGACTTACGTTGATTGCTTTTGTATTTTGTATTTTCCTTTATGATTTCTTTCAAGCAAGTCAAATGAATGATGTTGATTGATTTTGTCCTTTATATAACTTTCTTTCCTTTACGCAGTGTTTTCTAAGACTGTTGTTGTGTATGAACCTATCATTTGTTACATACTGTGTAACGGTTGTCGCTAGAGTCAACTGTGTTGACAAATCATAAATAATATACTGCCTAGCGCTTGGGGAGGGGGCCTCCGTAGTTTGGGCAAAGGGTGCAAATTAAGTTCTTAACTCATCGAGCGAGAAATCTGGAATAAACTCGCATCCATTTTCAAACACTGCATGCTTTTGCCGTTGTCGTGGTCATGGTCTGCAGCCTTTTTGAATCTATGTCAACTTGCACGTCTGAGGTCAATACGTTTTAAACGACCTCAGTTTGCGTCTTCTCTAAGCTGGTTCATGACACTATAAATTGCTCAGAACTTTTTGATCGTGTACAACTTCGAGTGCCGCAAGAGTCTGTGTATACAAGACAGCATTCCGTGTTTTATACGCAGCCTTGTTGGCGCGACCGTTAAAAATAAACAAGCAGTAGGCAATCAGCATACTGAACTATGAAATATGCCTATAGGCATATTTCATAGTTCAGTTTTATGTATTTTCGACAGCTGTAGATATTCATGTTTTATTATTAACTCGTTTTTACAACTGTTTCTTGTTTTTATTTTTCGCCTGTTCATTTATTATTTAATATAGTTTTTCCTTCCCGAGTAGTCCTTCCTGCACTAATTGTGTTTTGTGTATTTGTTTTTAAAATTCCGCTAGTACAAAGCCTTCCTAGCTGTTCCTGGATATTATTATTATTATTATTATTATTATTATTATTATTATTATTATTATTATTATTATTATTATTATTATTAATTGCGTAATTTACGTCTGCTTTTGTAAGCTGACGATATAAAACTTCACCGTGAAATTAAAACAGTGCATGATTGTGAATTATATACAGGAAGACGTGTATTATGTTGCGAACTCGTGTGCTTCTAACTTTTTACTGAAGTATTTGAGCTTAAAAGCACTTGTTGTTTCTTTTAGTCATAAAGTGTGTGCCTTGCTTTACGAATACTCAGTAGAAGAACATTCCGCTGAAAAGAGCGAGCTGGAATACTCAATGCCTCACGACTAACATTTGAAGAACTTAGCACAAGCATTGTTAATCCATCTTAGAAGAATTTCGGCCTGGCATCAACGATGACGAGAAAGTTAACAAAATAGCAGCTGCCTCGTTCTCTTGTATTTTTCATTCGTTTGCTCGGAGCTGGGTATAGTTCTTTTGTATGGAACTGCATTAATCTGACAAATATTGCAAAAATTGAACGCGTTCAGAGACATCGTATGACAACCTATTGTCTGGTGTCTTTTATGTTCCATGCGAGTGAATTACGTTTGAACCGATTGCCGTGTTCGAACATTGCATACATGTTGGCACACGGTCATGGAGTGCACCTCGTCAAAACTTGAGAAGACTACAGTGCATCTTTGTAGGTGTGTATACGGTTACGTGGAACATTAGTTTGATACTGAATGAAATTTTCGCTTTTCTCTTCTGCTCTCTTCGATACCCCTCAATGTAGAGTGAACGAAATCCGCATGAACCTTAGTTAACTTCCCTGCCCTTCTCTTCTACCTCTCTCTCGCTCTCTGAGCTGTGATTGCGATACACCTTTCTGTAACGAAGTAACTGAGGCCCTGTGCACCTCATTCTATTCGGATTCGTCCATGCATGCATGCACGAATGCATGCGTGCATAACATGACAGACGGGTTGTCAATACATTATGTCACGCAGAAACGAGTATCTACAAGTGTCCCGTCACGAAAAATGGAGTTTCACACTAGCCTCAACTAGAAAGAATTGTGAAATACGACAGAAATGTGCTTGGTTCATCTTGTCCATGCAGGATCGGGGTAATTACGTCAAGTTGAAATGCAGAAATTAAAAATAAAGGGACATGAAGTGGAACGAAAAGGTATGCCTTGCTGCAAATGGGAGCTGAGCCAACATACCTAATTACGTGTGCGGTGATTCATCAAATCAATAACATTTGCTGGCAGGCTAATTGGTTACGCATAGTTCACAGGTAAAAACAGCACAAACGAAACGAAACACAAGAAAGACACGGGACAGAGTGCTGACTTCAACCGTTGAAGTTGAAGTCAGCACTCTGTCCCGTGTCTTCCTTGTTTCATTGCGTTTGTGCTGTTTTTACCTATGAATCATCAATTCAGCTGCAGCAGCGCCATCCTCTCGTCCATTTGCATATGCGTAAAAGGTTAGTCCCAAAGAAATGTCAGCCCGTGCCACTCACGGCCTAAACGGCGGATGCTCTTTCTTTATCGCATGGTGTCACCTCGAAAGCTGTGCTGCTAAGTGGCCGATAGAGCCTCGTATGCGGGAGTGAAAACAGCAAACAATGGAACCATATGAGCTAAAGCGTTCGTTATAGTCGCAACCTGAAGAAACAGAAATGAAGTCAGAAAGAGTAATTCTTCCGTTAAGTTGAAACCCAGAAATCATGACTGAAGTGAAATAAAAGACCTCAAGACGATAACATGCCTCAAGTGGAAACCAAACCTACATGTCCCCATCGCTTATTGGCGAATTGTTCAGCCGTACACCCATATCTCCGTTAGACTCAAATGCTCACGAATGACTACTTACTCGTCGGTTGACCGAAGGGAACGTAGTACATAACATATCCAACTAATGCCGTATAGTCATCGGATGGCTCTTAGTCATGCGCCCAACGCTGACTCACGACTCGACTCTCGACCACGTGCGAGGCACGTCTAATTACGCGTCCGTGCTGCTTGCCTTCTATTTGTTTATTTTTCGGCTCTGAGACGGCGGCATCGGAGGAAATCAGCGGCGGCTGCGGTGGCCACCGGACCACGAATTGCGTGACTACTTGGCCACGCACTGGGCCGACCGTCGCAATAACGAGTCTTTAGAGAAAACAGCGGAAGCGGCAACGCTCACCTGAAGGCAGCAGCACCTGCTCTTCCTCCGTCTCGGATTCGACGTCCTCTTCACATTCAAGAGTCACTGTCCCCAATAAGCTCTCCGTCGACGCCGTAGAAATGTTTTGTACGACAGCATTAGGAGACGCCGGTGTCCCATTGACGCCTGCGGCGACCTGCGCCGCTTGGCTCGCGGCGTCTTCGGAAACGCCGCTCAGGCTCCCCGAGTTCCGGCCGCGCCGCTCGGCTGATTCACGTCCGGCAGCTGAATCAGCCGCCGCCGCGTCGGCTGGTGACGAAGCCGAAGGCCAGCCCTTGGCAGAGACGGCAACGTCTTCTATTGCCCACTCGTCGTGCTCCTCCGTCGAGTAGGCCTCCGACGATGTTCGCCTCTCTCCGGGTGTCTCGGGCCTGCACGACGCCGTGGCCCCCGCGGGACCAACAACTTCGTCGTACATGCTGGGCGACGAAGAATTCTGGCGCGATTTCTCGCCCACTCCGGGCACCAAGCTCGGCGTTTCTTCGACGAGCCCCTGAAGTGGCAGGTCGCGCGCTGTCCGGCGCTGGAACCATTCCGCCGTGTCGCCGACGAGTCCTAACGAAGCGGCTGTCGTGCCGCAGCGTTGCTGCGCTTCTCGCTGCGGCTGTTCGGGCGAAGTCACCGGGGTATCAGTTAGAAGCGAGGTCTGCGCAGTCCTCCTGAAGTCTTCCGCAAAGTGCAGTGAGTTACATAAGGAGTGGAACAGCTCGGCCTCCTCGAACATGGGCTGCTTCGGAAGTGCCGTCGTCGTCAAGGAAGGCAACCGGAAGTCGGCCCAGTTGTACTCTCCGGTGTGGGCACTGTATTCGTACGGGGGTGTGGGTATGGTGCCTACGACATTTGCGTCCTGCATGGTGAGCGGTGCCTCTCGCGCAGCAGTTTCTCGCGATTCGATTAGAGTGCTCTTCGCGACGAACATTGGATGTATACGCACTCAGGCTGGGGTCATTCTCCCGTGCGACATACGGTAAGTTTCATTACATTCTTGGTTCCTTCGGTGACCCCTTGTTGTACTTCCACTTCTGGTACAGTATTGTGTTCATAGAGCTATCGTCTTCACCTGAAACAAATGGAAGAAAAGCAGTTTTATTTTCACCACTCAGGAAGGTCGTATATGGAAATGTAAATTTGTTTGTGATTAATAAAGTAGATAATATATTATGTGATGCCGCTGACAAATTTTTTCTTGTTGTTCCTGCATGCCTGTATCATGAAATTATACTTGAAGTAGGCAGGCATTTTGTGAACAACTATTTTGTGTACGTGTCTGTTACCGTATGTGCTATTAGTGCGTTTATGTGATCATTGCTTATGCAGTAATTATCACTGATAACTACTCATCTATACGTGTCTCTTCTCTCAGTTTTTCCCAGTAACGTGTTAGCGCATGTGCAAGTATGAATATCACTAACGAACACGTGAATTTTGCATTGGAAATTATGCACAATTTTCGGCATGGGATATTGCCACATTCGCTAAGCTGATAAAGTCAGCAAGTGAAACAAATCAGTAATTATGCCTAGTAAGATGGTTTTTCAGCCAGTATCTTATTTACACTGTATTTGTCCCTCTATCATTTATAAGCGCCTTTTTTTACCGTACCTCTTGTTAAAAGTTACCCAAACCATGAGTTCTCAATAAACCTAAGGGTAATAATGAAAGGCTTTCGCTTTTTAATAGCTTCAGCATACAAGCTTTCATGAAAATTTGGGGAATTATAAAAGTTATTTCATTGGTTTTTGTCGCAAAACAAGGTATTGAAAAATGATAAAATTTTACGTGTGTTTAAAGTGTGTCATGCCCATGGTGTAAGTTACATAACAACCTGTAACAAGATTCTTTGAAAGGTGTTAGTTGTGGATGATACATTGCGCGCATGCGCGATTGCATGTATACTCATGACTGCGTTTACGCCTATAAAAATCAATTGGCAGTGTCACCGTATCTTCGGGTTTGTTGTGCTTTTGTTTTGGGTGATTTCGCTTCACGGCAATTAGGTCTTCCAATAAGGTCACATGCGGCATAACCTTAGCAAAAGTTCTTAAGCACGAAAAATTTTGAGTTTTATTCCCACTGTTCTCTCAACTTCGACATCCCACAATGTTGTGACTTCGAGAATGTGCTGTGTGTACTGTTGCGATATCACGTACGTAAATTAGATTAGATGCAAGTGATTCTTAAAGAAGCTACGGTAGAAGCTATGTCTAATCTTGTTCAGGATATTTGTGGCTATTGTTGTCGATCTTGATGCTGCTGTTATTTCCACAATGTCGAACTCTTTGTAGCAAAGAGTCGTGAATAAAAATAAATCGAATTATAAATCGACTAGATCAAACAATGTGTTCATTCGTTTCAACGTGTAAGAAACGCATGTTGCCCGTTCAGTCCTTAGATTAAGCGACAGTTCAAAGATGGGTGTTAGTGGATGCCTTGCGGTTACGTGGATGCCTTGCGGTTACCTTAAGGGTAAATAAATGATGATGATGATAATAGTGCACCGTAAATGACCCATTGTTTCTTTTCCCGGTATATTTCGTAGGAATATGTTCAAGGATCAAAATGTACACGATGACTGAATATGAACGCGAAAAGTGAACCACTGAGTCGTAGAAATACGGTTTCTGAGATGCATTCATGGAAAGCAATCGTTAACACTGTAAGGCTTTGCGGAGAATCCTACCTTTAACCCAAACACGGGGTGAGAAAACGTACGCAGAATACCAGACTCCAGCACTGGCGACTTTATACCAAGTGATTAATATTTAATAGACTTGTACAGCGCTGTCTGTTCGCGGTTCGTTGTCGACCGCGTTGTATTTCGCGCTGTACAAGCTAATTCAAGGTGAATCATGACTAACTAGCCCGGCTGTCAGTTCTCTTATGCAAACTGGTGTGAAATTCTGGCACAGCAACAAACATGCACAGATAGCTTCATTACGTACCGACGCACTGTCAATGAGATACAGTGTCGTTGTATGCAAAGTTACCATGCGGGCGGCAGAGCACGCGTAAAAGCTTCGTGAAATTCTCATCATTTACAAAATAAGGAACAAAGGGATAAGTCCACAATGCACTGCATTCGTGTGAAATGGCTCCCACTAGCGGACTCTTTTACAAACGCGTTTTAATTATCCGGGAATCGAAGCTATCGTATAGTAATGACAACCCTTAATGCTGCGGTCGTAGAGAAATAGAGTACGTTATTTTAGTAAAGCCGATAATAAACCCGATTCGAGAGTAATGTTGGTCCAATAAATCAGTTTGGTCATACCGAATGCTTCCATAACACTAGCGAACACACACAAAGGCTACACAGAACGACACAGGACACAGTATTTGTGTGTGCTCGCTAGTATTATGGAAGTATTCAGTCAGTACCAGCGAGCCCAGCTAAATCCATTAACGAGTTGATCATACCGCCTCGTGAACAGGTTGTCGTGAGTTGAAAACCAAAAGTGAGTCTCAGAATTACGGAGAAAAGAAGCAACGATGTTTTACCGGGTGTTGTACGTTGTCATCAGATGCACATGTCGCACGCCGTACAAGTATCCAGAGCAATGGGCCTCTTGGCAGGCAAGCACAGCTTTCACGCACGTGGTCCGCACCGCACACTCCATAGAAAGTCGACTGATTTGAACCGGAGGCGCTCTTTTTTTTTTTCCGCCACAGTTGCCGGCAGCTAATTTCACTACAGAGTTGTCTGAGAGGAGATGGCTCTGCCGATGCAAGTAGGCGAGGGGCGAGTGAGAGCGACAAGAAAAGAAAGGCCTGGCGTACTAGTTCATACACAAACACGCAAAAAAGCGGGTCCTTCGGCGCAATACTAGGAGGCAGTTGGGCAAAGAAAATAATAAACTCTTAGCACGAACTCTCTCCGCCCATTTTGGTTCATCTCCTCGCACGGCCAGACAAACTCCGAGAGGGTGAAGGTCAGATGTGCTAACACAAAAAGATACTGCTTATAGAAGCCACGGAGGGCTCGCCACCTGACATCCACGCAGATACAAAATGGAAGTTTTTTTCGACTCGCAGGAGGAGTTATTCGCGAATTCAAATTGTGCCTTCCTCCAATAAGCGGAGACCAATAAAGCGCGCACCCCTGCACCCCTTACGACGAGCGAGGGGGGCTTGTGAGAAAGCGTTTTGGTGACGATAGAAGTGAGGGGAGGGGGGTCACACAAGATCCACTTTGTAGCCAAGCCAAACCGAGCCTCGACGCAGCAGCGTTCCAAAGTGGGAGGTGGTAGCGAAAGGGAAGAAGCGAGGCGGGCCGTCCTCGAGCCTTATTATTGGCCGCCGCTCGCGGCGGGACAGCGTCGGGTGGGCTTTACAGCGAGGCAGGTGAGGCGTCGGGGAAAGTACGCCCGCCGCCTGCTTGGTGACGCGCCAGTAAGTGCGCCGCCCCTCGCTCAAAAGGAAAGCATGGCCCTTGGCAAAGAACGTTTCTGCGCTTTGCGTGCGTGCGAGACTGACGATTGGGGGTGCTTACGCAAGACACACGCGGCAGCCCAGGCTGGCTGCCTTCTCATTTTGGCCCTCAAGTGGACATAATGCGAACGTTTCTTTTATCTCTCCTCCTCGCAGGCCAGATTGAGAGTAGCGGCGGTCCTGAAGCGTGTGCCACGTGCAGCAGCAACAGTGCCGCCGATGGCCCAAAGGCGGTTGACCAAACAGGGCGGTCGTTAATGTTCGCGCCACGTCGAAGGACGGCTTCGTGGAAAAGTCGAAACACCGAGAGAAGAGGATGCTACTCGCGTTTTATCCCCCCCTTACCCCCCCCCCCCCCCCGCCTTCTCCTATCTGCCATACACTTGTTGCGCTAGTTCTTTGTTCTTCCTACGTCAAACGATAACGGCGCGGTGCCTTTGAGATCAAAGAAATACTGCCGATTGGCCTCCGGGGCATGCAGCTCCGAAAGCAAGCGGGAGGTGACTTACCGCTTAATGGCTCGTTTACGACTCACACTCAATAGCTTACGGGAAACCCACATTAATACAGCAGTGCACAGATTTCAGTTTTACCCACTTAAAAGAGCCGCCGTTCCTACAACGATTCCATCTTCTTAAAAAGGCGCACTGCATATGCATATGCTTGGCGGCTCTACAAAGAAGTGTGGCATCCTACAGACATTCGATTTTACGCGGAACCACCGACAAGAAGAAATAAACGAGCGTGTCAGAAAAGTTTTCAGAGTGTTTAGATATGAGAACTGATCTGACAGAAAATGACCGTTGCGGCACATTGGCAGGAGAGATTGTGTTCATATAAAACAAATATACTATTGCATGTTTGTAGAGGTTGCAACACGAGCTTCAGTTATGCCAAGCAGGCCGCCCGATAACATGCGAAATTACGTATTTTTTAATGCTCCTTTCTCATCTAATTATGGTCCTATACGAGCAGAGCTAGGCGTCACTAAGCGCCGCAGTTGCCCTTTGTCTCGTGGAAAAGCAGCACCGATTTAATATCACTAATATTACGACATTCGCATACATTGCTGAATAGTTGCGGCCTCCTCGAGGGCGGTGTAAAGCCGCATTGCGTTTTTTTTTGTTTTTGAGAATTCGCAGATCCAAGACTTCGTAACTCGACCATGAATCGGAAAGACGAGTCAAGGAAAGCTTAGAGAAATGCAATTGTTGTGTTAGTTAAAATGTGCAAATGCTAACGTAAACGTCGTGGGTTCGGCTATCACCGGCGCTAAGCTATTTCTCATTCCCTTTCATCCCGCTTTACCCTATAATTTCTGTATTTCAATCAAAAACACTTTCTCCTGTGCTTTCATTTCCTTCAAATTCGAATGTGGCTGTGGTGGCGTCCCTGCTTGTGCCATTGTTGAGCGTTAGGATTGCTATTACTTTCTCCCTTTTTACAGCACACCTACGAGTTGGAAACCATACAAGACAGCTTTTCGATAGTGCGAAAAATCATGCAGTGATAGCGCAGCTGAGCATATTAGGCGCAATGTAGTGTCTGCTGGATCGTGTTCGACTTCGAAGACGCCTTCGTACCTGGGCTGTATTCTGGTAAGTATAACAGTTGCTTTTCCCCCAATTATACGCTGACGCAATACACGTGGTGCACAGAAATATGGGTTGTGTGAAGATGCTGTTGCTGGGAAAAGGGAAGACGATGCCTGTTCGTTTGTGTGTGTTTATTGCAGCTGGGTATAGTTGCGTGTACGTTGATCACCAAGCACCGTGAACAAGACTGGGCTCAAACCAGAGTTGAGTGTAGCCTAGCTCACTTGTTATTACATTGAAATGAAGCCATAGGGCCCCCCAGTTTGGGGTCCAAATGTCAAAATGAAAAATTAGCATAGCTTGCACTGGGGGCGCAATGCTGAAGAGACAGCGGAGGTGGTGGGCATCTATGTAGTCTTGGATTTTGCTGTTTTGCTAAGTTTTTCTTTCTTTCTTCCTCTATTTCTTTCTTCTTCTCTCTTCTCTCTGCTTTTTATGTCTTTTTTCTCTATTTATTTCTCTCTCCCTGTTTCTCTCTATTTCTTTCTCTCTCTCTCTCTCCCTCTCAATTTCTCACTTGCTTCCTCCTTCTTTCTATCCTTCTTTCTCTCTATCTCTCACTCTATTTCTTCCTCTCTCTCTCTTTGATTATCTCTCTTTCTTTCTCTTTCTGAATTTCTTTCTCTCTATTTCTCTCTTTCTCATTCTTTCTGGACTACGCTTTACTCTCTCCCCTCCTCCTTTCCCTCCTTCTCACCACCACCACATCTCCTCCTCACGCTCACTTTCTCACCCCCTTGCTACACCGTACTATACGAGGCTGTGCTATGCTCTGCCAGCGTGCCTGGATAGCCGAGTGGTTAGGTTGTTTGTTTGTTTGTTTGTTTGTTTGTTTGTTTGTTTGTCTGTTTGTTTGTTTGTTTGTTTGTTTGTTTGTTTGTTTGTTTGCTTGCTTGCTTGCTTGCTTGCTTGCTTGCTTGCTTGTTTGTTTGTTTGTTTGTTTGTTTGTTTGTTTGTTTGTTTGCAAATACTGCAGGCCCTCCTCGGGCCAGAGCAGGAGTGAGTACATTAATAAACGTAACAAAACACACTGAGAATAGAAAATACAGTGACATGAACAAATGCAACAAACGACTAACGACTATAGAGCAAGATAAATGTGTAAGTAAACGTGGCTCGCAACTCGGAAAAAAAAATTAACGTAGACAATGCGCTATACACTGCAATACCCTATGTACTTTATGTTTGAAATACGAACGGGCACATCAACACAAAGATAGCACAAAGCTTTGAACACTAAAACTTGCTAAAACTGACAGAAACGCCGCCATTATCGCTTGCTGGAAGTGACTTATTATCCAGAATGCGCACCTTTTCGGCACGATCTCCTAAATGATGCGCGACGCGGGAATAACTAGGCTTCCTTATAAAAGCATTGGAGGTGACGCGCCGATACTGACGTCTTGCAAGCTTACCACTAGCTAAAGGTGTCGGTTGCTTATGTGATATGCTAAGGCAATAAACCTATAATTATATTCATAATTCGTATGGCGTAGCGCACCACGACAGGGACGGAGAAGAGGGACGCGCGCGCGCGCGCGCGCGCGCACACACACACACACACACACACACACACACACACACACACACACACACACACACACACACACACACACACACACACACACACACACACACACACACGTGCGCTACGCCATACGAATTATGAATACCAACCAACTGTAGCCCGGCAACGTGCCTTAGCTATAATTAGATAATACCGCCAATAGTACACCCCTGTTGCGTCTTCACCTAAACGTTGTTCTACCCTGAACTTGGGTCTGGGTTCGAGTTCGTTGGTTTGTTGATATCTAAATGTAGGCGAAGCTCGCAGAAACACTGCAAATGAACATATACATCGTGTGTCAATTTTCTTTCACTGTCCGTGTTTTTGTGCGCCTTAATTACCTTAGGTTGTTCAACGCGATACAAGTAGTCGGAAAAATGCTCGGAGATGAAAAAGCTGCTATCACGTTGCCCAGAAAATGTCCGCCGCAATTGGCTTCATTGCCGATTGTGCCTCGAATATCGAAGCATTCCATGTTGCATCGTGACGAGGCAGCGCATATGTTAGCGCGCTGGAGTTTATCGCTAAATGATAAACAAATCGAATTTCTGAAAAAAAATGATGATGTGCATTCGAATTGATGTATAGATTCAACAATATTTGATGCACCGGCTTGTACTATCTCGCCACATATATATGTTTTATTTTCTTCCTGGCAATAAACATTTCTGAGATTGCCCTTCTCTGCCTACATCTAATTTCTTTGTGAATGTGTCTCAAAAGTTCTCCACGTTCATGTCAAAAGTATTGCTTAAAGCACAATGTTCTATCACGCACGTGGCAGAGCTCTCATTAAATCGAGCCTCTACTCTAGCGTGACTAATATGAATGTCTTGCAATCACTACCATGCTATCATTCGCGCAGGGAAATAAAACTGTTTATTTCACTCAATTCACAGCATGCGCGAAGATAGTTTGCCGCTATCACACGACATCACATATTTCGTCATCACATAATCAACGCAGCTTCGCTCGTTTTTTTCCCCCTGTTTTGTTTTCCTTTTTTTTTTCACGCGCACCCAAGCGTTCGGTGCATCTGCACTACCTCGTTAAAAACCCAACTGGAACGAGCTTCGTAATGTCATTGTCAACATGCATGATTCTGTGACATTTATAAAGGCGATACTACCCTCCAGTCAATCTGCACTGTGTCTCCTAAAGGTAAACTTCGCATGTAACAATGCTAATCTGCTTTAAAGAGGGGATAGATTCTGCACATTCCGAATTACATAACAAAGAAGAATTGCCGCCTCAAAGTATAATACGCCAAAACGACGCAACAGCATTACGCTCCTAAAGGTGAAAAAAAAAATATTGGAGGACGCTTGAGCTTCACCTTCAGGAGTAGAACGCGATAGCGTAATCGGGCCCCGTTCACATCACCTTCCCAATTGCTAGCCTAGCTTCGGTTCTCGGTGCATGCCTCAACCGTGCCGCAAGGAAACGAACGTCTGTGCACGTAACATTGCCCGTTTCAAACTATCCTAGAATGCCTACTGCAAGTACAGTTGTTAAGTGCCAACTACGACACAATTCCTCCTTTTGTGAATCAGCGAAGGGCCCACTACGCGTACGTAAGGCAACACGCGAACCTACGCAGCTGCTCACTTTGTTGATGCTTTTGCTGATGATGATGATTAAGTATAAGAATAGAAAATTGAGCGAGTTGGGAGGCGTTCATCTTTGGTTGAAGCAGCGCACGCGGGACGAGGACGAAGAAATAGGAGCACGGGAGTGGGTGTGAGCCAAAGTTGCAGATGAACAAGAACAAGAACAAGAACAGGCGCCTAGTCCCGTGTGCGCTGCTTCAACCGTAGATGAAGTATGTCTGAGCGCTTTGTAATAAGTGGGTCTTTAAAACACGCACTCGTTGCGCAAATCGCGTGTTTTGACGCCTGGCGTGATTCTTAGCTTTTCCTACGCAGTATTACATGCGTTAATTACACGGAAGCAGTTCCAAGCAATGGCGTGGCTCTGTGGTGGAACACCTGCTTGCCACGCAGACGGCCTGGGTTCGATTCTCCCTCGAACCGAAGATTTTTATTATTTATATTATTTGCGTCTTTCTCGATTTTTTGCTCACGGACAACGCTGATTTTTAGCTCACAACCAACGACGCCGACACCGACGCCCACACCGACGCTGGAATTTCTGTGAAACGAGCTCTTTAACGCTATCGCGTTAAAACAACATAATGACTGGATGTGGCTGGACGGCCGCAGAAGGATTTGCTGCGAGGGTTTGAATGTAGTCTGTGGACGAGAGCCTTTTGGGAAAGCGCATTTCTCCCAATCCAGCAGATATATTTGTTTCGTTTTCATTTAACTTTTCTTATATTTCGTTCAAATAAAATGCAATATCAACCTCTCTCTTCTGCAAAATTACCTATTCGTTTCCCACTGAATAATGATGTGCAATTTCTTTACAGGGCTGACAATTGAGCAGATGCTGTTTGACTTCACTCCGGGACAAATCTTATGAATATTGGTTAAGCATTGCTCGTGATGGCACGCTCAAAGCTGTGATCAAAGAGAAACCCAACATGTACCATGCCGTAACAGTAAAGACAAGCAGTAAGCTTCTTATTCGGCTTATGACGATGAGAATGTTGCGCTTTAACTGGCAACTCAAGAAAAGAAAGCAGTGCGTCACAGTTAAAGCAGCACGAAACAAATGTTCATGTTAGATAGCGCTCGTTTAACGCGTTTAAGTAACAAATACACTGTGGGAGAGGACTCTGCGTTATAGATGTAGCGTTGCATTGTTTGAAGTTCAGTCGAAGCGCGATGAACCAGCGCTTTTGCACTCCGCAGCCATCGGAATGCAGCAGCAGCTGCCAGGTACCGAACCAAGACCTACTGCCACCTATTGACAGCCAAGCGCTCTATTCATCCATTACAGCAGGCTTTCGTCGAAGACCCAAATATACGTCCGTGATGCTTATGCTGCCGCCAGTGTGTCGGAACGGCACGAAAACGAAAAACGAAAAAGAGAAAACGATATTTCTGACTGGAACGAAAACGTAACCGAAACGTTATCTATTATTTCGTTCCGGAGGGAAACCGAAATATTTGTATCGTTTTTGAGTTCACGGGAAAGCTTGGCGATGTGGAACAACCGAGGTATGCAACGTGAGCAATAACGCATATCTCAGGGTACAGTATTATTCCAAAGTAAAGATGTGTGGAAATTTTGCGAAAAACGAAAGGAGTGGCAACCAGAGCTGTTTATGTTAACGCAAGTGGACTTTCGTGTGCCTGTCACAAAGGTCAAAGTGAAGAGCGCATTCTCGGCGCTCGCATGCAGCGGTCTCGCATACCAGAGAACACACGCTAAGACAGGCCGTTTCTGAGGTGATGCTCACTCCCTTGACACAAGGTATTGAGCATGCTAAAAAAATTCGTAATTCACCTTTGAGAAAATTAAATACTATAACAGAGGGGTACTGTTTTAGTTGGTAGGAATTCGTGGTATATGGTTCCTTGCACTCATTTTAAGAATGTGTGAAGAGCGTGTTTTGCCGCGGTCCCATGTTCTTAAGAGGTGCGCAAGTAACTATGCCACAAATCCTACGTTTTTATCGTTACTTTGACTTCAAATATTTCTATACAAATAAAAATTGTCACTAACCGTTACGGAACATTTTTTTTTTTCGCTCCACAATAGAAACGCAACGGAACTTTTTACGGTGGAACGAAACTAAAACCAAAACGAAAAACATTTCATTTCGACACCCTGGCAGCCGCCATATTCCATATTTTCACATCAGAGGGTGAAATAGCATATACTGCCATCGTGATAAATGTTACGCACATGAATGTTGTAATAAACTTGATATACCATGTGTCTTTTTTTCACATATATATATATATATATATATATATATATATATATATATATATATATAATATATATATATATATATATATATATATATATATATATATATATATATATATATATATATTACGTCATGTCAGTAGCCGTCTAATTATAGTTATGTAGGTAATAGCTGCTTCTTGACCTATTCATGTTAGCTTCTCGTTCTTAAACCAGCTTTAAACCATCAAACTCGACGTGGCATACGTGATACGTTCAGCACTGCAGGATGAAGTGTTGGGAGGTCTGCGCCTCTATCCACACCGGCCTACCCACACAAGAGAAGGACATCAAAGCGCTGTTTCCGCACATAGATTCGAATGGTTGAGCGGGTTGAATGACGCTGGCACGGTGCGCACACTATAAAGGTGTGGGCGCACGCGGGTCACATCTCCGGCCGAGTCGGTACAATGCACATTGACCTCGGGCGAGGAATTCCACCCGGCTCTCAGCGGTGGCCGACGTGTCCGCTCCGTGGACATCCGCAAGGCCGGTGGCCAGGAACCCCGGCTCCGGATACACGTGACTTTTCTGAGAACGAGACCGGTTCGCTCGTCTTGCGGATAGATCGAGTCGTCAAGTGCCTCCGAACAATGGTCATTCTCGGCGTAATGGAACGGCGCACGCAGCGCCGCCCCGCCAGCTGCCCTTATAGCCGCACTCCGTATACTACAACTACGTTACTACGCCGCTCCCGGACTCATTCATACGGTGGCGGATGTCCACGCACTCGCACTGCTGTCGCGAAGCCGATGCGAGCCGAGATACGGCATTCCTGAGAGAGGCAGGACTCGTTCTTTGCCGTTTTTTTTTTTTATTGCGGGTTAAGACTGAACAAGAGAAGACACACAATCGACATGCAGAGGCCTGCTTTCGCGTGAGCTAGAAACAAATGAAACAGTTGAGATGTTATACCAACAAGGCTATATATATAGAAGAATCCACCGTTGGGCTAGTTTGTACATGTCTTGATATATACTAAGTATGTGCAGCGCAAAGAAACGAAGACAAAGGGAATATACAGGAACGACGTAGACCGGCGTTGTCTATTTCGTTATGTGTCTTCCATTTGTCTTCGTTTCTTCGCGCTGCACATAATATATAACAATACATCGCTACTCTGGTCGTTCTCTGCGACTGCTCGCGTTGCAGCAGTTTCAGAGGAGCGGATGTGCATAGCATATGTGACAAGTTATCGCTCATAAACAACCATGGAGACTAGTGATGGGTCTCGTTTGAGGTGGAATGCACTTGATGTATCCTAGCCATGCGTTTACGTTAGACAAAATTGGCTCCCACACGAGCATTTTTCTATCCGCTTTGTCGGATACCATATAGTGAAAGAGAGTGTCGCGGCATTTCTTTGGGAAACCGCGGAAATTCCACCATGGTTCACAGAGAATACCTTACGAGCACTATAAAGCTTTATATTAGACCCCACAGGCAGCCCCGCCAAGAGGGCTGTGTCGAGAACATCATGATGTAATTTTCCTGCGAAAGTTCGCATGTGGGCGAGAAAAACCGCATAGAAAGCGAACACAATACTATAAAGATTGGTGCAAGGGCATGCATCTCGTGAGAAAAATTGAACATATGGTGCCAAGCGAATGTGTACACAAGAAGTTATTGGAAGTAACGGGCACGAATAAATCTCGGAACTCGAAATGACATCGTTATGGGTCAGCTCCAGAGCGCGCGTATTATAGTATGTGGCAGAAATGTCAGTGCGGGTCAGAGGTGTGCAAAGCAGCAATTTGGGTGAGTTGGTAGCATCACGAAACAGCGCACCCACACGAGGACAAAAAGGTAAGAAACCGACGACGCGATGTCCACCCGATCTCCAACCCCAAGAGCGGCGACGCAAGGTGTGTATAGTAAACGGTTCATACGCGCACTCCGCGGATAACGCGAACATTTCAGACGCGAAATGAAAAAAACGCCAAATCCCAAAACGATCGCGTATAGGCCGGTGGGTATAGCGGACGTAATTGCAGTAGGCCGGAAATGCGCGCCACGCAGAATTCCGTTAATGGCTTCTTGAATGGAAGCTCGTGTTTCCAGCGCGTATTACGACGGTGGTGAAAAATAATATTAAACAGAACTGAAGAGTAAGTTCTGAAAAAAAAAAAAAAACTGCAGTTATGTTTCGAGTGATCGTTGTGTGGTTTTCTTCTTTCTTTTTTTTTTTATTTCTGGATCTCTCTTTACTGCATGTGTACCAAGCAATGAGAAGGCAGCTCTTTCAATTCCGCAAGCCATTATAACGTGCTCCGTGCTTGAGTGCACCGTTGCATATAAACGTTCTGCGGGTTTACCGGGCGCGTCTGGAGCTCTTCTAAGTTAAATACAGCCGATTCGCCGTTATTACCCCAAAAGCGCGTTCCCCGCCCTGGCGTTAAAGGGCCACTAAAGAGAAATAGACCTCACTATGTAGTATGGAGGTGGGAGCTTAGATTATTCTGAATTTTGCACAACCGAAGTATTGAGGATATCAAAAAATGTGACACTATAGAATCACAGCCCGTGACGTATACATGGTGCATAACTGTGCCGCAGCATCGAAATACATTGAGATGCGCAGCGAATTTTGGCGACAAGTACGCCGCTACTTCTGTTGTCATCGTGACCCTCGATGCACGGCACCGCTGTTTCTCGCCTGTCGCGTGTGTTATCAAAGGTGTGGTCATGTTTCCTTTTGTTCTCTTTTCGTTTTTGTTTTTTCGTAGACTACGCGATGGTAGTGAGAAGTGTATGGCTGGCTGATCTTTGCTCATTTGACTGCTGATTGTTTGGCTTAAGAAAAAGTTAATGCGCGTGCATGTGTACTCGCGAACCTCTGCTACGCGGCGTGCCAAACGCAAAGATCGAAGATTATCACAAAGGGCAAGTTGGCGTTGCCACATCTGAAGTAGACTTGCAATTGTGTTCGTAACAATCATAGTCTAGCGTAGGGTAGCAAACCGGATGTTTTAGTTCTTGTTGGCCTCACTGCCTCTCACTCATTTATGTTTCTCTCTCTCTCTCCCCCCCCCCCCCCCCATCACACGCGAAATTATTTCTGTTTAGTGGGAGCTATTGAATTGGGCACGACAACAGCACATGTAAGGAAAGACGGGGTTGTTGATTGTTGGCTGTCTGACAACACTGTACAGCTTGAAAAAGGGAGTGTCCTATTTGCACCTCAACAGCTCGAGCTCACGTGACTTGTCTACGTCACGTATGAAGCCATTGGTGGAGCGGCGTACAGTAACGTTACTGCCCTCTCCCCCTCCCCCACTGACACCGGCCAAAATCGGCAAAATAGCGATACTTATGAAACGCCAGTCAGAACCTTGCCTTTCATTCAGATCTTTCGGTGGTGGTATGACGTCATACGTGACGTTCACGCTCTGGTCACGTGAGCCGGAGCTGTTGAGGCGAAAGTAGATTTTCCGTGCGGGGTTGCCAGGTTTAGCTACATTGCGCCAATTTGGCTACTTTTTAAAGCCGGTGGAGCCAGAAAAACGTCTTGGCTACCTGGCTACTTTTTGGCTACTTTCTTCTACCCTCGATTTGGGCCAAATTATGAATATCTGGTGACGTCGCAGCCGCTGGTGCTCGATTATGTGTCAAAGCCGTCATAGCCGATATCCGCTCATCGACATTAGAAACTTGGTGTCCGTAGAACTGATTTTCATTTCTTAGTATTCGGTATGGACTGCGACTCTGGAATGTTAACGGCTCGGGATTCGTCATCACACAAGAAATTATTGAAAAAGTGACTGTATACCTTATGCTTC
This sequence comes from Rhipicephalus sanguineus, assembly GCF_013339695.2. Classification (NCBI taxonomy): domain Eukaryota; kingdom Metazoa; phylum Arthropoda; class Arachnida; order Ixodida; family Ixodidae; genus Rhipicephalus; species Rhipicephalus sanguineus. Next base: position 16,457,194 of record NC_051180.1, read on the forward strand.
AATCCGAGCAACTGCGATTTTGAGCGCACTCATGCCGTATACTTCATTTTTACTGTTGTTATAGTCCTTTTAGGAAAAGTCATGCAAGACGCGTGAAGAGTGTGTCATTTTTACATTAGCTGAAGAAACTACGTCATCCTGCGCGAAATAATTGCTAAAGTCAGCGATTTATGTTTTAATATCAACAATATTGGTGTTGAGTAGTCCGTGCTAAACTTCTTTTACATTTTCTCCGAAGAGATTTTGCATTTAGTCATTTAAATAAAAACGTCGACATTGTTTCCAAACACGCGTGGCCGCTTTTGGCTACTTTTGCAGTCCTTGATCAAGTTGGCTACTTTATGAGTGGTTTTTCAAATTTTCTGGCTATTTTTTGTGTTTTCGGCCTGGCAACCATGTTTTCTTGATTGCCCAGAGATGCAAAAGCAGCCTTTCGCAAGGCGATGCCAGAATGGCGAGAACTGCAAATAGAGACAAGATCTCGAGAAACTTGGCCATGGAAAAGAGCGCGGTGTCGGACAATGTTCGCGTGTCGTACGCTGCGTCAACCACAAGCAGCAAAACAGCAACAATGCAAGGAAGACGAACGTGAGTTCAGTAACACGCGCGACGATATCACGTGGGCGTAATTTTCAGCGCTTGAGGCAACCGCTATGAAGTAGCACCGCGCAAAGGCTTCATTGTAGACATTTTTTTATGAAAGGAAGGAAGGAAACAGAAAAAGGAGAAGGCAGGGAGGTTAACCAGAAACACTTCCGGCTGGCTACCCTACACTGAGGGATCGGGGAAGGGAAATAGAAAGACGAGAAATAGAGAGGATGGAAGAGAAAAAAATAGAGAGGAGAGAAGCAGTGAATTCACTGCAGCGTGCGGGATTGCACCACAAGACACAAGTTTATGAAGAACTTCGCGACACTCACTAAAGTGTTTTTAAAGATAAGTGCGCATATCTTCGAAAGTGCCATTTTAGCAAAGACTGAAACCGCTGCATTTCAAGCGCGCGCAGTAGAACCCTATAACAACCGTCATGTGGCGCTCGTTGGGGCATATGGTTTTATAATAGTGCACTAGAGGGAAATTTGTAGCTAATGTCAATGAAAACTGCAACTCATGGCGCTTCATCTAGCATCGGAATGATAGGTAGTACATGGATTCGTCTGAGCTTTCTTATTTCGGCTCCGTGTGGATCCGTGTGGCGTGCAGCCGCTTTTTCGCAAAATTAAGCGAAAGCTCAACAGTCCCACTTCACCGCTTTGACCCTTTCTTCAAGAAAAACAGTTGAATTAAAAATTCTTTCATCTGTGAACTTGCGAATGTATCTAAATGAGTTCCAAGACTTGCCACCTTCGTTCTAAAGTGTCACCGTAGCGTGAAAAACAAGTAGTAATGCTAACAAAAGACTTTAAAAACAATGCCAAGGAATGCACTTCAATGATGCCTAATAGATTTCGCCTCAAGTCATCTTATTTAAGGCGTTATTTAAGGGTATTTAAGGCGGTATTTAAGCGTCATTTAAGGGTACCAGATCTTTTTTTTCCCTTAATGTCTATGTGACGTTTGCTTTGGAAGCAAACCTGACGCGGTGGTCTAGTGGTTATAGTGCTTGACAGCTGACCCGAAGATCGCGGGATCGAATCCCGGCCGTGCCGGCCACATTTCGATGAAGGCAAAGTGCTAGAGGCCCGCCTGCTTATACTTAGATGCACGTTAAAGAACCCCAGGTGACCGCAATTTCCGAAGTCCTCCACGACGGCGTCTCTCATTATCATGTGGTGGTTTTGGGACATAAAACCCCAACAATTATTGTTAATGCTTCAGAAGCAAACGTTAAAGAAAGAACTCGCATCATGGGATTGTTCTGGAGGTGTCGCGCGGGAAACAACTGCAGGGAAAAGTTCCTTATTAGCAAAGCCCGCAAGCATACCCGCAATCTTACCCGCAAACTTCGTACTGTATGCTGATTAACGGATAACTAAAGAATAAAAAATGAGTAATTGGGTTCGTGGCTACGAGTTCAACGAGGGCAACATGGACACAACTTCAGACTAACGAAACATATTCTATATAGTATAAAACGTTGCTGGTACACAAACTTTCAGTGCTGCGTAACTGTGAGCACATTGTTTACTGAAATCCTTTGTTTCGACAAGAGCACCCAGAGGAGATAAAACATGCCTGGAAGGCAATTTGGTTGCACGAAGCATCAGAAATTCGAATGAAATGAACGATTAAAAAAAGTGCGACGCCGTAATAACAGTAACACAGCTTTCCGAGTCGTCCAACAAAGACAGCCGACAAGGTTTCAGCATTACATTTGCGTGATTCAAGGACGATTTTGCTCCTTCTAGGCAGCTACAAACGCATTTCATTGTTTCTTTCAGTCGCAGTTAGTCGCCAGTCGCTTGCACCTTCTATGAAGAACATAGAGACAGCGGAGAGGGATAGAGAAATTAGCCGGAATAGGGCTTTATAATGGCTCGTCTTGACCGCCCAGCTTGCCTAGCTGCTCGCACGAGGAGCGACTCCACGCCCCCGGCGCCTTGTGCCCCGACGCGCCTGGCGCCAAGGCATTGGGCGGTTAGGCGCCTCGATGCCAAGTTCGATAGACGCCGCCGCCGAATAAGCCACGCTCGGCGAGTAGCTACGTAAAACAAGCGGCGCCGAAGCAACGAATCGGAGGGAGCTCCCCCGGCGTTCATCATCAATCACAACGACGACCAGCAACAGCGTAACGGAAAAAGAAAGAAATCTCGCCTCCGTCGGCGGACAGCATACGCGCTGCCGCAGCCAAGACAACTTCTAGTCAGTCGGTCAAGCAGCGTAGCCGTCAAAGTTGTGGCTAGAAGGACGGGGAATTCCCCCGTGTCATCGTCAACCCCCCCCCCCCTCCCTCATAACGGTTGGCTCAAATCAACCCTTTGGTCATGCATATAGCGGCGCGCGCACGCGATGTCTTGCGCGAGGCACAATTTGGAGCCGACACGAGACTAAAGCGTGCATACACTACACTGACTACACTGTCCACTGCCACCTTCCAGCTTTCCAGCGTATAGCATGTACACCCTTTAGGGCCGAAGCCTTGCTCATTGAAGTGGGCATTACAGGTCTTTCGAGCTCACTGTGTACAGCAGGATGCGTGCAAATTATGCTCGGCAAGCATCGTCGCTGCACACCTGGCGGCAATTGCCAACTGTAATGACCGGACTGCCGCCCCCTTACGCGGATGCGGTTATTGCGGCCACACGCGACCTGTACAGGGCAAGGGATTTGCGATTTTCTTTCAGATTTGGGGGCACAAACAAATAGCGACGAGCAGCGGCTGACCATCTGGTGCTCCCGAAGGTATACCCAGTGCTTTGAAGCTCGCTCTTCAAACTTTGACACCGCCCGTCTTTGTCCTTGAAGCTGTCCGTTGTACAGCGATGACCCATTTTTCTGGCGAAAACGACATTGCGGCTGCAGTGAGCAACTTTTTTGGATCTGCTTTCGGCATTGAAGCTTCGTGCACGCGATGCCATCATTAGATAAAAACAAACAGTTCCTTTAACTGGAACTTGCCTCTTCGTAGTTGCGGTTTATGGAGAAGAGTGAATAATCGGTGGTCACGGGTGACTTCCTCGCGTGTGTCGTGCGTGTGGCGGCGTGCGCAAGACACGTGGCTACCATCATGCCGCAGGTGCAGCGATGCGCGCACGCGCTTTCAGAGTGCAAAGATCGCGATTTCTCGTACAACCTGTAAGCCTTTTTTACCCAGTAAACGGGCTGGGAGAAACTCAGAGTCCCTTATACGTTCGCCTAAGACGACCTCGAAGGCGATATCCATCTTTTTCTTCTCAGTCGATGCACTGATCCTCCCCCGCACCCCTCCGAACACTTTCTGCACCTAACGTGGTTCTGCATTGCCTCCGTGATCGGCCCATCTTTGATCAAGCGATGATGTGATGACGTCAGCATGTTACATCATGATGACGTCACAAACTTTGTCGATATGTGACGCTATGATGACGTCATATGGGGACGTCATCATGTGGTGTTTCTTTTTTTTTTGCATCACTCGTGCTGGCGGTCAATCTTCGCGTTTGATGAAGCATCTAAAGATTTCGCCTTAATTGCGATTTGATCTATCCGTGCACGAGCTTACGGACCGTATATGCGCTTCGTATATGCTGCATTTGTTAGTGCAAAGCGATCACTGCTGAGGTGATTATAGAACAACGCAAAGCACTGATTCTCTACAATGAAAACATGTTCTAACTAGCCAAGTGATTCAATCATTCATTATTTCTTTTCGTTGTTTGAGGTAAAAGGTGTAAAAGACTGGCGTAATGAATCACTGTTGTGCAGCTAGTGTTCGCGCACGCGCATTTGTGTCCATATGCGATGAAAGGAGCGAAATAAACTTTTTCTTTGTAATTTTTTCTTGAAATGTCTCGCGCTTCCCCTACAAAGGTAATAATATTTGCCCCGTATTACAACAGATTTCATGGCAACAGATTGTCAAAATTTGTAAACCACGTTCTTTAGAGATGGGGAGGAGCCTGAAGCTTGCCCAATTTTTGTGCGGAGTTCCGTTTACCCTATATATTTTCTCCAAAACATAGCGGTCCTACTTCAGGCTAATTGCTTATAATCTGTGTCATTGTCCAGTACAATTAAATAGCTTTAGTGCCCTGGCCCCAACAATTTCTTTTTGTGAAAGGTAGTGGGAGGGAGAGCAAACTGAAATGCGGATCATGGAAAACCCTCCAAAACAAGCTCTTCGTCTGACAAGAAGCTTCTATATCAGGGGTCTCAAACTCCATGATCAACACTTCTTGCGCAAAATTTCTTAGACAACGGACGATAGAGACACGGGCAGATTGCGCCCGTCCGTGTCTGTTTCGTCCGTTGTCCAAGAAATTTTGCGCAAGAAGTGTTGATCATGGAGCACCAACTAGCTCGAACCCACACCTTGTCTCAAACTCACCTCAGGTAGGGGCCGCAGTCACGAAATTTAGTCCCGCAAGGGCCGGTACAGTGAAGGGGGTCGAAGCGGGTAGTCTGCACAAAATGTCAGCTAACGTTGCTATTTGAAAGGCGGCCTTTTCCATATCTCATATATGGATCATTTCTGAAGGTGACTTGACATCAGTTGTCGCGAACTTATCGATATTGATCAACAGAATGACTGAAATCTGGAAGCCGATTCTGATATGTAAGTACACCATGCGGTCACTTGTACAGAAATATAAGTTACCGCATGGGGTGCCTCACGAAACATATGCTTGAGACCACTCATGTCTGTGTAGCTCGTGAACATACTTATTAGGAAAATAAAAATAAATATTAGACGAAGGTAGTCAAGTGCGGGCCCGATCGCTAGCGAAAGAACGTCGGGCCGCGTGTTTCAGACCCCTGTTCTACATGGTCTTAGCAAATAAGTTATTTCTTTACGAAAAACTAGTATTTATTTTGTTATCCTTGATACTCTGCGGTACCTATAGATATTTTTTTTTAAAATCTGATCGAAATATGCTAACCATACGTGCCCGGCCTAACTTATCTGAACGCATGTCCTGCAGTGAGTAATTATTGACCTTTGTGCTCGCGCTTCTTCCATGGATGCGGCGGCCTCACTTTTTCAAATTGGAAACAGCGCCAAATAACGAGGACGCACAAGAGGCGCACGAAAAACATGCACGTGGAGCGCTGCTTCTTCGGCGTCCTGATGTTATAACGCGAAAGCGTTAAATAGCTCGTTTCGTTGAAATGCTGGTGCCGTTGTCGGCGTTGTTGGGTCTGAGCGGAAAACCATCGTTATCCGTGAGCGAAAAATCTAGAAAGATGCAAATAAAAGAAATAAAAAAAATTATTCGGTTCTAGCGAGAATTGAACCCAGGCCTGCAGCGTGGCAAGCAGGCGTTCTACGCACCACTGCTCGAAACTGCTTCGAAAAAAAAAAAAAAACACTATATGAATGTCATGTAGTGGGAGGATTAACGCATGTAATATTGCGTGGCAGTCGCGTAGAATCGCGCCAGGCGTCAGAACATGGGAACTGTGCAACAAGCAGGTGTGTTAAATTCCCAGCCATTAAGAAGCGCTCAGATATGCTTAATAATTACCATCAGCAAAGGCATCAACAAAGTGAGCAGCTGCGGTTCGCGTGCTGCCTTATATACGGACCTCGCTTATTCGTAAAAGGAAGAATGATGGCGTATAGTGGGCATTTCGTAACCGTACTTGCAGTAGGCATTTTAGGATACCTTAAAACGGCCAATGTTACGCGCACAGACGTTAGTTTCCTTTCGGCGCGGTTGAGACATCCACCGAGAACCGAAGTCAGCGCTAGCAGTTGAGAAGGCAATGCGCACGAGGCCCGAGTACGCTATTGCGCTCTTCTCTTGAAGGCGAAGCTCATGCGTCCTTCAAGTTTCTTGCACTCTTCCCACATTGAATATAAACCGAAGGTTTCACCATGCTAGATCTTTCATTAGAGTGGGAAACGTTGTGTGCGTAAGAAAGCGTTGCATTTAAGAAGTTTGCGTTCGAAACAGGACACTTCGAAAAGCATTTAGTTTATATGGGGGGAATTTTATCCATCAACGGCGCAACTTCATCGCAGCTTTAGCGAGCACACTCCTAATAATGGCATCACTATCTCGGTGTCGCTTAGTGCTCGGACTAACGGCAACCCCATTTTCCCACTAACGCGTCAACGCGCGGTGTTCCTAGCTCTGGCTTTCGTGATCGCTCTGAATTTTTAACGTGTTCATTGATCTGGTTGGAGAATTGGGGACCCACGGTAAAACCACAAGATGGACAGCGCAGGGTGACATGGCTTGAAGGTAGATCTGTTTCGAGGTCAGGGAGGCAAGATTACTTTACAAGAAAGCCTCAGCAACATCCATTAAAGGAAACTGGCGGCTAAGGTGAAAAAATATCTGTACCGTGTAACCGCGGACTCTACATGGAGTAAGATGTCAGAAAGGTTGGCAACCAAGCCAAGCGCAGGGTAATTCATAATATGAATAGGCAACCTGGAGCCACCACAAGAAAGTGAAAGAAATAAAGATGGTGAATCAGAATAGTGGTGCCAAACGTGATGGAGCTGGACGGCCTGCTTCGCATCTCTTTAGTTTCCTGCTTCTTTCTTTCTTATTCTCTCTGTTTATTTTTTCTATGTCTATTCTCTACCTGTATTTCTATTTCTTTCTCTCTATCTATGTCTTCCTCTTTCTTTCTTTTATTTCTCTCTCTCTTCCTCTCCTTTCTATTTCTCACTTTCTCGTTCTTTCTGAGAATGAGAAAGAAAGACGGGGTGGAAGAAACAGGGACACAGGACGAACGCGAACAGTGTCGCTCATACTGCGTTCCAGTCTTTTGTGTATGTTACCGTAAGCGAATCTTTCACACACCTCAAGTATGACATCACATGGAGCCGATAACGACTCGTGGCTAACACCACACATACAGAGGGAGAGAGAGAGATAAGATTCTTTAATGAAATGCCCGGAGAGGTTAGCCTGGTTTGTCGCGTGGCTTGCTACTCCAGGTATCGGGTGATTGTGGTATATACAATGATCACATATACACCATATACACACAAATTGTACATGCAGCACAAACACACATATATACATAAGAAGAGTCCTTCACAGGCTTTGGTTAAGCTGAGTGTTCCTCAAGAACGCCAACAGCGCTTTTGTGCTGCGCATCGCACAACTGCTGCCTTGCCACGGGCCGAGAAGGGGCCGCAGCTCCAAGCTCGAGCCGCGTTGCAAATGAAGTGCCGCCTTCAGATTCTGTCGTTCTGCGTCGTAATGGGAACAGTCGCAGAGTACGTGCTTTAGGTCTTCCCCGAGTGTTACATGTGGTGCACGGGTAGCCATACAGAGGGAGAAACACTGTAGCACACATATGTTCACAACAAATATCATATCGCGAGTGTGTGGAGAGGGTGAGCTCTTAAGCTTGATTAAATTGGAATCAGCCGTGTCGCTGATACACTTGTGCTCAAGTTTTGTTTTATCACTGCTACACAAGTGCACAGCACGGCGAGGTGCGTGCCGCTTCCCCAAGATAACTTTCTGCGTTGCATTGAGCCAGAAGTGAGAGCGAAAATTTTCCGAGCACTTGCTCGCCACCTTGAGACGCTGTACCATCGTTTTCGACTGAACGTGGCATACGCGAACAGTTATTTGTACCGCATAGGGCGTACTACTAGTCCCTGCTGTGATCAGTATGGCAGCATATAGATAGTGGAGCACATATTACTGGAATGCTCCGCGTACCGCGATGTGAGAGAATTGTTTAAGCGACAAACGGACATAATTTGCCATGACCAGTTAATGTTACACGGAATATTAGGCCCGGTGCCCGGCCCTTCAAGACAGCGACGAGTTTTACACTCTTTAATTACCTGGCAAAAATTGGCCAAGTCGGAAAGCTTTAATGATTGACTATTTCACAAAGCAAAGCCTTTACTTACCTGACACCCTCGTTGTAAATATTTCTATCAACTTTACTTGCGCATTTCACACATGTTTATATTCTTTCTTTTTATTGTTATTTTCTTCCCTCTCTCCTGGAACATTTTAATCCCATTCCCCATACCTAGCAAGCCAGTGGTTTATACACACGCTGCCAAAAATCTGTTTTTCCAATAAAGAGTCTTTCTCTCTCTCTCTCTCTCTCTGCGTTTTGTTTTCGCACATACACGCGAAATAAGGTGACTTTTGGGCTCGCGCGGTCGTCTTGACAAATGGATAGAAAGCATATCTCGCCGTGACATGGCTGTAGAAGAAGCTGAGGTTGATGTGTCATCCTTTCCTGTTAAACCCCTTTTCTTCCTGACAACTCAATCGCGGTGCGCGCCAGGCGAGCTAAGCGAACAGGGAGTGTTCCCGCGAATCGGGCCTAAGTAAGAACGGCTTCTGCAGCACCTCCAAAAGAATAAGATGGATGGGTGACGTTCGCGACTTACCGACGCCGAATAAGGGGCCACCGCGCACCTTTCAAACTTGCCGCCGTGGAAGAGCGCTCCGGTTGGTGGGCATCCGGGTTACGAAGAATAAGTCCCACACAAGACGCGGCTGCAGTTTCTCAGACAGGCGCTCGTGACACGAAAGTACGCACTACGAAAAAATGAACGGCGCGAGAAGGACAGAGGTCTTCGCCTATGGAGGCACAGTCAAACTGTCCACTTGCCCAAATCGGCCAGGAATAGCAGCCACCAACGACCACCACGGATGGTCTTAGAATGAATGAATGGACCGCACGTTGCCTCACGGCTTTCCCGCCGGACAGCGAAGCGTCGTTTCGGAGAGAAGAAAATTCGCCCCCTCCCTCTCTCCCGCACCCCGCCGGGGCAAGGGGCATAAGCGTTGTCCGGTGCCTTTGCGTGAACATGAGCGACTAATACATCCCTTCTTCTCCTCGCCTATTTTTTTCCCCAAAGACGAAGCACCCACCGCGATGCACCGTCCTCACGTGCAGTTTCTGACTCCACTTCTTACATGACAAGAGTCCGAATAAAATCCCAAAGATAACAAGAAGCGACACCTGCGCAACGTAACCTACAAATTCTTTTCCCGTCGTTTTCTTTTAATGTTGTTGTTGCCTCCTCTCCCGACTTGCTCACCTCTCGCGGTAAGCACAGCGCGCGAGAGTCATTCACGCGAAACGCCTGCTCGTCCACTTTCTCTGAGCCGCGTGTCGTGCCCGTATCGCAATAACTGTAAAGCCTTGTCTCATCTCACCGCTCCACCCTCTCTCCCTTTCGCTCCGTTTACACCTGATAAAACGCGCGCAGCTAGACAGTGAGGGCTCGTGTATTTGTTTGCGTGGCGAAGGGGTGAGTGGGTTTCGTGTGCCGGGAGCGTCGTCACCCTCTCCACTGCAATCGCTATCACGCGCTGACGTGAGCGAATACCAAGCAACACTTAATGAGCGCGTCGGCAACAGGGTGGAAAGAAATTCGAGCGGAAAAGAAGCACAGGCGTTGATTAGAGACGAAGCTGCTGGTGTAAGCGGCTTCTCGCGATAGCAGCTGGAAATGCCCGCGATGAGCGAGGTGCGCCGCGAAATTCTTAGATACTGCTGCGGATATCTAAGTGTGATCATTGTTAAGCCGAAGCTTTCGTGATAATAGCTGGTAGACGAGGTGTGTTGAATACAGATATTTGAGTGCGGAAGAACCCTGTAAGGAGAAAGCAAGGCAAAGTGTAGAACGCGTGCCACCGGCTGCGCACGAACAACAAAAACGAAAACAAAGAAAACATTACGTCTTCATTAAAGCGCGTCTAACATTCTCAGCTCGCAAGTACCTTTGTCCGTTTGTTTCTTCAATCCAATACGTTGTTTTCATTATTTTTTCAGGCGTCCTTCTGTGTACACGTTAAATTCTGAAGTTTACGAACTATCCGAATGCGGCATCATTTTAACGCGATAGCGTTATAGAGCTCGTATCGCAGAAATCCCGCCGTCGGCGTCGGCGTCGGCGCCGTTGGTTGTGAGCGAAAAATCATCATGTTGTCCGTGACCGAAAAATCGAAAAAGCTGCAAATAAAATAAATAATAAAAATGTTGGGTCCGAGTGAGAATCGAACCCAGGCCGTCTGCGTGGTAAGCAGGTGTTCTACCACACAGCCACGCCTCTTTTTTTTCTTTATTGCCTTGCAAATCGAGACTATTTACATATTCACAAAAAAAAAAAACAAAAAAAAAACAAGGGTACAGCTATACAATTACAAAGCGCAATTATGAACCGTCAGCACTGAGCTGACTACAATCAAAACTTTGGCATGCGCAACAATAGTTCCACTCGTGAAATCCACTCTGGTACATCCTCCTGCCCTTTCAGCACTTCAAGAAAACGGCACACTGATTCGCAGAAATATTCCCGTACAGATCTCACTTGTACATCCGCATTGTCAAAGGCAGTTCGAGTTTGCCATATACTATGCAGGCCCAGGAGCATGACTAGATCAAAAGGTACTCCATCATCATTTCTAACAGAAAGAAAACGGATGCCATGTGGACTTAACGGTAACTCTTTTTTCAAAGTTCTCTGTAATATGTCCCAGAAGAACACCCCGTTCCAGCAGTCTATAAACACGTGTTCAATTGTTTCCGGTTTATTGCATAAGAAACAATGTGTGCCCCAAGGTACGAATAATCCCCTATCTACCAACCATTTTTTGACTGGTAAAGTACCAGTGTGCAATTTAAAGAAAAAGGTTTTAACCCCTGGCGCTACAAGCATTCTTTTAACACGTTTCAGAACATCCTGTCCTGGGCCTGCACAGTATAGTTGACGGTACAGTGGCACTGGCAATAAAATACAGACGAGGTCTTTATACAATTTCTTACGTGAGACTTCAGTAAGATATTCTAACGAAAATCGCACTGACAGGAAGCGAAAGGAAGAAACAACTTCCTTTAGATATCCCTGAATTGGCGCTTGCACATTTACTGACGATATTATAAATTCCGGCAGCACTCTAGACAGCCGTAGTTGTATTACAGTTCTCAAAAAGGGGTCATTTACATCTCGAAGGAAAAGAAAACGATTGACTAGTTGTCTTATGTACAAATGAACCAATCCAAGTCCACCATCTCGTACTTTTCTGAAGAGGTTTGTACGGCTCGATTTTTCCCAGACAGAGCTCCAAATGAGACTGCAAATACTCTGTGTATATTTTGCACGTTTATTCTACTGCAGTGCAAAACTTGCATGACGTACCACAGCTTGCTCACTAGAAACAAGTTGCACGCTGTGGCCCGCGCAAATATGGAAATGCCCCAACCTTTCCATTTCTCTGCCTTATTGCGTAAAGCCTGTGTTTCTTTTCTCCAATACTGTTCACTGTCGCAGTAGAACTCCAGCGGTACTCCCAAATACTTCGCTGGTGTTTCTTGCCATTTAATGTTTAGAAATACTCTTGGTGTGACGTCCCATTCCCCATGCCAGAATCCAAGACATTTATCCCAGTTCACGGCGCTACCGCTCACCTGGCAAAAACTTTTCACGGCATTAACAGTATGCATTATACTCTCATAACTGGTACAGAACACTGCAATGTCATCTGCATACGCAAGGAGGCTGACCTCAGCTTTATGTAACTTAAAACCGCGTATCTCGCTGTTATTAATTACACTTAAACAGAATGGTTCGAGAAAAATGGCGAAAAGCAGGGGTGATAGTGGGCACCCTTGTCTCACTGAGCGCAGCACAGGTATACGCTCACCCACCGTTTTATTTATTACCAATCTAGTCGTGCATCCTGTGTAAGCCATTCGCACTCCGTTGCTGATCAAACTCCCTACATTCACGTGGTCAAGTATCGAAAGGAGCAAGTCATGCGGCACGCGGTCAAAAGCCTTTTCAAGGTCAATTTGTAGCATGGCAACATTGAGATGCATAGCGTCACAACTTTCCAGGATTGACCGTGCTATGTGTATGTTAGTCGTTATTTTTCTTCCCTTTATACCACAAGTTTGGTGGGACCCGACCAGTTCCTTCATAACTGTTTGTAGTCTCCTGGCCAATACTTTCATCAATATCTTGTAGTCAACGTTAGTTAAGCTGATTGGTCTATATGCAGCAACACTCCGTAATTTCACTGGATCTTCTGTTTTTGGTATCAACACCGTGTGGGCTGACAAAAAAGATGGTGGTAATCGCTTGCGTTCAAAGGCCTCGTTAAATACTTCCGTCAAAACAGGTGCAATAACGTCTTGGAATGCCTTATAAACTGCAGCACTCAAGCCGTCCGGTCCCGGAGACTTGCCATTGTTTAGCTTGTGAATTGCTTTTCTTACCTCTTCTTCTGTTATGGCCCTTTCTAAAAAATCCTTCCTTTCATCAGCCAGTCTTGGCATTAATGAAATGAAATCACTTTTAAAACGATCAGCCTGTACACTGATTGGTGTAAATAACTCTTTGTAGTATTCGAAAAAAGCGGCGGCTATTGCTTCTTTCCTGTTGTACGTTGCTCCTTTATAATCTATTTCACTTATTTCATTTTTGCAAGCATATCTCTTTTCAGCTCCTAGAGCTCGCTTTGTTGGCATTTCTCCCGCGAACAAGTACGCTAGACTCGACAGAGTATACGTGTCTGCTGAACTGATCCCCTCGTGCCATGATTACAGAGTTACACCTGTCCCGTTTAGTGATCATTGTTTGGTTTCGTTCTCCACGGGTAAACATAAAAGGAATTACAAGCGCTTCTCTTGGGAACTCTGGAAATTTAATGTAATAATTCGAGCTCGAGCAGACAGCCACGCCTCTGCTTGGAGCTGCGCTGAAAGTAACTTTGATGCTTCCCAAAAATACGCGTCCTGTATACAGGTGTCACAGTACGAGATGTAATATCACAGTAATATTGCGCAATACAAGCGTACATTGCCATCGGGCGTCACACCACGTCAATATCATAACGACTTGGTGGTTTAAAGACAGCCACCCATTACAAAAGGCACACAAATTATTGCGCGTATTCCCTTAAGACCACGTAGTGGGTGCATCGCAGCTTCGAAAAAGTTTCTCGCGCATAATTGCTCCTGATTTAAAGCATAGAGTGAAACTCTATGGTTTAAAGCATGCTACCCATTACATAAGGCACACACCTTATTGCGCGCATTCTGTTAAACACTCGTAGTGTTCGAAGTGCGCACTAGGGGCAGGATATTGCTATCGCGTTCAACTCTTAAAGGCGAAGCTTAAGCGTCCCCCAATTTTTTTTTTCATTTATCTCTCTAAGCGTCGTTTCCCCAGGTACGAAGTCTGAACGTATGGTCCTTTCGAGAATTACACTAATATTTTAATTTATTTATTTCATTTGTCTCCCCCACTTACTTTTTCTAGGCCGGGATGAAATACATTGCAGATGTTCAGTACCCTTAAATAGCCAGACACTTTTAGAGCAAGGAGTGCGTGGCAACGATGAATATGATGGTGCTCAACGGGAACATTGTATTAATTGAATAGTATTCGAATCGAATGTATTAATCCAGTGTTCCTTGGTTGCAATAATTTTTCGTGCTTGCGTCATGACAACGTAGAGTCGTGGTTGTCGCGTTATCTAACGTGCTGCGAGCACTGCTATAGCTCAACTTTCGCTTGCATAACAAGCACTTTCATAACCATGCGCGTTACGAAAACGTAACATGATGCTTATAACGTTCTATCAAATTGAACGCTGCTTTTTTAGTGATATAATGTAAAACGGTCCGCCACACCATCTCGCCTTGCGCGAGATGGTGCGGCGGACCGTTGCTGATAGCGCTGAATAATGCCGGAATGTAGATGCCCAAAGTATTTACCTCAAGCCACAAGACTGATCGGCTTTGAAACAACACCCCGCGAGCGAATTCCTTTGCACCCATTTCTTTTTCTACATTGGGCTACCTCTTTCTATGCCAACAAAGATGCCAGCTATATGCAATCAGCACCATTCCATATCGTTTCAGTCCCTTCTTGCCTTTGCCTGTGTGGGCTGAACAAAATTAATATACTCATGAAAATATACCAAACACGGGCCCATGACCGGATTTATTTGATACAAATCCATTGTCATACAGCCAGAATTTCACTGCATGGTGGCTTCCAGATCTCATTCGCAGAATTCAACTTCGTGCAGACGCGTAACGAGGCCTTGAATACATATACATCACTTGCTGTGCATATACACAAAACACTGTTAAATAAGAGCAAAGCTTGTTTTTCTCAGTGGCATTTTTATGATACTGCCACCTTTTGCATTATCTATCTATGTGCGGATTTCACCGTGTTGCTTTCGTACTACCTTGGCTGACTGGATATTGACACGCGTATTCGTCACGTGTATGTGGCGCTCCGTGTAATAATCATCATAATATATAAAACATAGGATTCCAGATCTGTATTGATAGTCTCGCGTCACAAAATATATAGCGTCTTTTGCGCAGGAGACGCGGTATTTCCTTGCACACGCGCAAAAACGCATTGTTGAATGTCTCAAATTTGACGTGTCGGTCACGATAATGAATTCAGCAAAAGCTGCAGAGCATAACAAAAGGCACTGTACACAATGCGAAAGGTTGATTTGCCACCCTCCCCCCTCCCTACAAAAAATTCGGTGGCGGTTACTTTCGACGTATTGGTTGAAGTAGGCCACATTTTGTCTAATGAGGCAAGAAAAGACGTTATCAGAACTAAAGAATAAGAGATGCTCGTGGTCTTAAATTATGATCATTATGATTTTGACCAACTTGTAACTATTTACTTAGCATTAACAGGCAAATATTTTGCATGATGGTCATCGTTCATAAGGCTGTCACAAAATCACGACGCTTCATTGTTTGCTAATATGTACGTGTCACCAAATGATGAACATGACAAAATAAATAGATATTTACCTTTTGACAGTAATAAAACGCAGGCAGACGGTGCAGTAGCTCCTGGCAGTGTCGTTTCATGTGGCTCACGGTCAACGCGCACAACACAACGCGAATCTCTCGCTGTACACAAACTTCGCAAACGCGAGAAGTTGCTCCTCAACACTTGCAACCACTGACACTACCAACGCAATTTTTTAAGTGGTGCCATCACGACGATACAAGATCACGGGCGTTATAATCAAACAGTGCCCACCGCAAGGTCTTTGGAAAGGCTCGTGGTGACCCAGCGGTAGACGACACACACATACACACACACACGGCGGTCATACGAAACCCTCAGCCTCGGCCACTAAAATTAGCTCCGCCCTTGTTGCATTGCACGCGCCACATGTAATCGGGCAAAGCAGCGGGCGGGAAAGCGGCGCGGCGCGATTGCCTTTACGCGTTGACAACGCGGGCGCCCGGTCTTTCTTTGGTACAAAAAAATAAACAAAAAAACGGAAGAATAAGAGGCACTTCCAAGGCGGCGCTCACCGCGCCGAAGTGTATGACGCTAAACCAGTTCTTAGGCCTACGTCTTCACCGCGCAGCGTACACACGCGGTGTTTGTAACATGCAGCACGCCGGAAGATAGCGCGAAGTGCTTCCTTGGTCCCGATGAGGCCTCCGCCACCACCAATCTTCCTTTCAACCTGATCTTCCGAGCGCGCGATGTAAACCAAATAAAAGCAAAAGAGGTCGCGCAGGTATAGAAAGAAACAAGAAAGAATCGTGGCGTAGTGTACGCAGCATAGTTGAGTGAGTGCGTGTTCTTGATGCACGTACCACTCACGCACGCGTGCGTAAGTTTGCAGATACACAGCGCAGATATTCCCTCCCTCACCCAACCCTCTCCATTTTGCATTACGTGGTGCAGCATTCTTCCGCACTGAGTCATGCTCGCCGTCAGTTCTTTTTTACTCCGCTCTTGCTTCCCGCGTAACGATTGCCGGCCGCGTCGCCGACACAACGTCGCAGAGGGGCCGGGTTTAACGGCCGAGCCCGACGGCTTCCTGGAAGTCGGGGTTCTGCACATGGGCGACAACGTCGGAGTGCCACATCGTGCCGACGAAACGTGGGCCTGGCGATCGGAGACGTCACAAAGACGATATGAATTATTTATGGAGTGTATGGTGAGAAGCGTCGGCCTGTCTTTTCACACTCGGGATGCACCTTTTTCGTGAGTCAAGGTACGTCGCCCCATAGTTGAACGCCCGAAACACATAATTTACACTGGTATACGACGTGCGATGTGATTTCCAGCACAAATTCCCAGAGTTTTTCATTCGTAAGTCGCTGTATTTCGCTAGATGCCTTCATAAGTAATATGTTTGACACCATGATTGACTAACTCTTACAAACAACTCTGGCACAGAAACCGTTTTTCTTTCTTTTTTTTAATGAGGGCCTTTATATTGAATATCTCCTTCCTGCCTTTCTATATTGCAATTCCAGCACCATGGCGACTCTTTAAAAGCGTTGAATTCATTCCTAATAGAACTGATAGTCTGCAGACACCCAGTTTGCCCATTCGCGTTTGACGTCCGCTTTAGGTGCAGGAGCGGAACACTTCGAGCACTGAACATTGTCTTCATATTCAAATGCTTGACCTCAAGTTCCAGTGATGACGGTGCAGGGGCTTTTCCGGCCTGATGTCCCTCCCGAGGAAGATTGTCAGGAAGGGTAGGGTGTCATCGAATATCCGCTTCCTTACAGCGACAGGCTTGATTACCTTATCAAAATGTGTTCCTTCGCTAGATGGTTCATTCTTGCAAGATACAAAAAATAGCCCGTCCTCTTCACGGAACGAGAAGATCTATCATAACTTAAACATTAACCTCGTTGTTTGGGCCGCACATCTCGTTATCTTGAAGAGATGACGCGTTGTGTGGCTGTGTCGGTTATGCGTGGTGCGCGGCGCGCGGTCTCACCTGCCTCGTTCTTACGTATGTATACGTACGTACGTTGCTTTTAGTAAAATTAGGCTGCTTGATAGCGGTCGTCTTGCGTCTGTATTTTTGTTCCGTGTAAAGTTCGCGCTTTTTTCATACTTTACAACATTTCAGTATTTTATTGACTAGGAGGTCTTTCGGTGTGGTTAGCATATGTCAGGCTTTCGAGACACTGCTGCACGCGTCTTTCTTCCTTTTTTTTTTATCTTCTCAACTTAACATTTCATACCTTTTATCGGCAAAACAATTGAATTTGATGCATGACGTTAATTTTTTAGTCAATCTTCCCCAAGGCTTCACGTTGGGCTGGACGAAATACTTCATTATTAACTATATCAATTTTGCGTGCACCGTGCGCTTTTAAACTCGAACAACTTTAAAACTCGAGCAGCACTATGCGAGCATAAGAATTACCCAGTGATATATGTAAGAATGACTAAACAAACAAAAAAAATTCGGCAAATCCCACTCGTTGTGGGAATCGGTTTCATGCGAAGCAGTCAGCGAGTACGTCTATGCTGTATTTTATAGCTTTGAGCCAAGCGTTACGAGGTGGATCGACGTGTTTTTTGTAAGTGTATAGTAGCTGTGTGCACATCGTGGGCTTACCAGTCATGTCGACAACACTGGCATTTGAAGGGTAAATTATGGTCTGATGTATATAACGTCACCATTCACGTTAGAGTACAGACGTCAGTATTATCGAAACAAAGTGCAGTTTACGGTGTGATAATGTGAATATCTTACGTAACTTTCGTTAGCGCATTCATCCGGGGTAGAGCAACGCTTGAATATAGCTTGCTGAATCATAGGAATACAAATGCAATATTTATTAGACTGCTATATAGGTGGAGTCAACACAGAACCACAGACGTTAACCTGACGTGATGCCTGCGTCGTAGGAGTACATATGTAGTGTTTATTGCTTTGTTACGAAATTAGATGGCCGACACCACAACCACAATTGACGTTGCACCGACATTACGCCTGCATGAGGTGTTTTTCTCAAGCAGTTTCTAGATCTGGCATGGCTCAGTGGTAGAAAACCCGACTTCGCAGAATGCTTGGGTTCGACTCCTGCTGAGATCCTAATTTTTATTCCTTGCATTCGTCGGGTCAACGCTGCCGAGGTCTGTTTTTCTTAACGCTCTGGTACTTAAGTTACCAATGTCTGTTCTCGTCGGTCCTGGGTAGATATAAACTGTCAATCACCTGTGGCGCATACCCGTATACCGCGGCCCATTGTAACTGGGTATGTGACACACGTGTCTGGTGGAACGGGTTTGACGACGTACGCGAAAAGGATTTTTACGTTATCCTTGTCATGACCAGACAGACAGTCATGTTCGTCAAATCCTCTTACTCTCCCATGCCAATTTTTGTCTACACCAAGTTAAGGAGGCGAGATAGATAGATAGATAGATAGATAGATAGATAGATAGATAGATAGATAGATAGATAGATAGATAGATAGATAGATAGATAGATAGATAGATAGATAGATAGATAGATAGATAGATAGATAGATAGATAGATAGATAGATAGATAGATAGATAGATAGATAGATAGATAGATAGATAGATAGATAGATAGATAGATAGATAGATAGATAGATAGATAGATAGATAGATAGATAGATAGATAGATAGATAGATAGATAGATAGATAGATAGATAGATAGATAGATAGATAGATAGATAGATAGATAGATAGATAGATAGAGTTCGCTCAGAAATGCCTCGCATTAAATAAAAATAAAAATATGGGCCCACGAGTTGGCGAGAAATTTCTCGCTGGCTCTTCGGCCTTTATTTCATTTTTCACGCACCTTTGTTCTTCTTTCTTTATTCATTTCCGATGTCACGTTTCAGGCTCTTTCCTATTCGCGACTCTTATTATGAAGGACTCGTTATTTACCACAAGCACGATCATAAACGTCAGCGCTCAGGCGCCAGTTGCAGAGTAAAAGTCAAGGTAAGTGCTTGACGCAGTATTTGTGGTGAAACTCCGTTTCATTCTGAGTATGGACAATGTTGTAACAAATAAAGTACAGCAAATGCATTGCAGAATAACACTGAGAAAAGAGGCGGCTTGTTTCATCAAACGATCGGCGAGGACGGGGCATGAAACCGCCTTCCGTGGCAGAGTTCCAAATGTCGGCTTCCTCATCCTTGCGAAATGCAAGCACGTCTTTCTAACTAAGTGTTTACTAACAGGCGGAGGACTATACTACCGCGCGCGTTCCGAGCGACCGCCGGTCACGGAACGCTGCTTGTGTGTTTTTTCCCGTCCACTTGTTCGTTCGCGTTATACATCCATGTCGCAACTTGGTCGAATGTAAATTACACGTTGCAAGAACCATTGCCCGCGTTCTAAAGAGCCAGTTGCTATTCTTAGACCATTGACGTTTACGCCAGTTACGTACACAAATGGTTTGCCTTTCTCCACCTTTTACTGTGAATGAGTGATACCGATTGCAACATGTCTCGAAATGACTTTGGTGAACCATAGTCGATGCTATAAAATAAATTAACGAACGAATCTGAATGAGTAATTATTCAGTTAGGCTTGCTCACATCTTATTTTAATCATTATTAGCTGTAATAACGTCCTCCCCAGATCGTGTGTGCGCAAAGTGAACGACAGGTTTAACTCGCAGGTTATAATAAAAGAAGTAGGTTATCGTCGTGTTGCAGTAGGCAGTATGGTTGAACGCTATTATGTCCATTACATCAAGTCCTAACGTGGTTATGCAAGGCAATAGTAACAATATGCGAGTCAAAGCTATTCCTTACATTCATTCCTTATCCCACAGGCTTAAGAAATTGGGAACTAGATATGGCGTTAACGCCGTTCTTACGGCGGCCTATAAGCTAGGTAAGACATGAACCTTCGCGCACAGAAACAATGAGCAGGTAATAGATAAATGGTTGCCGGACGTTTGTTTCATGAAACACACAAACAAATTTACAGATTGCTGTACTGGTGTGGGATATAAAGATCCTTTTAGCTGCAGCTGCTTACGTATAGTACAGACAGGCTGCTGTGTTAATCAGAGATTTACGAGGCATAAGAAGTCGTTAACTGGAGGCTCGCCATCTAATCTTCCTTGACGTTGTCGAGAACATAAATGCACACTGAAATTCGATTAATGCAGTGTTACACAGGCATAAGAGTGAAGAAACGTGTCTAATGGTTGAGGCCTGGCATATCGATATTATAGTGAAAGCGCATGCGTGAGCCAGCCTTAGAAGGAACGAGCAGTTATTTCTCGCGTAAACCTCCACGTGTGTCGGATAGACAGGTGGACTATCATACCTGCGCATGCGCAGATAAGTTTTTGTGTCTAGAAGCTGCCTTTTCTGACGTAGTGCGCCCTTTCGTGTTTGTTGGCGTTTGTCTTGTTCTCTTCTCTTGCGTCCATGTTTGCACTGTCTGATAAAATAGAGGCTCAAGAAGGTTTAGCTATGGTAAAAAGGAGGAATGGTTCCACTATATTTCTCTTTGTCCATCTCAGAACAGTCATCAGTACTATGTAAAACTAAATAAAATACTTAAATTCGCAGGTGATATAGTTTCTTGATTAAGACATGAAATACAATTGCTGGACGCAAGACGCAATACGTGAGGATATGAGGTTGCATCAGCGAAGACATTGCGTCAGCTACCTCACGGTTGCGGAAAGAGAAAGAGAGGCGTGAAATGTTGGTCGTATATAGCAGCGGAGGTGGCGGTAGCTTTCGACGACCTTTAGGTAACTGAGCAATAAAGGCGTCCTTGAGTAGAGGCAATGGCCCGTTATTACAAGGCCTCCTTTCCCAGTGCTTGTCACGGCATGTAGCGGCAGAGCCGAACGACGAGCAGACGAGAAGGGTGCGCATGGCGGGCAGATGCAAACAGTGCGCAGTACCGTTCCGCTTCGTCTTTCACATACGCACCGGTGGCAAACGACGTATGTCTCACGAAAGCTGCGAAATCTGTGCAGCACGAATGGTTGATGTCAGCCACTCCATGTCAGCCACTTTGGATATGCAGGAAACTCGGCACACTTGATCGCACCACTAATATGTTTTTCTGTTGTATGTTGTGTACTGCTCCGAGCAATTCAACTTATTGACCTCGACATCACGTGCCTTTGATTCGTACACGTTGCACAGCAAAACATCGCATGCCATTAAATGGACAGAGCTTAGTTCCTATAGTTCCATAGTTGGAATTTTGATAGTTCTTCTATAGTTCTGATTTTGATACAAAATCAAAACTAAGTGGCAACTGCTGATTGAAGGCTTACATTGACGGAACAACAATTACACAGAAAAGTAGTTTATTAAGTCAGAAATTTTCCACAGTGATGTGCCTCGCTACACGAACCGCAACAAAGGGGCAACGATTCTTCTATTATAATGAACAGAACACACAAAGCGCCTAAATCACTTCACCACACTCTTCAGCACAATGATTGTGAGACAGCCGCCAAATGAGACAAGTAGTTTCGGAACACGCTGCACAGATTTACCGAGACAAGAGTGCAGAGACAGGCTGGGACACGTGCGGCCCAAGCGCGTCAATTTCGCGCGTCGCGCTCAAACATCTCCTCCGCCGCCACTTGTGTGTGGTGCGTGCGGCGGCATCGCTTGGGCGAAGGGACTACGACGGAGGAAAATAAAAGCGGCGCCAAATTGCGGGAGCACGCCCACTTCCGCCTGAATCATGCAGAGCGCCGACGCGAGTCACGACTCGCGACGCGACGACGCCGCTCTCGCAACCCGAGAAGCGACCGCCGACGTAGGAGGCGCCAGATTCGAATGGCTGTGACTGCCACCACGGTGCCTGCCACTACGCCCGCGCTGACCGGGAACATCGTGCTGGCCTGCACGAGCGCAGTCATCAAGAAAGAGAGATAGGGACGAAGGAGAAAGACAGTGTGTTTATCCAATCACGTGTTTAATTGACTGCCCTACACTTCGGGAGGGGGACACGAAGAGTACCAAACATCGACACATGCCCACAGAGAGCACCTCGACGTGCATCAGCCTTCACCCTCCAAGGTGGTCTAGTGGTTATGGTGCTTGACTGCTCACCCGAAGGATGCGGGACCGACACCCGGCCGCGGCGGCCGTATTTCGATAGAGGCGAAATGCAAGAGGCCCGTGGGTTATATTTAGGTGCACGTTAAAAAAAAAACCATGTGGTGGAAATTTCTCATGCCATGCCATACCTCCACTACTGCGTCTCTCATAATCATATCGTGGTTTTGGGACATAAAACTCCAACAATCATTACTATTGTCCAGATTATTATTATATAGATACAATATTTATAGCGAACCAGAAGGGTAATTCATCAAAAGGTGGCCTTGTATTGTCAGCCCTAAACACACGAAGGTCGTGGTTTACTTATTGGCCATAATATTGCGAACTTCTACTGGCGCTGTCCGTCCTGTTGCTCTTGAGAGGGTGTCTACCTGCATTTGGCTGAGCTGTCCACCAATACGTGAGAAAGCTACTGTTGTCTTCGTGTTTACGTGATTTATCTTTTTATGGCTGGACAGACTTACATGAACTGTTTAGATAAGATTTTATATAATCTTTTTACATGCCTGTGATTTTCCCGAATGCTGTTATCTGTCAAAAGGAGTGGAGGACGCTACATATAAGGGTGCCTCCTAAAAGAACGTCCTAGCTCCACAACAGTCCGGAGTGTATTATAACCACGCAGAACGCGTTCTACTTTCCTGCTGATTGAGATATCCATCGGCTGCATTTCTTTTCTTTCTACATACACGGAATTAAAAATATGAATTATTTAATTATATAATGACGCAATGAATATCACGACGACGCATAATAAGGCTGTCCAGGTGCCCAGTTCCGCCATCACCTAACCTGGGCAACCAGCACTGCATTAGTAAGCGGGCTGCACATTACAGAGTGTATATTTTGTGATGTCCTCCATTAACAAAAAGGAATTGGAGATACGAAAACATAACTCCGCGTTGTACCTTTGATTACCAGTATAATGTATATAGCCCGGTCCACTCACCGGAAAGACTAACGTAGAGATATATATTAGCAAAAAATTCCCCAAGAAGGTGTCAGCCTACTGCTGTAATCTACTGGTCGACCACAATCAAATTATTGCAAGCCGATTGAAGGGACACTTCTACAGAAATTGCCGTAATTACTTAATGTTCTTCTTTCACGTTTATTGCGCGCTTATGGGGCGCGCGAAATTTTACGCATATATATTTTTTGCTGGAAAAGTCTACAGCTATAATATCTTGGAACCTTGAGCGCAGAAACAGTGAGTGAGTGAGAGTGAGTGAGTGAGTGAGTGAGTGAGTGAGTGAGTGAGTGAGTGAGTGAGTGAGTGAGTGAGTGAGTGAGTGAGTGAGTGAGTGAGTGAGTGAGTGAGTGAGTGAGTGAGTGAGTGAGTGAGTGAGTGAGTGAGTGAGTGAGTGAGTGAGTGAGTGAGTGAGTGATGCCATGCATCTAGTTTGTTGCCAAAGATGCTACGAGGCCCTCGGAGTGTACACAGCTGCGAAAGCAGACTCTCCGGTCGAGGACTTTCCACGAAGGCCGTGACCTCAGGCCGCGCACTTGTGAAAGGAGCGGCGCAAGCCTTTTCAACCGTTTCTCACGGCACCCTCGCCGCTGCACGTACGCTTTCCGGAGATTGCAGTTCCGGTAATGAGCTGTTAATGACGGCCGCTTCCACTACCGATATTACTACGCTTTCATTTCGAAGCCCCATGGGCTTTCTCTAGCTTTTTTTTTTCTGTGTTCACTATAAGGTGAACACCCTCTCACAACTCCCCGAAGCCTCCTTGGTAATCTGGTGAGTTGAAGAACGATGTCGCAAGTTCAATACCCGATTGCTCTGGCTGGATTTCAATAGGTATAAATTGTGGTGAGCTATTTGCTTTAAATTTTCGGAGCGCAGTGCATGTCTACAATTGTTGAAAAGCACCAACAATCTAAGGCGAAATGCTCTGAGAAAATAGACTGTGCCTATTGGTGAAAGTGACTGTCCTATTATTTAAATGCATATGAACCGTAAGAATGCTGATAATATAAGGGAAATTTACTGCTTAAAAAAAAGGTCATAAATGTGGTAAGGCTGTAAGTTAGTCACGAATAGATATCAAAATTCTATAAATTGTTTAGTCGCTTGTACAGCGTTCAGTGAGAACTAATTTAACATTTCTAATCCTTGCGCACAAACATTTACTTCGCTTGCATGAACGCTACAAAAGTACTGTTCCTAAAACATGGTTAAATTTTAGATACATGCATCGTAAATGCATAATCGGCTATTCCTTCCGTGACGATCGCTTTGAAGTGTGCTGTCAGATGCGCTTACATTACTCAGAGTATACTTTTCTCAAGAAATCTCCTTCGGCTTATCAATTTATTAATTTTTAGCTGAATGATAAACATAAAAATGCTGATGCACTATTGAGTTCCGTCCAATCATGGATTCCAGAGGAGGCGTGTGGATTTGCGCCTGCGTGCGTTTTTCTTCTTTAGGGAAGTTGAATTCCACCGTCCTTCCTAAAGAAGAGCAAAGTGAAGAGGTGTGGAGGCGATAAGACCCACGGTTAACATGCTTGCCTTGCTTTTATTTTTCTGCGTTTCGCAGCGCCATCTAAGGCAGTTTTAACGCGACAGCGTTAAAGAGCTCGTCTCGCAAACATTCCGGTGTCGGCGTCGTTGGTTGCGAGCGAAAAAGCATCATCTTGTCTGTGACCGAAAAATCAACAAAGATGCAAATATAATAAGTAATAAAAATTTTTCGGTTCGAGTGAGAGTCGAGCCCAGGCCGTCTGCCTGGCAAGCAGGTGTTCTACCACGGAGCAATGCTATTGCTTTAAACTGCTTCGGGAAAAAAAAAGAAACACTATATGAATGTCCTGTAGTGGAAGGATTCTCCTTAACGCATGTAATATTGCGTGGCAGAAGCGTAGAATCGTACCAGGCGTCAAAACATGTGAATTGCGCAACGAGTGGATGTTTTGAAGGCCCACCCAGTACAAAGCGCTCAGACATATTTAATCATCATCACCTGCAAAAGCATCAACAAAGTGAGCAGCTGCGTAGGTTCGCGTGTTGCCTTACGGACACTTAGTGGGCCCTTCGCTGATTAGCAAAAGGAAGAATTACGGCGTAGTGGGCACTTAACAACTGTACTTGCAGTAGGCACTCTAGGGTAGTTTGAAAAGGCCAATGTTACGCGCACAGTCGTTCGTTTCCTTACGGCACGGTTGAGGCATGCACCGAGAACTGAAGCTAGGCTAGCAGTTGAGAAGGCGATGCGTATGGGGCCCGATAGCGCTATCGCGTTCTACTGTTGAAGGCGAAGCTCAAGTGTCCTCCAAGTTTCATTGAAAATTTCAATTGACCGTCCATTGAAAATTACCTTGTTCTCATCTTAAAATCGGGAGCGATTTTCTCAGAATAAAACATTTCCAACCTTCATGACAATAAAGCCAGATTGTGTCAGAGGGCAAACTATACCTTTGTCTCCGGATGTTTGTGAAACAACTGGACTCAATGCCATTTTCTGCAGTCAACATTCTTGGACCACGGACGTGTGCCTCGATGGCGCAGAAGGCAACGGAGGCGTTGCCGAAGTATCTTAACGACGGCAGGTCTCTGCGACCGCCTGTAGATTTGGAGTGCTCCCCGATGCCTGCGCGTGATTCTGTCTATCCCTCTCTTTTAGTCTGTCTTTCTTTTCGCCCCTTTATTCCTTCCACCATTGCACGTGCGCCTAGCTAAACTCTCTGACTTTCCTTGCTTCTTTCTCTCCACTCTTTTTCTGAGAGTAGATGCGGAGAGATATTGGGGCCTTACCGGTGGGTAAATCAGCAAAATAATGCTACATTTAATTGATTATAAAAAAACATGATTGATTACCAAATTGATTCATGTTAGGCAGCAAAATTAGCTGCAAGCCACTCACACCAATGGATCTGCTCTCACGCGCCCCACGCTAATGCCAAAGCCGGTGGTGCGCAGGCGTGACTCGATATTGAAGAGAGGAAAATGAAGCGAACAAACTCACGCCCGAGGAATGTGCCGCCTGAAAAGCAAGAAAAAAAAAACTAATAAAAAGCAAAGAATGCAAGGAAGGACAAGAGCCACCTCCTGAACAGCGTGTCCGCCGAGAAAACAACAGCGGCGCATTCCAATAGGGCGACGCGCGCAGAGAGAAAGAAAAGACAAAAGACGTGCTCTGAGGCCTCGGGCCGTTTTTATTGAAGGAAGCCGCGATGGTCGCCATAAATACCAGCTCTTCCCTTTGCCGCAGCCTGAAAGACGCACGCGTGGGTGTCGGCGTGTTGCGCGACGAGCATGCCACGCATCGCAAACTCCGTTGCATCGCCGAGTAATAATAATGGCGGTTCGTGGTATGCGTGTACGACTAAGACATGCGCGGATTAGAAGAGGCCTCCTCGGGCTATCTTTACAACGGCTCACACCTGCTCGTCTTGGACACCTCGCTGCTATCTCTCGCGTACATGCTCCACATTTGGATCGCCCCGCGGAGATATTTAAATTAGCCTCCTCTCTCCCACGCAACGCTCGAAGGTTTGGCCTCCTTGCAGCTCGGACAAGGGTTGACACGCAGGCATTTCTTTTTTTTTTTTTTTGCGGGTCACACGCAGGGCATTTCTGGCATACGTGACTTTCGATAAGCGGTACAACGCCGGAAGGTGCATGCCTTCGCCAGCCGTTCGTTGGTGGTTGTCGCTATGCGTGTTAGTCTCGCACGTGCAGTGATGCCCACACAAACGGTAGCGGCGAAGCAGCGGTATCGTATAGTACCTCCTGCTTATCGTGTTTACAGAACACCAAACCATTCACTGTCTGTTCTTCACGGCTTCCGCGAGGCAGCTTGTCGCATAACCAAAAGGAAACAAAAAGCACGCAATACAAGATCCATAAAGTCGTTTTTAGCGCCAAATCAAAGTACACAAGGACACGGAAAGATGAAGCGTGTCCTTGCCCACTTTGATGTGGCGCTAAAAACGACGACGTTATGGATCACCGACACCACCTAGCCCAAACCCTACAAAGCAATAAAAGAGTTGGCACTATTAAAATTGAGCAACTGATTTAGCGTGTTCTCGGCAGCAAGTGCGTTTAGTCAGAGTTCTTTCATCCCGAGAAACTAGCGGGCATTTGACTCGTGGTCTGTGTTTTCCTGCTTTACATTGTTTACGCTTCATCTTAGTGTCCTGAACGTAGCGCGCAGGGGTGTTCACTTCGGAATTGAGATTTGAAACTCGGTGACAGTGCCACAAAGCCATTTCGCGAAGGATAATTGTTTATAGGCAATACAATCATTTTGAGCAAAGCTTGCTGATTCGACCAATTATTTATGCTACAGTAAAAATGGCAAGTGTGACTTCAAAGGGGAAAGGGAAAGGAGCACTCGCCGCGTGCCTATTTACCTTGGAATGTGTAAATCAATAATGTATCACTTGCCTTTGCTCCTCAAAATTGTATACGCCCCTACGAGCTCCGAGGGAAAAATTAAAATGAGTTGCAAAGTATGGAAATTAGGAGGCGTCGTGAGACACTTGTCGGGGGTGCTAGATACAAACAGGAACACTAGATGTCAGCTCACAGAGACACTCGTCAAGAAATACTGGGGCACCGACTCTAGCACATTTACATGCGCGCACTACGTATTTACTTAATTCAAATGACTCCCATGGGCGCAAGAACGGTAATATAAAAGCGAGGCTAGAGGATATGGAGGGGCCAAACCCCGGCACGGGAT
This sequence comes from Rhipicephalus sanguineus, assembly GCF_013339695.2. NCBI lineage: Eukaryota > Metazoa > Arthropoda > Arachnida > Ixodida > Ixodidae > Rhipicephalus > Rhipicephalus sanguineus. Next base: position 16,485,340 of record NC_051180.1, read on the forward strand.
TCCGGCACAGCACGTGCACGACGCCCTAAATGCTCTGCCGCGCCTCTCGCACGCTGCCGAGTGTTGGGGCGCACAAAGCACGGGAGTCGTTGACATCAGAAGGCGCCCAAGAGTCGCCGGCGACCAAGTGACGTGCGCGCGTCCCGAACAGCGCTTTCGATGTTTTCCGCTGAGCGGGCGCAACCCATCCCGCACGCCGGGTGATGCAAAGGAGGCCGCGTGGAGGAGGAAGGCGCGCTCGCCGTGTACAGTCGGCGTCGGAACTTCAAAGCCCTGCGACGAAGCGAAGGGTGCGGAAAACACAGAGATGAGTTGGGTGAAAGAGCAGAAATATATTTTATTCAAGCGACTCAGAGCCCCGGGCGTATTCCGGAGAGATCGGGTTGGGCTATTGGGTCTGGAGTGTGGCCCCCGGTGTAGTGGGTCGTGCGGCACTTCGATATGAACCAATTTGTGGCACATATCTGAAGCTACAAGCACAAATACGTTTTAATGGCTGGGAGGCTGCTACAGTGTAGCGATTCCTTCTGTTCGAAGTTATTCCTTTCTTATCATCCAACGCCCGTCACTGGCCGATCCTGATGGTAACGCAAGTTGGGCCCGCACTGAAAAAGAGCGAAAAGGAAAATGTTTGTGGTATAATTGCTACACTACTATTACGTGTTGGGTGCACTGGCTACATACATTGTGTTGTTTTGCACTGGCATGTTCTTGCCTTATGTAGACCATAATTTTCATGGCTTGCAGGAGGCGGTCATCTGTGGTGTGGGGCTGCTGATCAGATGGAACGAACGACCACGATAATGCCCGGCCTGTCCTTATCGCATGATGGCTGCGGACGCGAATGTTTGTGGTTCGTCATCAGTTATGGCGTAACCAAGCCCGCAGCCCCTAGCACTGGTCTCGCCGACTGAGGATAACTGGGGTCAAGATTATGTATGCTTGCTCTAAACGTGTGTGCGAAAGTAGGAATAATCTGGTCTATATACTGCGATGAACACAAAAATGGAGCGGCAAAAGATTTATCTTTTTAACGTAACAGAAATCGAAAAGTGCGAAGTAAAGAAGGCGTATAGTCTTTGACAGGGAAATCGCCTTCCTCTAGCTTAACAACTGTAATGACTGAGGCAAGGACAGGAGAAGTTTCAGGTGAGGTGGGAGAGGTGGACAGTTAATGAACGAACGGGACATCCCGGAGGAGTACGCACCTTCGGCTGTGAGAAGGAAAGGCCAGGGGGCAGCCCGTTTACCTTGCAACCTTACACTCGAAGCGAGCCCCCGTTAAAACTCCTGGAAGTAACTGGCGCGAACACGCTCGGGTGTTGAAGGCGGGCGATTAAACGATCAAAAGCCCAAACCGAGCTGTCGCGACGGGGCGTCGCAACGGCGCCGGTTATATAGTGTGTTCACCCAAACATTGCTTGCAGGTCGCGAACAACGTGTCAGCGCGTTCGCCGGGCGCTTACGTCGCGGCGTACACTCGTGGATATTCATGGAAGTCGAGCCTGCGTTCTCTGAATGACCGCCGCTGCTCGGCTTGGGTTCTGCTCTATGAGACGGTGTGTTACTGGGAAAGAACTCTTTTAGCCAACAAAGGGATCCTTTTGTGCGGAATAGGCGCAATCTGCTTCGCTGTGCTCTGCATGGCTGACGCTGGAGGGCAAAAAAGGGTAGCTTGCCTAATTACTCCGAGTAAAAACGACAGGAAAGGAAGTTGTAGTTGCGCGGCGAGATGCATGCAGATTGTGATGCAGATGGAACTGGATTCGTGAGTTACGAGAAATGTGTTGCGAAAGTGCGCTGATATTTTATCTACGCAGAACTTCGTTGCTGTAGCGAGTTGCGTTGTTTTTGTCGATGAATGTGATGCAAGACTAATCAAATAGTTTAGCTTTGTGTATTACATACGCAAAAACTACTAAAAGTGCTAAAATATAGTAATAAATGATGCGGATATTTGGGTTGGGGAAAGGGGGAGGGGTGGGGTAATAACCAGAAGACAAATAACCAGGGCCCGCATTCACAACAACGTCATACGCTAAGCATTTTCGTAGGAGAATACTTCAGCCAATCATGATACGGGACATATATATCATTAGCGACTGAGCCGGTGGACCAACGGTAAAACGCACTTACGAAAGAGACAGTTTTGTGAATTCTGTCACGGCTTGTTACAAGGCACTGGACAAATGTAAAGAGAAACAGAAGGGTAAGAAAGAAAAGAATAATGAGAGAGAGACAACGAAATAAATTCGTAAGAGCTTTCGCGCTGTAACGCGCGTTCTGTGAGCGCCGCGTCTCATGTTATACTTACTTGGAAGTCACTGTTTTCCCAGGATACTACAAAAAAAATGTCCTAAGGACAACACCGTTAACATGCGATGTTTTCGTCAAAGCGCTCTCTGAAGACGCAGTATAGTCTGTAATTATTACGCATTGGTGTCTAATAATCTGAACAAGTGCTTCTAAAGCTTGCGAATTCACAAAACAAGATATTTTCGTCTACCTTACATTTCCAATAAGTTGTCAGTAAAAGCTGCGGTCAAAACTGCATGAGGTCGCTTTTCAGGGAACGCTGCGCCGTCCGCATGTGCATCCAGATCGTATGTGCACCTCAGATCGTATGCGTTTCCAAAACACCGGTACCGGTAATAGTTTGCGTTCTGCGACGAACGCGACCCGAAACGGGCATCAGCGTGATGCCCGACTAAGGGTTCCACCTTAGAGGCACAGGTGCCCTCTGCGAACATAATAAATGTTCATTCATTGGGCAAAGTCATTATGCGCAACTACCGAGTAAATAAATATGTCATGTTGTCTCCACTGGATCGTCTTACTTTTCTATGGCATCGGCTGTAGGAGCCAAATCAGAAACCCCTGGAAAGCAGGCATAGAGAGATCTTTATTTTAAAATAAAGTGCTCTTAATGACGTATACTTCTTGAACTAGGTTTATTCAGGCACCATTTGTTGTTTTTCTGTGCATTTGTATGGTGAAAAGTGTCAGCAACACGCGCATGCGCCTCGGGGGGGCTTAGTTTAGATGAAAGCATACGTATAAGTCAGGCTGCTCAGTGAAAATGGCTTCCGCACTTACGCCGTTTGCTTCACGCCAACCCTTGGATCTTGATTGTTTGGCACAGCTACATACAGCTTTCCCGTAGTAGATTGCAAAGTACTTTAAACAGTTTACATTTTTTCTAATCGCACGCATCGCGGTGGGCGAGCGGAGGACAGCGTGATCTCGTGGGGCTGAAAGGAACTGCAACAGGCGGTGACGCGCAGCTGCGAACGACTAAGCGCGTCGAATCAGAACCGACGAAAGCAGCTAAATAAGCGATGAAAACTTGGCTTTCGAGCAATACAATGATATTCACATTAAAACTAATTAACACAGTCCGAATGAAATACGATTAAATACATAATTAACGCACGAAAATGACTTATTGAAAAAAAAGAACAAATGGTCATTTTCATATCAATTAAACCAATAAACAGAAGAAATACGTCCAAGAAAATGTATTATTAATATTATTATTATTATTATTATTATTATTATTATTATTATTATTATTATTATTATTATTATTATTATTATTATTATTATTATTATTATTTCTTCTCACGTTAAGCGTGCTGCTATGCGGGGCCTTCGTTCTCTCGGATGTGTTTGTAGAATATCTCGAGAATTCAGGTCTCCCATGGCCCTACACAAATTGTACACGGCAATATGTCTTCCGCAACTTGAGTATGCGTCCGTGATATGGAATGGCATTGCTCAATCCAGCGGTAACACCATTGAACGAGTCCAGAAAAAATTCCTCAGCATATATAACCATCGCTTTGCTAAAAATGACTCTGGATCTCGTTCAAGTACTGCTGAATTATTATCACTGCCATCACTTCACTGCCGACGAAATCGCTCTGATCTCTTATTTCTTTACAAGCTAGTCCACGGTATCATATCCTGCCCTGTACTTCTCAATTGTGTAAATTTTCGAATTCCGCGTAAGTTAACCAGAGAGAACAGACCGTTTCATGTACCCGCCTGCTTCTTCCAACACTCTACCGTTCACAGAATACAAAGTCTCTATAATGTTAATTTTCTTGATCTTGACGTTTTTCATCGCCCACAATCATTGTTTTTATCCGAGCTTTGCACTGTTTTGACATAGTGTGGCACAATGTACAAAGTCTTCCCTTCTCAGTCTTTCCACATAGTTGTATATATGCAATCTAATTTTTTATGCCCCGTCAATATTTCTCGTGTTGTCTTATTTTACTCCTCCCCTTTTGTGTTCATTTCTCTTTGTCTACGTGTTTTTGCTCTTTTTATTTCTGAAAACTGTCTGTATTGTATTGTTTATTTTTATTGTTTTTTTTTGCGTGCGCCAGCACAAGGACCTTACGGTTGTTCCTGGGCACGTTAAATAAATCATTGATTGATTGATTATTATTATTATTATTATTATTATTATTATTATTATTATTATTATTATTATTATTATTATTATTATTATTATTATTATTATTATTATTATTATTATTATTATTATTGGCCTCTTCTGCAGCGGTGACTGAGGGTGAAAGAAAGAAGAAACCCGCCTCGTTTGGAGTTATGAAAACATCCACTATATCTGTAGCTCAACGGCCACAAAGGCCACAATGGCCAAAGGCCATTTTTGTTACGAAGCTGAGCCCGGACACCACTACTGCTGACATTAAGAAACATATTGCTTCATTGGATCTGTCTCCCATCTCCTGCCGGCGACTTCAAACAAAGTTCCAGTCATATTCTTCATTCTATATTGAAGTTGACGAGGAAACACTACAACGCCTGAATGACCCTTCGATGTGGCCCCTCGGATGCCTCTTCAAGCCATTTCGTGGGGAGCTGCGCGATGACATGCTTCATCCCTCTGAGATAGTGACTGGAATCCAAAGTGCCGTGTGACGTAGACATATTCTACCAAAATGCTCGGGGTCTGCGTACCAAGACACTCGAGTTTTTCTCTAATGTTCTTTCGTCTGCTTTTCCTATTATTGCTATCTCTGAAACCTGGCTCGGCACTGAAATTCCCTCATCGGACTTTTTTCCCCCGACCTACACCACCTTCCGCCGTGACCGAGATTTCAGTGAAACCAAACAGAAAGGCGGTGGCGTGCTGATTGCCATTGACAATTCACTGAAATCCGTTAGACGGAAAGACCTAGAAACTATCGAAGAATCGATCTGGCTAGAAATCAACCTTGAGCGCCGTGAAAAATTGTTGATTGGATGCTTCTATTTACCGCCCAGCATTTCCCCTGCCTCGTTTCACGATGTCATGTCTTCTATTGAACTTGTGATATCTTCTCATAGTGGGCACAGAATTATTGTTCTTGGGGATTTCAATGCACCTGGAATTGACTGGAGCACGCTTACCTTTTCTCATTACAATCATTTCACAGAGAAAAAGTGCAGCCTGCTCTTGGACTTTCTGGCGTTTAATTCCCTAGTGCAACATAATTCAGTCGTCAATTCCAGTGGCAACGTCTTAGACCTGTGTGTGTCAAACGATCAACCCCTTGAAGTTTCCCGCTCCAACATCTCTCTTGTACGTACGGACAAATTCCACCCACCACTTAACGTAAGATTATCTGCATCAGCCGAAACAACGAGCTACAGCAGTTACGTAAACAAATCTCCAAGATTTGCGTTCAAGCGAGGTGATTACACGGGCCTCTATCATCACTTGTCCACCGTTGACTGGTCACAGGTTACTGACAAACCGAATGTTGATGACCAGGTTGATCAGTTTGCGGAGCTTGTACTGAGCAGCATGCGTAATTTTATTCCCCAATACACACATAAACAACGTAAATATCCCCACTGGTTCTCATCTGAACTTATCAGTGCACTGAAGCATAAAGATCGCGCACACAAGAAATCTAAATGTTCTCCATCGAGCGAGTGGAAGGAAGAGTTCAGCTTTTTTCGAACTCTCGCTAAACGCCTATATAAACGGGATCATAGTTCGTATATTGAATTCTTAGAAAAAAGCGCTTCTGACAGGCCAGCTGAGTTTTGGAAGTATGTACGTAAACGGTCCAGCAAAAGCGGAGAGTCTTTCAGACTACTAGACTCAAATGGGGTAGAAGTGCATGCCGTCGCTGACTGTTTTGCCGCACATTTCTCATCCGTTTATAAGGCCTCAGACTCTAGCACTGATATCAGACAGCCTAAGGCAGTTCGCTCACCCAGTGCTTTGTCGCTGGATGAAAATCTTATCTGCGAATGCATTAAGTGCTTAAAACCATCCTTATCATGTGGCCCAGATGGCATCCCCTCCGCCATACTAAAAGCTTATAGTAGTATATTTGTCCCAGTACTGACTACGATATTTAATAACTGCCTGGACACTTCCACATTTCCTAGCATGTGGAAAACTGCTCGTGTTTTCCCAGTATTTAAGTCGGGCTCTAAAACAGATGTTTCTAATTATCGCCCGATTTCTCTACTATGTGCCACATCAAAGATCTTCGAGCTGGCTCTTCACAAAATATTGTCTTTTAGTGTTAAAAGCTCATTGATTCCTAATCAACATGGTTTTCTCGCTGGCCGCTCAACTACCACAAATCTTGCTAGTTTCATGACGCAGATCTCCACACCTATTTCTCAGAGAGGACAGGTTGACGTACTCTACTGTGACCTGAGCAAGGCTTTTGACGTAGTCAGCCACACACTGATTATGGTTAAACTTGCGCAATTTGATGTTGACTTGTCGGTTGTGAATCTCCTGCAGAGCTATCTGCTCAATAGATATTGTTATGTAGCGGTAAATGGCCAAACGTCTTCTTTGTATAAAATGACTAGTGGGGTCCCTCAAGGGTCAGTATTAGGCCCACTCCTATTTTTAATTTACGTTAATGATGTTTCTTTTGCCATTCGTAATTCTTCTTTCCTCTTGTATGCCGATGACATCAAGATTTTTAAGGAAATTCATTCAGTTAACGACTGTCGCTTGCTGCAGTCAGATTTGCGCTCTTTTTCCGAATGGTGCAACGCTAATAACCTTTCTCTGAATGCCTCGAAGACAAAATTCATGTCTATCACTCGCAAAACATCTAGCGTGTCATTTCAATACTCTGTCAATTCTGTGTCCTTATGCAAGGTTTATGAAATCAGTGATCTTGGTGTTGTTGTTGATAGCACGTTAAACTTTTCTGCTCACGCTAAGCGTGTTGCTTTGCGGGGTCTTCGCACCCTAGGCTGTGTTTGCAGATTGTCTAGAGAATTCCGTTCTCCTATGCCCTTCCGAAAATTGTACACCGCGCTATGTCTTCCTCAACTGGAGTATGCGTCCGTGATATGGAATGGCATTGCTCAATCCAGCGGTAACACCATTGAACGAGTCCAGAAAAAATTCCTTAGCATATATAACCATCGCTTTGCTAAAAAATCTCGTTCAAATACTGCTGAATTATTATCATTGCCATCACTTCACTGCCGACGAAATCGTTCTGATCTCTTGTTTCTTTACAAGCTAGTCCACGGTATCATATCCTGCCCTGTACTTCTCAATTGTGTTAATTTTCGAATTCCGCGTAAGTTAACCAGAGAGAACAGACCGTTTCATGTACCCGCCTGCTTCTTCCAACACTCTACCGTTCACAGAATACAAAGTCTCTATAATGTTAATTTTCTTGATCTTGACATTTTTCATAGTCCACAATCATTGTTTTTATCCGAGCTTTGTACTGTTTTGACATAGTATGGCACAATGTACAAAGTCTTCCCTTCTCCGTCTTTCCGCATAGTTGTATATATGCAATCTAATTTTTCATTCCCCTTCAATATTTCTCGTGTTGTCTTATTTTACTCCTCCCCTTTTGTGTTCATTTCTCTTTGTCTACGTGTATTTGCTCTTTTTATTTCTGAAGACTGTCTGTATTGTATAGTTTATTTTTATTGTTTTTTTTGCGTGCGCCTGCACAAAGACCTTACGGTTGTTCCTGGGCACGTTAAATAAATGATTGATTGATTGATTATTATTATTATACTGGTTTACTAAATAATTTAGAAAAATTATATTTCAATAAAGATTATTTATAGAATTCATGTGCAAAAATAAGGTTCAAAGTAGATTTCTGGGTTCGTTGGTGCTAATGATGTTCAGAAAAAAACGTTTCAAATGATTTACCCACGTAGATCGTGTTTAAAATACAATACAGTGACCTTTGTATTGAATGGTCTTTAAAATCTCAGATACAACTTTCGCATTTGACCAACTCTGAATTCCGCAGAAACCAGTTCACACACATTGCGCTACTGCGACAACTGAAGACACGCTACGTATGAAAACCGTTACAAGCAAGAAACTCGAGATACATGAGCGTCTAACATTGCGCTCGTGTTGTTCACATCCTTCTCTCCGTAGAGCGCGCTTCGTGCTAGCTCAATCGATATAATGATGTACGTACCACCAAACATCTATATATAGGGTTCTGGGTGCGTCTTACGCAGTTCAAAACGCCGCAGAAACTTACTTTTCACACGCCAAGTTAACCTGAGCAAGCAGCATGAACTCTCCGTAGCCGGCAAGCTCGAACTGATAACTATGTTATATTGAAACCGAAATGACAGCTCATGGTCTTGGCCTTCGACGGTCTCGTCTGCTGGGCCGTAGCTGGGCAATCAATAACGTTCGGCTTAAGATAACAAACACAAGCGCCCTTCTGTGGACACGTCAGAGCCCAACCCCCTAGGCGACAATTGCGCGTAACGTATTGAGTCAGCTAGCTACTCATGCACGACGTGCCGAAGGAATTCCTCTTGTGCTTTGGCGACCCGAGAAGACAGAGAATATGTACGAGAAAGACACAACATAAAATCAACATTGTAAGAGTACCTATGATACGAGCAAACAAAAAAATGCGACGTGTGAATTCCTTTCGAAGTATGCGCACACACAGAGCCGCGAAACCTGTTGTGCACAGCAGACAAGGGCCCTTGTGGGGAATCCCCAGGGTTGACCTAGCGCTGTCCTACTTCCAGGCAGCACGAGCGGACGTGGCTCGCTGTTGGGATAGGGTCACAGCGACAACGGGCCGAATCTCTGGAGCGCTTGCCTGACCATTCCTTTGTACTCGGTGTGTATCCTATTCTAGAACGGCGCTCTAAGATCAGTTACTTCTTTTTTCTTCTTCTTACGTGCCCTGAAAACCAGAATTGTGCATCAGCGTCCTCTCCAGGAAGTGGTATCCTGGAAGTGCGGTGTTGGTATTCGCTACAGTGAGAAGGGTGGACCTGCCTAAGACTATGTGTCCCAGTATGAAGTATACGTGCTCATGCTAACAAGACAATGAATGTGCTTCATTCCAGCGTGGCTACAGACGTCGTGACGAGGATAACGTTGCCGCTGACTCATCATGGTCACATGACCGAGAGAGCGAAAGTGGGTCGCACAGCGGACAGCTGTTGTTCGAAAGAGCATCCCCGTACTCGTGTAATGTAAATCAAGTAAGTACTCTTGCCATATCATATATGCATGTAACAAATACTCGTCTTACATAATGTTCGCAACTGTGTATACGTTGCGGTGACAGTAATGGTGTCTTGAAACTAGCCGGTATTCCGAAAGGCTAAGGCAGGCAGTACTTATCTTTGTAAGGATAGATGTTCCGTCTGGTGACAAAATAGTTATTCTTTCTTTCGCACTGAGGGGTCTGTATTGCACACGCATTTTGAACAAGCTGCGAATTGACACTTCTAAATACTCAGAATTACCGTATTGATTATTTTTCTGCAATCATCAGCGATACTATTACGAATAGATCACATAATTCATCTCAAACTATTATTGATAAAACGTAAATAAAAGTATGTATTTACCAATTTCACTCAGTTACCGAAAGTTGCAAAGGCAAGGTAATTATGTCAATCCTTGAGCCAAATGTCACGACTTTGATGACTCTTAGGAGATATGTCTTACTTAAGTTTTCCAGCGCATGTCGATGATCACCGCGACTTGGATTGTGTGACCTACCGCTTAAGTGTAGAAGTGAAATAGAAGTGGAATACTGTATTATTTTCGGAGGACAAAAATTAATGTTATTCTATGAAGACTATGATTCTGCATCAATATATCGTTCCTTTTTTTTCGCATGTGGCTCATGAGCCCTATCAGGTTGTTCTTGGTTGCCGTTCATTTTTTGTTCGAGAGTTACAAATTCATCATCTGTTATATTTGTGCTTCTACCTTTTAGTGTTATGTACCTGTCAAACTGATAACATTGATGTTTTTTTTCTCTTTCGATTGTTGCCTTTGATTTTGATGAATTGTAAATCTCATCTGTGTAAACAAGTGTAATGATTGATTTTCATGTATGCTTTTATGTTCTAAAATGTTGTCTTTCTGCTGCTGCTGCTGTATGGGTGGCACGACCCACTCAGACAATGTTTGCCTTTAGCCGTGTCCCCTTGGACAGTTCAGTTTGTTCTAAATAAACTAATAAAGAAAGAAAGAAAGAAAGAAAGAAAGAGAGAAAGAGTGAAAGAGTGAAAGAAAGAAAGAAAGAAAGAAAGAGAGAAAGAAAGAAAGAAAGAAAGAAAGAAAGAAAGAAAGAAAGAAAGAAAGAAAGAAAGAAAGAAAGAAAGAAAGAAAGAAAGAAAGAAAGAAAGAAAGAAAGAAAGTCGAAACCCCCCCCCCCTTGAAATTTCTCGATTTTGCATGTGTATATGTACACACACACATACAAACTTACGCACGAACATAAAAAAAGGATGGTTGAACCCCCCCCCCCCCTCGAAAAAAATTTCTGGCTACGCTTCTGCCGTGTACAGTGCAACGTCAGTGCTCGTTCAAGAACCCCAGGTTGTTTAAGTCATCGGGAGTCCTCTACTACAGCGTCTCTCATAGCCTGAGCCGCTTTGGGAAGTTACACCCCATAAACCAGCTAACACTGCATTGTGAAATTGATGGCTGGCTAAGCGTAATATTCTGTGTGGCTCACGATCGTGAAACGTTGGTGCATATACTCGTCCTAAGTACAGCTGATCAAACACGTGACAAGTGAAAACATTTTATTTTATTTTTATTTGCCAGTGATTACGTCACGATCGTATTATCTTAGAACAAACATTGTCTCCTGGCCCGAGGGATAGTCTGCTCTTGCACTGGGCCCCAAACTCTTCTTTTTTTTACAATAGATGTTTTCATTTCTCACTCTCCCTGCTCTTTGAACCGTTTCAAACACTAGGGGAGCCGGAACTTTTCACGGTGAGCTGCATGAAGGGAAAAAATGAATTACTATCAATAAAATGCATAGGGCGCGCCTGTCGTGTGTGCGAAGCGCAATGTTGTGGAAGCTTTTTTTATTCTCCCCCTCCTTCTGCTTAAACAAGCTGGGCCCATTCACACTGTACTTTCGGTGTGTTCGTACGAGAACACTTCGCGAAAATTTTAAAAAGTAGGAGACATAAGAGCGAACATTCGACAGAATTCATATACTAACAGAAACAATGTCGTCGTCGCGACCTTCGTTTTCGCTTTCATTGTTGTTGTCGCCATCCTCGTGGTGGTGGTTGTTTTTTTTTATTATTAAATGTGTATAAGGAGAGGTTGGTGTCAATGCGTGCCGCCGGCTACTCCTCTTCTCTTGCACAATACCGTATTTACTCGAATCTAGGCCGGCCCCGATTCTAAGCCGACCCCCAAAATTCGCAAGGCCAGAAAAGAAAAAAACCCTATTCATTGTACTCGAATCTAAGCCGACCCCCCCACTTTCGCACATCGTTTTTTCGAAAAAAACATCGGCTTAGATTCGAGTAAATACGGTAGTTGCCGTCGCAAAGTAGAGGACAAGCGCAAAACTATACACGGGTACATAGTGGAACACTCACGCAGTCAGTCCCAGTTTTTCAATAAAAAAAGTGTCCATTCAACACAAAAGTTTACCAAAAACAAATATTTACACAAATAAAATGTCCACGCATAGCATGAAAGTTCTCTAAGATGTTGCCACAGCCGATCATGGAGATGTACTGCAATGTCGTGGTTGTCGTTGTTATTGTTAAGTGCCGCGGAGCGGCTGGTGACACCACGAGTGCATGAACGCCATATAAGCATATCGCGCACGGACGGACTCGTTTTCTTTTGCTTCCACTTTGGCAAACATTAGTTTTCGCGCCATTGAAGTGATAGCTCACACAACATGACCAAATTAAGAAAGTTTTAGTTTCAGCACTTTTATTTAGAAAGAACGTTCAATGTTGAACTAATAGGATCCATGAACGGGTCATCTCAGTCACACACGTTATCACGGCGATTAATAATTGAAATTTGTCTTGTTGTGAAACGACCTTGCACGTTCATGTCATATATATGTAAGTGAATTTTAGAGCGCAGCTCTTAGGCGCCCGTTCCTGCGTTGAGCGGCGTCGCCGTTAGCGTTGTCGGCGTCGGCGTAACCGATAGAGCGAACGAGTACGAAAGAGAGCGAACGCGGAGTCTGTCGATATCACGAGCCACTGGCCTCTGACCTCACTTTCTTCCTCCGTCACGCGCGCTGGCCCCTCGGTCGGAGCTCGCGCGCATGCAGGGTTGGCACGTGCACTGCGGCTGGCTTCGCTTGTCCTAACATGGCTGTCGTCATTTCGCTTGATTCGCGACGCCTGCAATGCACAGAGTAGTCTGCGTAGCACTCGAGCGCTGGTAGTTTCTGTGGCAACATGTAACGAATGTTACATCGCTACAACTGCGGATAGCCAAAACTACAAACACAGTGGGCGTTGCCCCAACACGAACCTTCGTTCAGAATTCGCATTAGGGAGTATCGTAATCGTCGGTGAATTTTTTCATGTCCGCATCACTGCAAATATGTACAATAACTCGGTATTATTAAGGCGAACGCCTTAGATGCCTCATCAAACGCGAAATTGACAGTCGACGTTGGCGTCCCGCGGCGTCTCGGACCACACGAGTGATGCAAAAAAATCATCATCACATGATGACACCACCATATGACGTCACCATGACGCCTCAGATCGTCAAAATTCGTGGCGTCATCACGACGTCATGAATTCTGGCGTGACGTCACGTCAAGTGACGCAAATCACGGAGGCAGTGCAAAACCAGGTGAGGTGCCTGCGATCCTGGAGGCAATGCAAAACCACGCTAGGTGCACAAAGCTTTCGGAGGGTAGCGGGGCAGGAAAAATACATCGACTGCAGGGGCGTAGCCAGGGGGGGGGGGTTCACCCCCCCCCCCCGAAATCTTTCAGTTTTGCTTGCGTATATATACACGCACACATACAAACTCACGCACGAAGATACATAAAGTATGGTTGAACCCCCCCCCCCCCCGAAAAAAATTTCTGGCTACGCCCCTGATCGACTGAGAAGGAAAAGAAGATGGCTTTCGCCTTCAAGCCGTCTTAGGTGAATGCATAAGGGACCCTGTGAGTTTGTTATTTCTACACGAAGTTAATTTGCACAAGGTAGGCTTTTGTTCAAGAGTTACTCACCCAAATAAATTTGAGCACATTCATAGTGACAAATAAAGAACGAGAAAGACAAGCGATGGAAGTTTAACACCTTTTAGAAATTCGTAACCAACGAATGCTCTAAGTAGCTTTTTTTAGCTTATATTTTCTGGCTGAAATTGTTTAAGCGTTACACTTGCAGCATGCCGAAGAGTGAAGACAATTCGAATTTTCTTGTTTGTTTTTCTAATCTCGATTATTATTTGCATGTTTGAAGCACCATCTTCGCTCTCTACCTTCGGCATCAAAGCATATTTGCACTCTGTGTAGTTAAATAGCGTCATGATTTATATGATGGGTATGTTCCTGAATCGAAGAGCCTCACCCATTGATGCTTTACGCAGAGATTGACAATTCGCACAAGTACCTGTAGCTACGTCTCTTCTCCGTCATTTGTGTAGCACATATAAGAAGACTAAAAGAGACACAGAAACGACACTGTTCACGCGTTTGTAAGTTTTAGTCAGTCTTCATGCTTTGCAATGCAGAAAAATTGAACGAATAGATCAACTATAGCCTAATTTACCATTCTCACAAACATCGATTTCTCCTTCGTTTTGCGCCATCAGTCGCTAGCGAAAACAGGGGCCATTCATTATCAGCGAAAAGCTGACAGACCAGCATGCTGTTTACGCCCTGGTCATCCAGACGTCACTGGGGTACTACACGAGAAAGTGTCGGGGCGAAATTTATGCCGCGTTTGCATTACTGGAAAGACACACCCCCAAGAGAGTGGACTGCGCTGCGAGCACATCATCTCCACCTTCAGACGCAACCTAAGACGTCATTAATTATGAGCCATAAAAGTCCGGACCGCGTACCTCAGGCATCGGTTTGCTCTTAAGAAGCACGAATAACCAATCAGCAGCCACGTAACCTCCTCCTCCTCTTCCTCCCTGCCGGCACCGCCCGCCGATACTCGTTATTCCCTGCTGCGCCTCCTACACAGGAAAGACAGCGGCAACTGCCTTCCATTCTTTGGAATGTATGTCAGTTTAAACGTATAACGTATAACCGCATATTTGCTTTCGTTTTCAGTACGCGTAGCGGAAAATTGACTAACCTTCACTCACAAGCACGCGGACGCACAGAAAGTAGGCTTTGTTGCAAAACTGAGTTGCCTTACAGTGAAAACAAAGCTTCCACGTAATGATCAGTTTTATAGCAGCTACTGCGCCAGCAGGTTCTTACCATATTCAAGCTAATTATTATCAACAGCCAATCTTCGTCGGCGTTCATAGCACTTGTTTCATTCTGGACCAGTGGTTTCTCGGACTTGAGCTGGTCTTGACCGCTATTTTATTGGCAGCAGGATAATATAAACGTGGCATCGGAAACGTACTGGATGAGCTTTATCAACGACATTGAGTCGCCAGCGAAATGTTTTGCTTCACTGACCGCTTCATTACCCAACAAGCTGTACGAGACCTTATGTAATAGGGTGTCGCCGGAAATTTTCGTGCGAGTTGCATTTTGAAGCTGCGCAAAGAAACGTGGACGACGGCTGCAGTTGTGCGGCAGCGGCTACATAGCTCTTCATGGTGCTCACTGTAAAAAATCTATCGTTGCAGTGAAAGCATTCTTCGATGTTGTTGCCTCTGAACACCGTGAGCGTGTGTGATCACCCCGTATTCAACTAGAACGCGGGTAGTTATCGGATGATGCGTTTGTCACTGTTGTGGCTGCGGCGGGCAATACAGGAGTCAAAGCACCGGAATCAAACTTTAAAGCTGAGCTTATATGATGTACAGATTTCGGTGCCGGCGGCATAATTCGCGTAAAACCTGTCACGAGCGAGTGCACAGAAAGGCTGGCGTATACAACAATAGGTCCTCAAAGGGGCGCCAGTCACATGCGCATTTGTACGTATGCGCCGTTTTCCAATAACTGATCTTCTCTCAATCGTGGGCTTACCGGCGATAAGCCGTTTCTAATATGGAAACGTGATCTGTTATCGAGGTCACCCGTCACTTCACGCTGCCATATTTCATTGTTACATTTCATTGTTTCACACATGGCCGCCCTTGTTGCCTGCAGCAACAGAAGTGTTGCGTGGCTAAGCACGTGGATGAAGGTCCCATTCTCGGCATGGAGGAAGGAAACAGCTAGGAGGGAGCATTGCGCAATGCGATAGAGAGAAAGAAAGAGAAGGGGCAGGTCCGGTACGCACACGCCACGCTTCGCTTGCCTCCATTTTCCCGATAAAGGAAGGGCTCCTAATTGTTTTATTCGGCAAGCGAAGCCATTACGGAAAGTACGACGACGCGCAGCATAAGCGGTGCTTACAAAGGCACACTATCAGCTACATGACGCACACACGCATACGTATCAACAATGTGACGTCGCATGGTTGATGCATGAACGCCGGTGATAGCACCACATTCGCGTTTTCTGGTTGAGACGTTGTCTCGTTTTTTTTTAAACCGTTGGGCCCCTCCGACACTATAAGGAGTCCCGACTTACACTAACGCGGATTTTCGTTGGACGCTGAATGTCGGTATCCGTTGCTGATCAATACATATGGGCGAGAATCTGGTGGAAAAATAGAGCAGGCGGCTAACCTCTCGCTTCTTTCTTTATCGCCTTCAAAGTCACGAGTACGACCATTGATTTTGATGGAGCGGCCCTGCTCGCGTACACCAAACTCCTGTTGTAAGAACGAATGATGTTAAACGACTTCGCTGATATTTATCTTTCCTATGTTGAAGGGCGAAGCGCGACGTAAATAAGCGTAGCATAATAGACGTTCATTCAAAGGGAAACAGGTTGCAAACTATGAAAATAATCGCTATTACAGGCGTCATGTTTCTATGTATAAACGTTCACTAACATATTATCTATACAACTAACTAGGAAGTTGGGCGAATTGGTGCTGTTGTCTCTGCATATTATCTAACGCGGAAGATGTTGAAAGAAAAAAAAGACACAGAACAGGACTGAGCGCTACTTTTAAAATGACGACTTTTTCTGGTGATTTGCTGCCTGTATAGTCCAACATTTCGTCTTCTTCATCCTCTTTATTCGAGACGCTTTGGGTAAAAAGTTGTCGTGGATGTAATGACAAAAGGCATGCTGTGCATGACAAAGTAATGTCACTTTTGCAAGACGCATCACATCATGTTCTCCTCGCATCACAGTAAATGAGAGGAGGACAAGACAATTAAAAATTATACAAAACTATTCTAATGTGAACATCAATAAAAAGGCAACCATGGTATTGTTTCCAGAAATCAGAAAATATCCTAGTTAAAAGTACTAGAAGATTAACACAAGTGTAAAATAAACCTGATGTGATGTATCGTTAACAGAACACAGTTGAATCATGTTATCATCGAAATATACGATTTATTTGAAACCCGCTCCGGCAAACAGACACCCTTTCATGCGCGTAGCATCCGCATAATACTCACGGGACTATTTAGCCACATCCTTGCTCCTTACAACTAATGTGGTCCTATCTTTCCGAAGTCATTTTTGAGCACACCGTGCACTTTAAGAGCATAGTTGCTGTCAAACACACAGACACCCCCACGCATTGCGCACGGGCATACCGAATGCCAACGTGTCCTATGCGATCAGAAATGTAGGGCTTCATTCATGCACACACGTCCCTATCGTATGGCCTCCTTATCTACGTTTCGCTTCTTTCTGCCCGGTGATGCATCGAAGACCCGCCGAATGCCCCCTCCCACCCGGGCCAAACCGCTGCTCGTTTCTCGCTAAGCGCCCGTCGTGACGTATACTCAGTCAGGAGTAAGGCTCGCACCTGCGCGCGGCCGTTGCATACATACGTGCCCTATCGAAAAGCGATGCGGCCGGGCATGAAAGGCGCCGGCGGCCTTTTGTCGGCGGCCACCGTCCTGAGCGAGACGGACACACAATGCGCAGATACGGGTACGCCAGAGCTGTCGCGCTGCGCCTGCCACCGTCCATGCAGCGTTGCCGCATGTGCGCGAGTATAACTGCCCACTATGCGCGAGCTTCACCTGAGCGACCCTGTGCATGGCATCTCTTAGCAAGAAGCCGGAGAAGCATAATGACGAGGCAAATACAGCGCACACTTCACGAAGACTGACATAGGGAACAGGAGGCACAGGTGCTCCTGTTCCTGCAGTCTTCGTGAACTGTGCGCTGCATTTGCCTTGTGATGACGAACGACTAACTAGCTTGAGATGTGTTATGCAGAGAAGCATGCTTATTTTCCCCGAACCGCTGTTCGCGCGGAAACTGTGTCGCGGTTCCTCTCTTGAATAGCACCAGTTCATGCAAGCGAGGCTCTGCACGTTGTTGTGCTGGTTGGTTAGTTGGTTTGTGGGGTTTAACGTCCCAGAGTGACTCAGGCTATGAGAGAGGCTTTAGTGGAGTGTTCCGGATAACTTCGACCACTTGGGGTTCTTTAATGCGCACTGAAATCGCACAGTACATGGGCCTATATCATTTCGCCTCCATCGAAATGCGACCGTCGCGAACGTGATCGAACGCGCGACTTTCGGGTCAACAGGCAGGCACCGTAACCATTAGGCCACCGAGGTGGCGTCTTTGTTGTGCCCTCACACAGACCGTGGTATATCTTAACGTCTAAGGTGCGGCACTGCTAAGCTTGAGGACGAGGGTTCGATTGCCAACCACAGCAACCTTACCTTGATGATGTCACTCTTGCACGCTTCCAACGCTCCCTATACTATAGTTATCTTTAGTATTATTCCGCTCCCATTTTTCTTGACGTGACAGGAAATATAACTCATGACATCGCGCTTCGAAACAAAGCGCCACAGCCACCGAGCAACCGCGGCGTTTAATCTTTCCGACGACCCAGCACATGATTCATCTACGCGAACCTGAAAACGGTCTCATCTTCCCACGTGCTGCTTTTATTATTACCATCATTGTCATCATTCGGGCGATAAATTACATTGCTTATCGCACAAATCCGATTTTTTAGGTTAGTTTAGGACCAAACCATGCCGTGAAATGGCGCCCGCGCGCCTGTTAATATTCTCGCTTTATTTTCTTCACGCACGGGCTGAAACCATCGACTCCCGATGTTGCATCGTCGCCCATGTCGCCCCACATAACGCGCTTGTTTCACACCAGCGTGAGCACAGCGGCCCCGCCTCAATCGCTACTCGCTGTCGCCAACGCAAGGGGAAAAGAGGTGGGGGACAGAAGTTGCGATGGGATGCAATTTCGGCACAGCCAGAAGGGGGACGTCGCCCGCCTCCGGCACCAAGGCGCAGCCAGAACTGTTCGTGCTGCCTCGCAGTCCAGCAGGCAGCTGTCGAGCAGCGAGAAGACCTCTAAGCGCCCCACAGCTGGAAGCCACCGTCACGCAGCGCCGACGTCGACGCTGCCGGGGCTAGCGCTCGCAGCGGCGCGTCGTTCCACGGGCGCGGAAAATGAACCCGCGCAGCGGGATCAAAGCACGGGGCGTGCGGCGCTGCTCAGCGAGCTCTGTTGGTGGCGAGGAGGAAGGATCAGAGTGCCCGCTACGGGCCACTCGCAAATCCCTACGATATGAGCCCGATTTTTCACGTCGCTCCGCCTCTTCTCCCTGCCCCCCTTCCCCACATTGCCTTTCTTGATATTCTACACGCCTTTTTTTCGGTCGCTAACACATACCGAAATGTTATAGTGCAATATTGTTATAAAGTGAGTCTTGCAGGCAGGTCTCAAAGAATGAATGTTCTTCTGGCAATGTTTTGTTTATTATTAGAAAAGCTTGTGTAACTATCGCTGCTTCTTTTTAGTATACTTCTTAAATGCTGTGTTCATTACTGCTCCTTGTGAAGCGTAATGACTGGGACGGGTTACGGCTCTTTGTCAAGCAATAAAATTCCTTTTTTCCCACCCTACCCACTTACCCTACATGTATGATCAGTGTAGTGCAGTGCACTGTATACACTTAACTGATTGTTTGTTTGAATAAAGAAAGTTACCGGCAATGTACGTGGTGGAAGGCTACAGCGGGCCTACTGTACGCGAAAATGCAAAACGGTCTGCGCAAGTGAAATAATTATTCGAAAAGGTTAAGGGTAAGCTGAAATAGGTCAGAAGCATGCGTGGTGCATCCATATCTGCATGATCATGCCATTATGCGGAAGATTGCAGTGAATGACCACGGCGGTCACAAATGTCTGCAAAGTGTACTGAATATTGACACTTTGTTCTTAATGTCTGTCTTGTGTATTTCTTACAGTATAGTAAAACAACACTCACGTCTTTCATTCGCACCCGCAGGGGTGAAACAGAACAGAGAGAATAGGGATGATAAGTACAGCTGTAACGCTATGGCGCGAAAGGAAAAAAAAAAAGGTTGAGGCAACTATGTATTTATCATGAAAGGTTACAAAATCATGAAAGATGTTCCTGTAACAAATGTTTGTCGTCAGGGGCGTAGCCAGGGGTGGGAGGGGTTGGGGGGTTCAAACCCCCCCCCCCGCAATTTTTCAGTTTTGCTTGCGTATATATACACGCGCACATACAAACGCACGCACGAACATACATAAAGTATGGTTGAACGTCCCCCCTCCCGAAAAAAATTTCTGGCTACGCCCCTGTTTGTCGTTGACCGTTGTTGTCGCTTCACCAGCTCTCTCGACGAGTGATTGGTGCTCGCACGAGCATTGTTACACACTAACGGGCTCGTGCATCACACATATCGGCTATCCTGACGGCTGGTTTCAACTACGCAACTTATCAGGACTGTGACGAGGGTCGCCCTAATTGCCCTCCTAGTTGCTTCGCGTATCAAAAAACGATATATGAAGAAATAAATGTGGTGGGTTTTTGAAAAGGAGACAATGCTGGTGTATATGTTCGTCAGCTGGCACAGAAAGAGCAGCATGGTATATGGATGGTCGGGGAGATATATCACTGTTCTATAAAAGTGAAGCGGGAAAAAAAAAAAGCTTTCCCTTGTTGGCGCAATACACAGTTCTTCTGAGCCATTTACAACAAATATTATGGCGTTATGGTTATATGAATGGGTCAATGTCGTTCAATCCTCTATAATCTTTCCTGTGCTTGTGTCTCAGTTTGGTTGAACACCTTACATTTTGCGAGCTTCGCTAGCCTCCGCTGTACGCGAGGAAGACTTCGCCCTGCCTTTTGAAGGTCGCTGCTGTAGAGAAAATACAGCAACAACTCAAAAGCAGGTTTCTGTTCAATGCTTTAGTCTGTATATACTGCGTTTCTGTGGGGAACCTCTGCCCACCGACGTCGAAAAAACTCACAGGGTCCCGTATGCATAGTTGCATACGCCTGAGATGACTCGAAGGCGAAATCCGTCTTCTTCTTTTTCTTCTCTGTCGATATATTGTCATGATGACGTCACAAATTTTGGCGATTTGTGACGTCATGTGGTGACGTCATCACGTAATGATGATCTTTTGTTCACTCGTGTTGACGCCGCGAACGCCGACGGTCAAATTTCGCGTTTGATGAGGCATCTAAGGCTTTCGCCCTGATAAGACAACAACGGATCGTAATCCAACCCAGTTTGACAGTCTCCCACCCATCTATGATATTGAAGTTATCCTCGCCTCGGTCTCAAAGGACAAATTCTTGGCCTGAGCCACTTTGAGAGTCGATGTGCTTTCGTGACTCTTGCACCACTCGCTGAAGCTCTTGTCCTCGACCCGACCCCTTGCACGACCTACCGTTATACCAATAGCGTTTGTCTTACAAGAAACTCCCGAAACACGATGCCCTCCGGGAGAGCACGCCGCCAAGGCTGTCGGACCCACAAGGAAAGCAGCGTATTTTTGGGCGGCCGCACCCGGGTTTTTGCGCCGCCAGGGCGCAACGGCGGTGAAGTCGCACCACCTATGCGCCGTGGTGCTCGGAATTGGAAAACGCGGCCGCCCGGATGTTTGTTAAATCGTTCGCCGACCGACGCGTAGTACGCCTGTCCTGGCCGCCGGCTGTGCAGTATCATGCACTACGGCACACGTACAACTCACAAGTAGAGAGTAAACGGTGTACCGATTGAGTCACACCTAAACAAAGGGACGTTGAACTGCTCGCTCCGGTGTGCGTGGGAGCGCTGACGAGATATCAACACCGTTGTTTGTTCCGTTCTGACTGTTTCCGCTCTTGCCACGCATTATACTTATCAGGTGAAACGCGCCATAAACATATTTTGTCGACACGCTTTGACGCTACTTCAGAGCCTGGGCAGATGCGAAAGAAGTGTTCTATATAAAGGAAAGGGATCGAGCCTGGTCTTGAGTGCTAATGTCAACATGTCACCGTATATAAAGTAAGTTCTCGTCGAAGTAAGCGCCCGCCAGGCCTGCGCGGAACACGCAGCACAGTCACAGCGAAATCTGGAGGAGCGGCCAGCCCGTACGTTGTAAACTCTCTTGGGGCAACTACCACAAGTACGCTTGCAAGGCACCCACTACGCCATAAATCATCATAGCTTTTGGGAAGCGTGCAGGGCAGCACCCACTATGCAATTATTCGTCATTCTGCGGAGAAGCGTGGTACCCACTACACATCTGTGAGGCATTATGTGGGCTTTGTTGATGCTGCGACTGATGACGATGAAGAATTATGGCTGAGCCAAGGCGACAAACAAACAAACAGAAAAACATTCGTAATGGGTGAGAAGCTTTAAACCAGCCACTCGTCACGCATTTCGTATTGAGTGACGCCTGTTATTATTTTACTCTTATACGACTATATATGACATCTTTTAACGTGATTCCTCGCCGGACATGACGCCTGAATAGTGTATTTGTCCGGCGTGGCTCTGTTTCTCGACTGCCACGCAAAAGGCCTGGGTTCAAATCCTCCTTGATCCTGGATTTGTTTTTCTCATTGTGCGCGATAGTGGTTACGGACATCGGCGCCGGCGGACAACTACGCCACCAACATCGGCTGTTGTGATCTCATAACAGCTTTCGCTATGAAAAGCTATTTATTACAAGTCTATATGAAACTTCGTACGAACTTTACGTGCAATAAGTTCCTACAAACTTATCTGGAGGGAATAAATAATCCATTTCAATTACATAAAGTCACAACGAAAGCTTTGGCTTTCTTCCCCCGCAATTCTTCCCCCGCATTCATATATGTTTAAACGCAATGTGGGGATAAAAAGGCCATTCATTAGCTAACAACCATACGCTAACGAACTTACTTTAATGTCAGTTAAACATATGTCATCCATCTGCCTTCCACACTACACCTACGATATCTTCTTTATCAGTTAGTGTATAATCTATATATTGCCCAACAGCGCGGTATTGCGCGGCATTCAACTTTGCTGCATAGCACTTGCGTAATGTAAGAAAGCCAGCTTGTCCTTACAAATATTGCTTTTAAATGTTATGCCATGTTTTTTTATTGAGGCGAAGGCGAAAGGAGGTTTGTCTTACTTAGTTTTCAGCAGGAACAGCGTACTTCGTGAAGCGAGGCCCTAAGTAAGAATCAAAAAGCAAGGTGATGGTAAAAGATTAAGACCGCACCAGACTACACGATCCTAGGCTAGTGAAAACATCTGATGAATATCACGATAACATATAATGTGTGCATTGAACGTAGAAAAGCACATCACTTTATCTATGAAATCAACGAATCAAGATAACAGAAAGCTCGTAATCATAGTTTGATCTCTTGAGTGAAATGTAGGCAGAGTAGATAATTATGTTGACAAAAATGCACCAGGATTTTAATTTAGATGTGTCGTAATGAACAGCTTGATGTCGCATCAAAAGC
The DNA here is from genome assembly GCF_013339695.2 of Rhipicephalus sanguineus. Taxonomy (NCBI): domain Eukaryota; kingdom Metazoa; phylum Arthropoda; class Arachnida; order Ixodida; family Ixodidae; genus Rhipicephalus; species Rhipicephalus sanguineus. The sequence continues at coordinate 16,508,586 of NC_051180.1, forward strand.
CCCCCAAAAATAGTTGGGTCTTTCATTGCTCATGACGTTATACACCGATACTATCATGATAAGAAGAGCGAGGCCTTGCGACAAGGCTTCAGTTAGATTTTCATGGCGTAAGTCTGCTGTTGTACCGAGTGAAAAGCAATTAAAGCTCGCCTCAGTGTAAAACAGCCACTGGCGTAGCCAGGGGGGCGGGGGGGGGGGGGGCTTCACCCTCTCCACTCCCCCCCGGAAATTTTCAATTTTGCATGTGTATATTCACAATTATACACATCCTAATCGCATGCCCCGATGTTGAAACGCAGAGACAAAAATACTTCAGCGAATTATACAAACAACACATACCCTACTCTGCTTCTTGGAGATGAACCTCTGGTACCCTTCCCTGCAGTGTTGAACTTTTTAAAAGAGTGCGGCTTTTTAAATAAGCTTTAAACGACATCCTTTCACTGCTCATCATCTATAACACCTTGTGCCTGACGCACCATGTCCTCAGCTGTTTTTGCGCCATAAACAACCGAATTAACTAATATACAAACACACGCACGAACATACAGAGTGGTTAAACCCCTCCCCCCACCCCATCCCCTGGTGAAAATTCTGGCTACGCCCCTAAAAGCAGCTAACGTAAAAGTGTTTTACGTCCTTAAATGTGTAAAGTAATTTTTATGGAAACATGACGACGCCCTCGACAGCTAAGCCAGGGATGTTAAAGATACATTAGAAACAAGAAAAGAGGCAGAAACGGGTTGAGGACCGTTGCTATAAGAAAATACCGAGAGGGTCGTACAGTCGCACGACGAAGAAAATAGCGAATGTAAAGAAATTTGTTTTATTTCTTTTTTCTGCCATGTGGAAAGAGAGCGATCGAAACGAACCTTTCGAATGCACCTGATTCAAATGCAAAGCTGTTCGCGACAAACGCACACAACAGGCTGACTCGCCGCCGTCGTCGACGGAGCGATGACTCGACGACTCGATTTTCCCGAAGAGATGCGCGCGGGGGAAAAGAGACGCGTGGAAAAGATGGGCATCGGAGTGGATGGGCGAGATGAACATCACGGCTGCCAGAGACCAGCCGAGAGGCGTCTTTATCCGCCATCAAAGGCGATCTCTCCGCCAACGCACGTTAAGCCCACCGCGCGAAGCTCACCACCTTACGACCAGCGTTATACGGCCCGCTGCCGACGGAGCCACGACGCATACCATCCATCATCGACCAAGATCCCAGCGCGCGAAGTCGAGGGCTTTCGAAGAAGAGGTGTGAGGAGGAGTGGACCGCGAGGGCTCTGCGAACGTTTGCTGGAAGCAAGAATCGTGAGGAAGTGGGGAATAGGAGGAAGAGAAGGGAAGGAGGAAGTGGCCGTAGGAAGTGTCTTTAGTAGAGGAAGTTCAGGTGGAAGTAGGCAGTTTGGCCTTCGGAAACTTGCACTTAGTAAGTGGAAATCCGCTAGCGACCGCCGCCGAGGAGATAACACCACCTCACCCGTAGGAAGGGGAATGACGATGGAGAGGAAGAAATAAGTGAAAGAGAACAAGGAGTTCGAAAGAGATCATCGACGGCCACTTCCCTTTCACTCCGTCGAGACATACGTGTTCTCGCTCTTCCTCCTCGGCCTCCCACCGTATACGGGAATATAACAATCCCCACGTCTCGTATAAACCAGCCGTGAAAGGTAATTTATGGACGCTTCTTGTTTCTTTCGAGCCGGGATATTCTCCGAGAGAGCGGCGTAAGCGCGTCAAGGGCTCATTGTAGGCGCCCCCGTTTTTCTTTTTCACTCCTACTCTCATTCCTAGCTCCTATTGTGTCAGCGCCGTGTATAACCCGCGCTCTTGTTGCCCCAGCAAGCGATCCTTCTCTTTCTTTGCATTTTATATTTTCCATCATTCCGCGGAACAGGCGGCAAAAGACTCCAACGAATCAAAGGTCGAAAACCAAAAGAAACAACAAAAAAAAGACACCGGTGACGGTAGAGAGAGTAGGGGTGAGGGAGAAAATGGGGCCCCCTTTCTTTTTCTCGCCGGCACCTCGATGGAAATCACTTCCGTCCTGAGCTGTCCGAAAATACAGCGAGCGGAAAGACGAGCGTCCGGTCCCCTCCTACGCGGAGGAGTCTCTACGAGCGCAGCGCCGCCGGTGGTGGTCGCTTTGTATGGTAACCGGCGTCCATAAGCACTGCACCGCCCGGCAGTTCGCGGAACACCGTGGTGCTCATACCGTGGTTCGAATAGAACATTCGACACTAGGCTGTTCTTTGTTTGTCGTCTGAGTAACATTTGCTGGGACAGATGAAATATTATTGCTGTTAATTCTTTTTTCTCTGTGTCGTCTACAAGTATTGGGAGGATCGATGTGCATGTACGCAGTTATAACTTACTGATCTTTACTTGGTACCATCTTGATTCAAAGAGCACCAGCTCTATCTATCTATCTATCTATCTATCTATCTATCTATCTATCTATCTATCTATCTATCTATCTATCTATCTATCTATCTATCTATCTATCTATCTATCTATCTATCTATCTATCTATCTATCTATCTATCTATCTATCTATCTATCTATCTATTCGTATGTATGTATGTAATAATATAATTGTCGGGGTTTTACTTCCCATAACCACGATATGATAATGAGTGACGCCGTAGTGGAGGGCTCCAGAAATTTTGACCACCTAATGCACCTGTATGTATGTATGTATGTATGTATGTATGTATGTATGTATGTATGTATGTATGTATGTATGTATGTATGTATGTATGTATGTATGTATGTATGTATGTATGTATGTATGTATGTATGTATGTATGTATGTATGTATGTATGTATGTATGTATGTATGTATGTAATTTCTGCTATGATTCCCATGCGGTGATCACTGGTGGCGGTACGAAAGCTGTTGTACTCTGACGCGGTGACTGTGACATCTTGTGAATACATCTAAACATGCTAGTACATTCGAGAGAAAGGAGAGTATAATTAAAAGCAATAATTGTGGCGATATTGAATGAAGAGAACGTTGCATTTTTAATCTTGGAAAATTTGGCTGGGTGCGACCCATTCTCGGAGGACAGCAACAAGAAGGACTAGTGTGGTGAGGAAGCTTGTCCGTTCGAGTGTAGCACCAAACGCATAAAATTCAGCGAGTAAACTCCGTACTTTTTGTATAGCTGTGCACTTTCTTTTTATTTGTGCCCGCTAGCGCTGAAAGCAATACCTACATTTGCAACAGACGATCATGCTTGAGGAAGTAACCACGGATGCGTAAAGGAAAACTGCGTAAAGGAAACAAAAATTACTATCAATAAAATGCATAGGGCGCGCCTGTCACGTGTACGAAGTGTACGTAGTATTGTGTTATTAATGAACATATCTTGTAGTCATGTTATAAGTAAGTGCATAGAAAACAACCTGTACGGACTCTACCCGCGGTAATCTATGTGAACACCCTCCATGTATTTGACTCTGCGCTTAGACTCTGCTCATTTTTTACACGTCATATATTGTATATGTACTTATAGTGCGTCTGGTTATTTTTCTTTCTTTTTTCTTATTCGTTTATTCGTCCTAGTTTTTATTGCTTTTGTGTGTTTCTTCAATACCACTGCCATGTTGATGGGATAGCCGTCTATAACGTAGCCTACCTTCCCGTGACTTTTCGTATAATAAAAAAAATGTTGCAAACACATTTTTTTTCTTTTCCCTCCTTCTTTTGCTTAAACGAGCTGTCGCCATATGTGTTGGCTCCATTTACGTTGAACTTTTTGTGTGCTCATACGAGAACACTTCGCTAAAATAAATAAAAAGTATGACACATTAATGCGAAACACTCGACAGGACTCGTATGCGAACAAAACCAATGTTGTTGTTGTTGTTGTTGTCGTTGTCGTCGTCGTCGTCGTCGTTGTTGTTGTTGTTTATGTTGTTGTAGTTGTTGTTGTTGTTGTTGTTGTTGTTGTTGTTGTTGTTGTTGTTGTTGTTGTTGTTGTTGTTGGTGGTGGTGGTGGTGGTGGTGGTGGTGGTGGTGGTGGTGGTGGTGGTGGTGGTGGTGGTGGTGGTGGTGTTGTTGTTGTTGTTAGACGCCGTGCTTCAGCACCATTTTATCACCCACTATGGCGGCTTAGCAGGTAAGGTGCCACGCTGCCAAGCTTGAGGGCGCGGGTTCAATTTCCGGCCACGGCAACCGCATTTCGATGGGGGCGAAATGCAAAGAACACCAGTGCGCTTAGATTTGGGTCGGGGTTGTGGCACGAAATACCCCAGCATTATTATATTGTCAGCACCAATTACTGTACCATTGTTTAAAGCGAATGATTGAGCAATTTACCTTTCCCTGTAATGATTGCCCTTCACAGATACCAGCTAGCTGTCGGTATACGAATGCCGCGAGCAAATCTTCACGCCTATTCAAGCTCTTTACACGTATCCGTCAGCATTTCTTTGGATATCACCTCCTTTATTATGCACCAAGAAGCTGCATATACGAAGACCGCGGGAGTTATGTCGCTTGCGCACTGAACGCACATTTTCCGCAGCGTAGCGGATATTTATTGCTGTTGGCAGATACGGTACGCATAGTGAGAGATCAAAGAGGTCGCCAAGCCAGATAGTGCGTGAGGTTCGCAAACCGGTGCAGTCAGAAACAAAGCACATAAAATGGTAGGCAGTACACTCACGAGCTTTTTGCGGGGGCCAAAGATTTACGGCGGCATAAGCTCGGTGATAGAGGAAGCTGCAAGCTTCTTAATGTTTTGTTCGAACGGCGAGGACGCGGCTATAACGGGCACGTGATCGGACTCTCTAAAGGTGACTTACGAGAGGAACCTTTGGCCAAGCACAACTGCGCGCACTCGGCCGGCTCCCGTGGGAGCTTAGAAGAGGTGCGTGGTCCAGATTTCCCGAGAAACGGCGCTTGATCGCGTGAACACTCATATGGTCTCAAGCTCATCTTCACGGCAATGGTTCCCTTCTTTCTTTCTTTCTTTCTTTCTTTCTTCTTTCTTTCTTTCTTTCTTTCTTTCTTTCTTTCTTTCTTTCTTTCTTTCTTTCTTTCTTTCTTTCTTTCTTTCTTTCTTTCTTTCTTTCTTTCTTTCTTTCTTTCTTTCTTTACATAACGACGCTCCGTCCCCTAACAAAGTGTGTTCACGTTCTGAGTAACGTTTTTATCCCACCTTATGTGATTATTCCAATAAGAGCCAGCATTTTTCCTTCTTATTTTTCACCCAATGCGCCCGAAAGAAGAAAAAAAATGCCCGCCTCTTAGACACCGTACATGCGAGGAATCACGAACTCCCTTGTTTATTGAATCTTCGATGCTCGCATGGAACCCGAAGGTGTACAGTCAAACGTTCCATGCAACCTCCATCAGGAGCCCACTCTGATAGACGGCCGAATGTGAACAGTGGGTAAACTGCACGATCCACCATGGCGCAGGTATAGATGGTTAACAAATTCACTGCCTTGCCGAGGTGATACGGTGGACCGTATACCGACCACGAACAGCGGTTGTATGCATACATTCAGTGGTGTTCCATCAATCCTGCAAAAAACTGCGGGTATAAGCAAAGTTAAAGCGCAGTCTTCCATTGACCAGCTCCGGTAACTCAAATGACTGGGACGTTATGCTGCTTAGTACGAGGTAACGGGTTTGATTCCCCACAACAGCGGTCCAACTCTGACTGGGTGACATACAGAACTATCGTGAACATTAATTTAGTCGCACATTAGCCCTCTCATGCATACGGGCCTCATATGAGGACAGATATTTATCCTACTACAAATGTCGTCCCGTTACTTGTAGCGAGTCATTAGCCGCATGGTGTCCTCAATTGTGGACCCGCCAATGTTCCTAACTAGTTTCACAAATGGCGCTTGCTGTTCATGTTTCTTGAAGCTCCAGGTTCTCGCGGAGAGTAGGCTTGTTTGAGGTCACTGAATGTTCGTAAGAAACAAAAAATAATTGCTCGACAGGCTATGGTGCTTTTGAACTATAAAAAATATGTGTTGAAAGAACAACTCATGAATAATACCAGCTCCTTTTGCTGACGTTTTTCTCTCGGCTATGGGCTCTATAGAAGGAATAGAACAAGTGTCCTCAAGTGAGGACATTATGCATGAAAGGTGTAGACTCATCTGCAGCACAACCAATAAAAACACGCCCGCAGAAAGGCAGGCTTGAGCTGAAAGCGTTTGTATATTCCCGTGCTTTACGTGCGCGGTTGAGTCTGCTTTTGCGGGAGTTTTTGATGTGTATAAGACTCGCAATTCCGTAGACCGTGGCAAAAGTGATACTATTCTAAGATGTCTCCTAAGAGAGGACTGTCCAGGGAAGAAATCGATGCTCTCTCGGACCGCTCATCTGACCCTGATGACGATTCCGAGGCGGATGATTGAGAGCAGCTTCTAACCGACCTTGGAACTTCCAGTAGCTCAGAAGAAGAGAGTGATGACAGCGAGACTGTGTGTGCTAACGGCGCTTCAACAAGCCCTAGTGCAAGGGCTCCCTCGAGAACATGAAGCGAAATATGCAAGACCGATCTTCAGCATTTCAATTTGAAATGTAATTGTTTCTTTCAGTGTTCTAGATATATTTCATGTGTACTGATACCAAGGACTCATATCGGCTTACGGCATGTTGTCCTCATATGGGGACACATCAGAAATCTGATACAGAGGCTTTTGATTACTTGAAATAACATTTTTTCGTGATTTTTGTGGCCTCTAGCAATACTTTTAGGCCAAGAATAATTTTTTTATCCTCTGAATTTAATTCATGCATGAGAGGGTTAAATAACTCCAGAGGGTCAGGATTAATCCGCATGATTCCACTACCGCGTCCTTCATATTTAGCGTGAAATTTCGAACCGTTAAATTACATAATTTTTAATATGATAGGAGACAGAGGATTGATGCAGAGTTAACAAAGTTCTGCGTAATTATACTCGTTGTACAGTTGAGAGCAGTATGAGAGGGAACACCGAATTCGTGTTTCACCAACGATTACCTATAACGTACCGATATGAATGTTACGTATTGGAATGCAAGAGATATATAGTTTTCCACTGGAGCATTTAGTGTTCTGAACACTTTTGCGCTTGGCAACTGCGTTTAGCCGCTATGACATTTAAAAGGCATAGCCTATAATTTCAACGTTTCCTGGCTTATTGCTCACGACTGTACCAGCCGCAATGTTTACTGAATCTCTTGGCCAGCCATGACGATGCGGTGCCTGCATCGGGCGTGTTCTGACCCCGAACAGCGGCTGTGCCGAAGGGTCGACCAGCTGGACTCGGAGATCGCGTGGTAGCACGCTTATTCCGGGAAATGGCGCGCGGCTCCTTGTGGGCCGACACGCGTGACTCGTGCGTTGCGCGTCCTCCGTGCCTCGCCTCCAGGTGTAAACAGCACTGTAAGCATATACTGCACAGGGAAAACCCGTTCGGTGTCCCGGTGCATAGCGCACCGCCTCCTTCGTTTTCTCGTCACGTCGATGAGCCTTCTTGCAGAAGCTTCGTGCAAAGCTGACCACGGGTTAGACGTGGTGCTTGCCGAAGGTAGTCATTATACGCTAATTGGTTCACAAAATCAGCAAACGAAACACAGCTGAACTGTATCCTATCTAACATCCTGTAATTTCTTTTTTAGGCACAGATCTTACGAGCCAGATGTGGTCCTAGGGGGTGAAGTTCGGCGATTAATTCAGGCCAGCTGGGGTATTCCTTGTGACGAATACCCGAACTCCGTGGAGTTCGTGTCATCTTTGGGGTGAGTTTACGTTAAGTGCGGGAATGTAACCGCTTGTACAACGAGCAGTACGTTACGCGTAATCAAGTGAGCGATATCGAGATAGCCTTGCAGTACATACACTTTATTCTTATGTTTTAACGCTGCTTCAGCTAACTTGTGTCAAGCCTATAGAACAACAACAAAAAAACTGAGAAGAAGAAGAAGAAGAAAAGCGGGTGTGGTGACATACGAAAGCAACCAATCAAGTATTCTGTATACTATGAGCTCAGAGTGACTGTAAAAAGGGATACTATTTTAGCTTAGATTGCATGTCTGGAAGAGCTCTATATTTAGTTGATTTTGCGTTGATATAGGCCTAATATATGAACAGAAAATTCAGGCCTAAGGTAATTTCTTTGCTCATTTCGCGCCGAAACACCAAGCTCCTACGTCAGTATGACGTCAGGGCTCTCTCTCTCTCTCTCTTTGCATTTGGGATTTGTCGTTTTGTTAACGTTTCTGAGGCCTTCTCTGCTCAGTCTATCCCCTGTATTCTAGAACGTCCCTTCACTCAACGCTCCACTTGAGAAAGTCGATGGGAGCGCCGTTTCTAGGCGGAATAAATCACTGCATATCAGCGATTATCTGCAGCGATTCTTGAGAAGCGCGGCGTCATTTTCGGTCGAACAGCGGCGCTGTGCTCGACTTGTTCAAGTGAAGGACGAAATTCGAGTCGAGGAGCGTTTGTGAATATACGGGGGTATACGGCAAATTCAGGCAGAACCAACTCAAGTTGTTCTCAGCAGATACATCACGTCTGACATTATTAGCACAGCGGCATGTCACTGTCCACCCTGGCCCTGGCAGTAGTGACGCTGAAAAAGTAGTGAAAACTGTGAAGCGGCTCGGCGCAGGTTACTGGCCCCTCATTGACACGGGCCAACTATACTGACACTGGCAAAATAGCGATGCCTATGCAACGCCAGGCAGAACCTTGCCTTTCGTTTAAATTCTACGGCGGTGGTATGACGTCATACGTGGCGTTTCTGCTTAGGTCATGTCACTACGTGCTGCTAAGGTGAAAATAGACTCCTCCCCTATAATACAATGCAGTCCATTTTTACCGATAAACATCCAACCATTCCCGAGCAGACGCCACCAAACCTATGACGTCATGGAGTGCTGGTGCAGAAAATAAAGTCAAGGCAGCTTCATTGTTCTTTTTTTTAGTATTGCATTTTTCTTAGATTATCAAGTCTTCGTGCGATAGGCGCAGTTTTTACGGCAAAGATGTCTTAGTCCACCCTGTGCCGCTGTCGTCGTATTAGTAGTAGTAGTAGTAGAAGTAGTAGTAGTAGTAGTAGTAGTAGTAGTAGTATTAGCAGTAGTATTAGCAGCAGCAGCAGCAGTAGTAGCAGTGGGCGTCACGCATGTCACGTAACCAGAAGGAAGAGTTAAGAGTGAATGAAGAAATAAATAAAGCCAAATGATGATGATGCTTGAAATGATGATGATGAAGTTGATTTTTTTTTTACCGAAAGTCGTCATCATCATTGCAGCTTCCCTATCCGACGGTTTTTACGGCGTGGAACTAGCTTTTCTTTTGTATTTTAGAAGGGAAATTTACTAACACTGCAGAAATACATTTTTCTTTGTCCTCTTAAGTCACTGTTTTTCCCTGTTAAGCGTCAGTGTCATCGATTCCTTCGGTCTCTTGTTCCGTTTTTCGCCAGTTTACCGTGTTATGTCATGATCATTCCAACACTGGGTAATAACCACTTTAAAAGCCATTAATCAACAAGTATAAGAAACTCACTTTCGAAGTATTCATATAAAAGAAATATTCAATGAAGATGCGGTAGAACGCAATCACAAATAAGATCATCCTGCTGGAATCTTATCACTGAGATAGATTTCGCGGCTTTATTATTTCGGTGTCATGAAATTAGATAGAGTGGATATTTCTCTACGCACTCCATAGAAATTTTTTATATGAGATTTCGCTTTAGGTCAATACTTTAAAAATTGGGTAAATAATTTGTACTAATTAAGACGGCCCTTGAAGAAAGTATCGTTAGTATCAAGCCTCGCGCGTAGCTCGCCATTTCCAGCGCTGTCACTTAAAAATTATTCACTTATTTTTTTTTTTTGACAGACTGCTTATGTGTCCGCAACTAAGCAGAAAGAACTTTCACTAAATCGTTAATCATTTATAGTTGTTCTCAGCACCTGTACGAGTCACAACATTAGCCATCGCGCCATTTTATTGTAAATAGCAACGTCGCATCAGAACACTGACAGAGAGCTGCTCTAGTGTATAGGTAGGTATTCACGTTGAAAGACTGGGCGTGCAAACGCGGACACAAGATAAGTCAAGACGGCGTTTGTGTTGTCTTGGCTTCTCTAGTGTCCGTGTTTGTGCACCCAGTCTGTCACGCAGACAGCGTGAGATTGAAATCGCTAAGAAAAAAAAAGTAAGACAGACTACCGGTGTAGCCCTTGAACAGAACGGCAGCAAGGAATGCCAATTAGCCTCGCTACGAACGACGCTCGACTCCTACAATCTTGTTTGCCCAACGCGTGAAACTTAGCAAGGGCACAAGCTCGCCGCCTGTGGAGGGCGGCAAACTAGGTACTGAAAGGCGGCAACAAGTGGTGCGAGACCACCCAGACCCACGTCGTTTGTTTGCTTCGTGTTTTTTTTTTGTTTTTTTTTCGACGCGATATAGGCGAGACATCAGGCGCAGCCCACGCGGACACCAAAAGGGGCGATAAAGACCACCCCGATAAAGACGAGCGGCAAAGAGCCTTTCGCCGGCGCCATTGTGCGAACCGCCGCGCACCTCACCCACAGCGCTCGCGCTACTCAGCGGTGGTCGATGATGAAGACCACAGGGCAAGCGACTTGCCGCCGACCTCCGGTTCTCTGTTGCTCTTTTGTTATTGTTTTTCTGTCGTTCCTGCCCTTTCTTCAGGCATCAAGACGCGGGATGGCGGAGGTCGGCAAAGATGACGCTTTCCTGCGCGTGCGGTGGGTCTGTAAGAGGAGCAGCGACCGTCATCTTGCATCTTTGGCGGTCCCTTTGAACGAACCTTGTGTTCGCGGGGTATTTCCACTGCGGAAAAAAAATAATAAATAAAAGAAGAAAAGAAAAGTGCGCACCCAAGTGATTCGTGTCGCCACTTGAGCGAATGCGGCCCTGTCCAAACTACAGACAAGCTAAAAGCTATTTCGAGGAGCTCCGTATCGACTAAACGGAATTGGATTAATATGCAGGCAGTGTAAAATTAAAAGGTGGCCAGGATCCTAGCCACCCTATAGAGTCAAGTCTCAATTTGAGGCATTTTGATGCACGCGGCCATAGACGAGGGTTATTTTACTCTCGCATTCGCGTTTAAAGTTTAGGCGAAGCCACTGAAGGGGAGGAGAGGGCGTCAACGCTTCTGAAGCTTGTACACAGCATGTCTGTATATACACGCGCACATACAAACGCACACGCGCGCATACATACAGGATGATTGAACCCCACCTTTCCGGAGCCCTCCGCTATACGGCGTCTCTCATAATCATATCGTGGTTTTGGGACATTAAACCCGAACAATGATTATTAACTTCGCCCCCCTTCCCCTAAACAAAATCCTGGCTACGCCCCTGCAATCGTACATAATACTGACCCCATTTATCACCTGTCGGCACCGCTAGCACTGGGCTTCAACAGAATGCGTTGGCGGGCTAGTTAGTGAGAATCCATATTGCTTTTTTAGCGCAAAAAAACGACACCACAAGAAAGAAGACGGAACACAGCGCTGTGTTCCGTCTTCTTTCTTGTGGTGTCGTTTTTTGCGCTAAAAAAGCAATATGGAGCACTGGGCTTGTGGGTTTGGCGAAGTCACATCTGATGGCGAGCGAAGAGCGGCGGCAAGCATGCGTAATCGTGGTCTTCCCAAAGTTGTTCGTTCCACGTTATTCGCAGCCTTCTGCCAAAGATGGCTGCCCTCCCCCGCGTTTTCTTATGCCGGCGTTTTTCTTTCTTCAGATCGGGTTCTAAAGGAGTTAGCTGCTATAGTCTTACTTCATATAACCAGTATCTGGTATAACATTCTAATTTGTTGCTATATCGCATTCGTTGCTTCGCCCTTGCGGTGAAACTGTGACTTTTTTCTTTACTTAATTTGTTTATTCATTTCATTTGTTTGTTTTCTTTTCTAGGTGACAAGGGGTCGCCGGTCCGACATGAGGGCATCTTGAAGAGGCAGAAAAGCACTAATACTTAACGCTTTCGTGACCGCGCCTATAGAAAGTGGGTCACCGATGACCCGAACGCGCCGAGCGAGAATTTAAGAAGACTGGCGCTCCTATCAACTAGTTGTGCTATGTAGAACATTATGTAAGCACTACTGTTTAGTTTCCTGCATAGTTAGTTTTTTTCCCGAGCGACGGCGATTTTTAACAGCGACTCAAAGATATATCGGTTTGCTTGGTTCGTTCGCGAAAATGGCAGGTGACCCGGTAGTGATCAGACCCTCTCGGAAATGTTCCTTGTACGATTCTGTTGCTTCCGCAAGCGATTTTTCTGCTGTTTGTAGCAGAAGTGACTCTGAAGATGATGTCAAATTATGGAAATATAGTTCGGATGATAAAAAACCGTATAACGAGCCCGGATCGTCGTCAGGTGTTGATCAGTACGTTGCGCTTTCTGGAACATCGATTTTTTACTCCGATTCAGATGTCGTGAGAATGTACGCGCTATTATATCCTTTATTTGAAGTGTCTCAACAGTATCTGGTAAATATTTGGTAACATTCAGCCACTAGACAGTAATGTTCAGCCCAAGAAGGGTAGCCGGCCGTGTCCTCAGAGTAGTGTTGTGCAATGAAGCAATATATGTCACAAGGAAAATCGGTGTTTTGGGCACCTTTTTCGCAGCGAAAGTAATAATTTGTGTTAACAAAAATGAGCATGCGTGGTTGCAAACCCTGTAGAAGCAGTATTAAGCCAAGGATGATGGTTCTTGGGAAATAGTCACGGCCGCAGACATGGTGAATTTCATTTGCCTGCTGATCTACTTGGGCATCGTCGAGCTTCCAAGACTACACCTCTCCAAAACAAGTACATTCAGAACAAGTCCTACCGACTGACGAAGCCGAGAAATTACGAAAAGTGGATTCAAATCGAGAAACTTGATGACCAGACAAATGTCACTTGTAACGCCTGTTTTGCCTAGTGGCACACCAACTTTAGAAAAAATTTCTTTTTACGTCTTAGAGCTTTCAGACATTGTTCCACCTATTTAGATAGTGTCAGACATCGAAATGTGAAGACCTTTTTTGAGGCTTGCAAGTTTAGAATATTTTTATTGTGTGCAGCGAAGCCTGGACTTTCGTATGTTTCAGTGCCATGTTCAGTGTTACCTTTTGGTATCGGGTTTTTTTTCTGTGCTGCTATTCAGCATAAATTACTAAAAGGAAATTTATTCTTCTTTTTCATTATATTTATCGTATTACTTTGTTTGAAAAATTTATAGAGGGAAGAAATATAACCCGGCAACCTGATGGAACAATGCAGTTTTCAATGGGCAGACAAAAAAAAAATGTAGCTCATATGCTTTTTGAGAAAGATCATTCAAACTTTCCTCTTACAGAGGAAACTGTCAGGCGAACATTTTGCATATTTCAGATTATCTTTCTCTTTTTTTTCTTTCATATTGGGAGCAAAACATTAAAAATATTCTTGCAATCTTCACTAAATCTTGTTTTTCATAAATATTCCTGCATATTATTCTTGCTCTAATATTAATTTTTTGAAGTAAAAAGTTAGCTTTATATAGATATATAATATTACAGTTTATCTATTATATTACTCATAATAAAAATAATAATTAAATAATAAAACTAAAGCATACATAAATAAATAAATAAATACCTGGCCAATTTTCCCACGGTCACGAAAGAGTTAAAGGGCTCCTAACCAGCGTCTGAAAATACAAAAAAAAATGCCCCCACCTCCCCGAAGGGAATCGTGAGGAAATGCGAATGCATTTCTTGCGCCGAGAGAGTGTACCGTTGCCGTCAGACATTCGCCTTCACCGACTTCTGCCATCGCCTTGAGAGGCGCCCAGCCAGCGAACGGTCGAGAGTGAGGCGCGAGCGGACGGGAGAGTG